>NW_006282814.1:2033116-2035790 GCF_000327345.1 Myotis davidii
CTATTAGAAGACTTAACAAAATTCATCACTGAGAACAAAGATTCACAAGCGTATGTGGATGAAACCAAAACACTGGTCGGATCTAGGAAGGCCGGGAGAGTTAAGGCAGAGGCATAGAAATTGCTCTTCCCCTCTCTCATCAACCCATGTCTATAGTCTTTAAGATAACTTGTTATGTAAAATTATTTATTTATCTAAGATGCACCTACCCTGACTGAATTTACCTGAAAAATAAAAAAGTCGATATTAAGAAAAAAAATTGTAAATGGAAGATTTTAAGAGAGGGTTTCACGTGCCAGCAAAAGTTACTGGTGTGCCATGTTTGGCACACGTGCCAGGGGTTGCCCACCCCTGATATAGACCATTTACAAACATATAGATTATTTTTGGACAGATCAATAAATTAAACCTAAGTTATAAGAATATAACTATAAGCAAAGTGATCAACTTACTATAAACAAATGTAATGTTTTTTTTAAAAGTTGCTTTGCCTTTTAAAGACACTATTGCAACTTGAAAACATCTAAAATGGAATAAAATGCTTTACTAGTCTTTTCATTTTCATTCTCAACACTTTGATAAAATCATACCCATATTTTATCCAACATCTGGATAAAGTAATACCCCCAAACGTCAACACATTTGACAGTCTAGTGATTCCAGACCAATTCCTCCTGCGTCAAATGACTTCATCAGCCTTCCCCAATTGGCCAGACTCTGGAGACAAGATATCCTACACTCCAAGTCCTCCTCTCCACCTTCATGTTGTTCAATGCCTGTCCATGGTTTCCCCCACCTACAGGATAAACACCAACTGCATTATCATAATATGTATAATTATTTAAAATCTGGCCCCAAATTCATTCCTAGAAACATGGGCTGTCCCAAACTACGGGTGGCATAAGCAGGGGTGAACATCATCATCATGTTCAATACCCATAGGGCACTTACTACCCAAGAGCCACTCCACTGAAATGTACACTTGAAGTAGGTGTCCCCACCCCATTCTACAAATAAACATAACATCCAAAGGAGTAAAAGATAATGAGGGCCATGTTTTGGCTGGGATTCAAACCTAGGATTGTCTCAAAACTTTCTTCATGCCTTTTCTCCTGCTATCCCTTCCATCCTCTCCTACTCTGTATTCTGTAGAAGCATCACCTTCTCTTTCACAATACCCTCTGCATAAAATGTTCTCATTATATACAGGTGTATCTTCCCGACAAACTGTTAAGGTCTCTAAGGGCACAACTTTATTATGCCCGTACATAACTTGTTCTGGAAAAGACTTTAGGGGAAGGAAGTCAACAATGTTTGGCTTCAGCTGCTTTTTTTTCAGGAACTGTAAACACTGCAGTCTATTTAATTTAATTCTCATAAAAGCCTTACATAACAGGTTTCATCCCAGTTTACAGATGAGGAATCAGAAGTTCAAAAAGGAAAGGTGAGCCCTGATCAGGTAGCTCAGTTGGTTAGAGCATAATATCAACACAAATTTTATTCCTCAACAAAGGTTGGGGGTTCAATGCCCAGTCAGGGCACATACAAAAAGCACCCAATCAATGTATAAATAAGTAGAACAAATCGATGTCTATCTCTATCCTTAAAATCAGTAAGTAAAAATATTTTTTTTTTTTTAAAAAAAGGGCTACATGATGAATCAGCTATGTGACTTTGGACCAATGGGGCTGGATTTCAACCCAACTCTTCGGAGTTGAAAGGTCATTCTATCTCTATGTCCAACTCCAAAGCTCATCTCCTTTTCACAATACCATAATGTCTTCCAAACTGAACAAAATGCTTGGACAAAATAATTGATTCCCGTCTCCCAATTCATTCTTATTCAAAGAGAGAAGAAAGAAAACACATTTAATTAAGCATCGAACAAGCATAAGGAAATATTTACATGAATATATATTAACTGCTTTCTCAGCAGTTAAAATCCTAACAGCTAAACCAAAGAAATACCAAACTGCATTATTTTTAATCTCTAAAATAATCCACATTAGTAACTTCAGAAACAACAGGATCTTTTTCATGTATTTCTAACATACCAAGGGGGAAAAAGTTAATTAAGGAATGCAGCCAGAAGTTGTAACTGTGCAATCAGGTACGTAATCCAACAGTGAAAACACTATAATTAAATTTTTTGTAAGTAAGACTTCAAATAATTCATTTCTCATCAATACAGTAAGAGCCAAATCTGATACAAAGGCACACACAAACATCAACCTCTCACTTCAAAATTAAAGGAGAGGCAACATTATCTAGACTACACTGTAAGGACCCCCATGACCAACATTACCTAGATTTCAAGGGCATTAATAGATATTACACTAAAAACAAAACAAAAAGAGATCTGAGGCCAAATATGGAAAACACTATTGCACTATTTCTCACAGCCCAAATGTAAAAATGAATTGTGACCCTAGAACAGTGGTTCTCAACCTTCTGGTCCTTTAAATACGGTTCCTCATGCTGTGACCATCCATAAAATTATTTTTGTTGCTACTTCATAACTGTAATGTTGCTACTGTTATGAATCGTAATGTAAATATCTGATATACAGGATAGTCTTAGGCGACCCCTGTGAAAGGGTCATTCAACCGCCAAAGGGTTCGCGACCCACAGGTTAAGAACCGCTGCTATATATCCATTAAACAACTATGCTTAA
>NW_006282814.1:2035863-2037408 GCF_000327345.1 Myotis davidii
CCCCAAAGGAACCTGGGACCTTTCAGTCCACAGGCTGACGCTCCATCCACTGAGCCAAACCAGTAGGGCAGTCGGCCAATTATCTTGAGCTTCATCTTTCTCACCAGAAACCGGACACACAGATGGACACATACATGTTTTATAGACATGATGGAGTGCAAACCCAAAACAAGGTTCCAAAAACACTGCCAACATAGTTCACTGTAGAGTATTGATGTGATCAGGTGCCTGCCTGGGAGCTGCGGCTCACTAGCCCAGAACAACTCAAAATTCAAAATCTGAAATCCGGTTTCTACTGAACAGGAATTGCTTTCACGTCATTGTAAAATCAAAAATCATAAATTGGGAACAATCTGTACAGTCATAAAGAATTCACCTTAAGTAACACTGCTTCGGATAGTCCAGAACTAAGTAAATACTGTATTCTGAACTGGTAATTAAAGATATGGTTAGAAACAGTACTAGGGAAATTCTCGGGATCATCAAAAGTCTTTTAAAAAATCCTAAATTGAACGTAAATTGATGACCAGAGACACTCTTTGCTTATCCACTTCACAATATTTTAACAGTGACTATTTCTCTACTCAAAATATTAGAAATAAAAAAATTCTATTTTATTCCTCACAAGAAACTGATGCCTACTACTGATAATTCTGGCATTTTGTGCAACCTTTACATACATTATCAGCCCGATAATAAACGTTCTGTAAATTAGTAGCTACTACAATTTTTTGGCGTTTGCCCATTAACTAGAAGGGAGCTGGAGGTCTCATTTCACTTAAGCCCCATCTGTAATTTCTCAACCAAAGTTCATAACCTCTTAAGAGTGTTCACAAACTCGATCTGTCCTAGTATTCATCCCCAAGTATAGGTTTAATTTTCACTTCCTAACAAAGCTATGTAGAAAACAATTACTGTGTTCTCCCTTTACAACGCTTCTTCCAGAAAATTCCAGCAGAAGTTATATAGGTTATTACCATACCTATAGATATGTCTACTCAAGTCACGTTAAGCAATGTAAGCCCTTAAAACAGTGGAATGTTTATCTCTAGTTGCTTTGTGACGTAAACGTAAAATAATCCGCACTCGCCACTTCAACGTGCAGGAAAAACCCTCTCCAAAACCCGGAATCCGAACCCCAAATCAAAGAAAGCAAATTGGCACAAAACAGCTGCAGAAACAGATCCGGGATGCCCATGTCCAGGCATCACCGCGGAGGCCGTCACTAAAACCCGGTCTCGTTACAGAAAAAGGGGTCGTCCCCTTCCCCCCGGAGGGGCAGGCGGACCCGAACCCACGGCGCTGCGCAGTGTCCGCGTCACGGGAGCCTTCCCCAAACGCTGCGGAATGTGCTCAAGGTCACCGCGAGGAGGTGTCGGCGGGTGCGAGTGCACCCGGTCTCGTCAGAAAAAGGGGTCGTCCCCTTCCCCCCGGAGGGGCAGGCGGACCCGAACCCACGGCGCTGCGCAGTGTCCGCGTCACGGGAGCCTTCCCCAAACGCTGCGGAATGTGCTCAAGGTCACCGCGAGGAGGTGTCGGCGGGTT
>NW_006282814.1:2038797-2039043 GCF_000327345.1 Myotis davidii
GTATTCGGAGGGGGAGGTCAGGGAGCCCAGTGGGCGCTACTGACGCCGACGTCAGGCCTCCCGGGAAGTTTGGGTGTTCCGCTCAGTGGGAGGCCTATAACGGAATGGCCAGCTCTCCTTGTCCTTGGATTAAAGCAGCAAGTCGTCCTGCGGCGCTCACTGCCCTTCGGCTGAGGCCGGACACCGGCACAAGGGTGCCCTCGGTCTGAGCCGTGGCCCTCATCGACGGCTCCTGCCCGCGCGGAT
>NW_006282814.1:2039128-2044402 GCF_000327345.1 Myotis davidii
GGATCCCTCGGCCGCCCGGCTGCTCGGACCGGGCCCGTCCGCTCACCTGCTCTACCTGGAGAGTAGGGGTGAAGGGCGGCGTCTGCAAGACCGACATTCCCCCCGTGCCCGGCCGCCACCGCAACGGGGGTACACGCCCGTCTCCCCTGAGACCTGGAGCCACGCGTGCCATGGCCACGGGAGGACTTGCTTGACTTTATTTCGCCCCAGGCGCCCTTTGAGCGTCAGGGTAGGTGTTTGCAGGAGGAGGAGCGAGAGGGCGGGACAGTTCTGACTCCTAGGGAGTTGAGTGCGGGACCTGGAGGCTCGCTCCCGGTTTGAATCCTACCCTGGCCAGTGTTCTCCCCTTCGTCCAAACTTGGTTTTCCTCCACACACCCACACCCCCTTCAGCTCTCTCTTGACGACCCCCCCCCCACACACACACACACACTATAGCCGGTGTCCTCCAGCCAGTCCGTGGGCAGACGCGGTTCCTCGAGTGCAAAGGCTCAGCCTGCCAGCCAAGCGTGAGGAACTGCCTCCTCGCGTGCTGGGCTGAGTGGCAGGACTTGTTACTGGAAAGCACTCTGTGTGCTCTCACCTGCAGCTCACTTGCTCGTGAGCAGTGCTCTTGGGGTTTCACCGGCACCTTTTCTTCCCAATGAGATGGCTCCTGCCACATGCCTGCTGGAACAGCGCTCATCTCGGATGACGCATGGGCAGGAAGGAAGCTCCCAGGCCGGCTAGGGGACCAGTTTAGATACCAACGCATACAGTGCATCTCCCGCTTAGCGGGGGGTATCGGAGATGGTTACTTCCGTGTGTGTGTGTGTGTGTGTGTGTGTGTGTGTTTGTGTTTAGTGTTGATGGCCCAGACAATCGTGGAGCCTTTCAGGAACAAGAAGGAATGGTGCCAAGGAGTCAGTAGCTCCCTTGGTTTTCCCACCTCTACACTTGACTTTCGGGGTCAGATAATACTTTTTCAGGGGGGATGTTTGACAGCATCGCTGGCCTCTTCCCACTCAGATGCCAGTAGTACCCCATCCCCCCAACGGTATCACAACCAAAAATGTCTGGAGACGACCCCGGTTTAAATGTTGCCTCTGGTAATGGTCCTTAGCGCTCTCAAGGCCAAGGAGCTCAGGCAGCCCTTTGTTGGAAGGGCCACGCTCCCCAGGAGGCAACTACAGTTCCTGCTAGAAGCATCTCAGCTGTTGGAACAGCATTAGGAACAGTGGAATGTAAGCCCAGGCAGCTCTGTGATTTACAAACATACGTTCTTTCTTCAATAAATGTTATGGCTTTCACAGCGGAAAAATAAAAGTATCTCAGCTGCCCTCTGAAGCCTTACGCAGCATACTGAATGTCAAAAGTGGGTTTTTACATCACCCAAGTATATCAGCCAAAATAATGTTTAAAATAAATTTAGTCGCGGGGAAAATAAGACAAATCCAGATTGAGAGATTATCTGGGTAATCTAGTTCCACCGGACTCTTTAAAAAGTCAGTATCAAGGAGAACAGAAAAGTTAGAGAACCGCTCCACAGGGGACCACCAGCAAATCATCCTGCAGCTGGTTGAAGGAAAGAAGCTATGAAGGACATGGGGGCAGTTGGAGAACTTTGTGTGAGAATATGCATTAGACTAGAGAGTATTGTGGAATCATTAAGTGTTTTCGTGTTGTGATGGCTGTTGATGAGAGTGCCTTATTATTCGGAGACGTGTGTGCTGAATTATTCAGTCAAGAGTTCTCCTGGCTACAACTTTCAAATGACTCAGAAGCATCTATTTTATAGAGACACTAGGGGCCCGGTGCACGAAATTCGTGCACTGGGGCTGGAGGGGGGGGAAGTGTCCCTCAGCCCAGTCTGCCCCCTGTCACATACGGGGAGCCCTCAGGCGTTGCCCCCCACCAATCTCCAAGCGCAGGCTCGCCCCCGTGCCCAGACCTGACGCCTCTCCCAGAGGCGTCAGGCCTGGGCAAGGGCGGAGCCAGTGAAGGGGGGGCAGGGGGGGTCCCCTGCCCCGGCCTGAATCCTAGGCCCGAGGCATCAGGCCTGGGCGGGGGGCGAAGCCGGGGATTGGGGGGATATGATGGTCCCCTTGCCCAGGCCTGAGGCCTCTGGCAGAGGTGTCAAGCCTGGGCAGGGGACCCCCCCTGCCCCCCCTTCCCTGGCTCCACCCTTGCCGAGGCCTGATGCCTCGGCCAGAGGCATCGACCCCCATCACCCTCCGATCTCCTGATCGGCCCCTTGCCCAGGCCTGAGGCCTCTGGCAGAGGTGTCAAGCCTGGGCAGGGGACCCCCCCTGCCCCCCCTTCCCTGGCTCCACCCTTGCCGAGGCCTGATGCCTCGGCCAGAGGCATCGACCCCCATCACCCTCCGATCTCCTGATCGGCCCCTTGCCCAGGCCTGAGGCCTCTGGCAGAGGTGTCAAGCCTGGGCAGGGGACCCCCAGCTCCCTGCGATCTCCCGCTCTGCCCCTGCCCAGGCCTAACTCCTCTGCCGAGGTGTCCGGCCAGTGCAGCGGGGACCCGTAGCTGCAGCGGTCCCGTGATCGTGGGCTCCGCTTTAGGCCCAGGCAAGGGACCCCTAGCTCCCGGGACTGCCAGCTTCGACTGTGCCCAGCTCCCATCGCTGGCTCCACCCCTACTTCCTGCTATCACTGGCCAGGGCTGCAAAGGCGCCCGATTCTTCGATCATGGCTGCCCCCCAGCTCTTAGCTCCCGCCTGGGTTTCTAATCACTGTCAGTGGCAGGGGGCTTCTTCCTGCTTTCCCTTTCGCCTCCCTGCATTGTGCCTACATATGCAAATTAACCGCCATCTTTGTGGCAGTTAACTGCCATCTGAGTTGGCAGTTAATTTGCATATAGCCCTGATTAGCCAATGAAAAGGGTAGCATCGTACACCAATTACCATTTTTCTCTTTTATTAGTGTAGATAAAGCAGATGCAACAAAGGGTTAACAGAACTGGGTGATGGGTATATGTGTGTTCATTGAGCCATTTCTTTACAACTTTTCTGAAAAATAATTTTTTTTTTCAAAATAAAATAACAGAGAAATGCAAAATACTAGCAAACAGAATTTTATTTTGTTGCAATCTCTTAGTCAAGTTTTGGTATCGGTCCCATAGCCCTGAAAAAAAAAAGTTGTGAAGTATTTCCTTCTCTTCTATTTTTTTTTAAAGCGCTTGTGTATTATTGACATTGTTCCTTCCTTAAATATTTTATTGAATTGACCAATAAAGCCCTCTAGACCTGGGCCTTTCTAATAAATGGAAGAAATTTGATTCTAAATTAAATTTCTTTATAGATTTGGGGCTGTTTAGATGTTCTTATGTCATATTTGCTAATTGTATTTTTCAAGGAATTTGTCCAAGCTGACATGTCTTTTTTCTTTTTTTTAATATATTTTTATTGACTTCAGAGAGGAAGAGAGAGGGAGAGAAAGAGAGAAACATCAATGATGACAGAGAATCAACAATTGGCTGCCTCCTGCATGCCTTCCACTGGGGATTGAGTCTGCAACCCGGGCATGTGCCCTTGCCTGGAATCAAACTCAGGACCCTTCTGTCTGCAGGCCGATGCTCTATCCACTGAGCCAAACCAGCTAGGGCTGACTTATGTCTTGAATGTGGGTTATAGACCAAAAGATGGATAGGCATTTCAAGCACAGAGAGTTGCATGGTCAGAAGTATGGAGTGAGTTCAGGTGTGTGGGTATAAGTAGTAGTTGCTAGAGCGTGAAGTGGTAGAAACAGATATTGACACCAAACTGTAGACAGGCTGCTCTGAGTCCTCTTTTCAACTATGCCTTGTCCTTGGGCCTTGACCTTGACCTGCCTAGTCCAGCTGTAGCCAAAATCCTGTTGAGTCAGTTGGGAGAGAATTCCTCACCCTTGCTTTCCTAGATTCCATTGCTAGGCCTATGAAATATATACTGTCACATTATCAGGAGAAAAGGCATACAAATGTATTCATTTTTTATTATATTTTTTATTTGTATTACAACTGTACAAATGTATTCATTTTTAATATTATATGCATGGAGGCATCATAGGAAAAAGACCCCAAAAAAGCAGTAAGAGCTTATCCACCCAAAGCATAGGTGATATGGGCTTCTTAGGAGAGAGTGAGGGATATTTTTTAAAAAGATGACGGGGCCTTAGAACAGATGGGAAGTTTGGGACAAACTGTCTGGATGAAGTGGTGACTTCTAGTCTCCTCTCCTAGTGGGTGGAACTCCCAGGGAGGGGATGTAGGACAACAAAATTCTTTTTGGAGGATCTGTCTGTAGGTGAATCAGTGAAGTTCAGAGAAGGGCTCTCCTAGCATTTGCTGTTTTGCAAGTGCCTTCAGCTCAAAATAATCAATATATACCAAAGTGCATATTTTGGGTGGTATGTCTTGAATTTCTTTAGTATCTGTTTACCTGTGTGTCCTTGATTTCTGACCATCCCAGTCTGTCTTCAGCAAGAATCCTGTTATAAGTTTATGTAATAGTAATAATTTTCTAGTTTATAAGTTTGTAATTTTAGGGTGAACTCTAGAGTTACATATTAAGGGTCAGACTTGACCACTTAGGTAACCACCTCCCTGTGGGTGTGTGACATAGATAAAACTTAGCCCAAATTCCTCCTGTACTCCACCCATAGGAATGACACATGTTACTGATAACCAGCTTGTACCCTGATTAACACTTGTGTGATGACATATGTTACTGATAGCCACCTGGACTGCCGTGGGCCAGAACAGGCTTAAAAATGGGTCCCCGACTTCAGACATCGATCATCCTCCTGATCCACACTCCACGCTGCCTGGCTCCACACCGGAAGGCAGAAGAACGGTCGGACCTCTGATCGTGAGACTTCGGTTGCCCTCCTCCCGCTGACTCAACCCAACCAGACAGCCAGCCACCCAAAGATGGATCCGCCGCTGCCCGCAGAGGGTGCCACTCTTCCCCGGGGCCCCGGTTAAGTCTGAGTCCACGGCACCAGGTACCTTGTGATTAATAAAGTGTGCTGTGTGATTTGCAACTGCATATTCTTGTGTGGCGTAATTCCTCTGCAGTCTTAACTATATTAATGAAAGGCCAGATGATAATGCCTATCCTCGGTCCTGCTTGCTTAGAGTAGTCTCTTCGCTAGCAACTACTTCATGCTGAGCTCCTGCACAGTTAAGCTTACCTCAAGGGACGCCTTGGATTGCGCCCCACATACTATACTCGGACAGTTTAGCAAGAATTCCCCACCCTGGATGTCTCCTCTTAGGGATTCTCCTAGCATTGACCATCCCC
>NW_006282814.1:2044583-2045298 GCF_000327345.1 Myotis davidii
TAGTTGGGTTGTTTTTAAAACCCCTCCATGGTTAGACAAATAAACTTAGACCTTTTACTATGACGGGTTGCATTTAACACTCCTAAAGATGTGCCCAATAAATAAATAAATAAACACATCTGAACTCTGATGGTATCTCACACACAAACACACACACACACACACACACACACACACACACTGTTTGTTGGCTTTAAACCCACAGCCTTCTGTCCTGCTTTGAAAGTTGGGCCACAGTTCTTCCCCTATTATAATACCAGTAGTCTCAACACCTATTGCCATAGTGCTGAATAAAGTTTCCATTGCTGTTTTAACAAGTGTCAGAATAATTTTTTTCTTTAACAGGGCCATGGTCTTAAGAATTTTTTAAATCTTTGAGGCATTAGAAAAAATCTGATGGTTGGATTTCTCAGTACAGTGGGGCCTTGACTTCCGAGTTTAATTCGTTCTGAGACCGAGCTCGTTAAGGAGCTCGTTAACTCAAATTACTCTATCAACTCAATGCAAAAAATCGGTGGAGAGACAGCCGGTATCTCAAAAAACTCGTTAGTCAGGACACTCATAAGTCAAGGCCCCACTGTACAAAGCTTGAAGTAATGATGCCTTTTGATGGGGTTCAGGACATCTTGGCACCTTGAATATTTTAAGCTGAAGATATTGGAGAACTGGTAGGGTAGGTCCTGGAAGGATTCTCTAACCTGCCCCCCCCCCCCCC
>NW_006282814.1:2045320-2060612 GCF_000327345.1 Myotis davidii
TTTATAAGACTCTTCGATCAGAGGTGCCTTCCTTGTACCAGAGGAAAGGAGCCTCTTATCTCTAAGGCAGAGGAGACGCTGAGAAGATTCTGAGAAACAGGCCCAGCTGGTCTCTCCCAGGTCACCATACTGACTTTTTACCATTGTTCTGTCATGTTCCTCCATGACCATTCACTCTTCATCTCCAGCATAAAAACACTCAAGTTAGCGGTTCCTTTGGGTTTTCATTTATTTATGAAGGCTCCAATGTCATGTAAAACTTCCATTAAGTAGCTCTGGCCAGGTAGCTCAGTTGGTTAGAGTGCCAGCCCAATATACCAAGATTGTAGGTTCTGTCCCCACCGAGGATACTCGGGATGAAAAGGGACCACATGCTAACCTGAGTAGCTCAGGGAAGGCCTGCATGGCGACCTTGCAAACTCAGAGACCTGAAGTAAACACAAAGGATGATCTAAAATTAAAACTTTTTAAACTAAAAGCAGTTTATGGTGGGTAGTCATGTCCTTCCTGTTAATCAGTGTCTTCCCTGACAAAGGTCCATCTTTATCTTAACTAAGCCTGTCTATTGTCATTTGCTTCTAGGATAACATTTCTTTGGAAAGTCTGGGTAACTCCCCTTTTTCCAGACCTCACAAGGCACAAGATGTGCTGGGCTGCATATCTGGTGCTTTGGCCAGATGGGTCATGCTATGCTGTCTGTTCCTAAAACACACAGATAGGAAGGTCTGACATCAGGCCAGGCCTTGAGATATGGTCTCATGGCCCCTGCCCAGCACGCAGGCCTTCTTTCTCAGAAGGCCCGGAAGTCTCATTCCAAATTCGGGAGACAAAGGACTGGAAAAAGTACAAATAAAGAGAGTTTCCTCCATATTGGGGGCCCAGAATTTGAAAGACACATTTTCCTCTGGGCCTCCACAGAATTTAATAATAAAATGTAACTCCTGTAGTCAGCGCTGCAGTTCAGCCTCTGCTTCGGCAGGGTGCTGTAACTATAGTCACTGGCCAGTTCAATAAATCTCGCTTGCTGTTTAAGACCTAATTGGAGTCGGTGGTCTTATTCTCATGAACGTTGGTCCACAACACAACCAGTGCACCAGGACAGAGACCATAAATCCTCTCATTGTTTTATGTTAATTTTTTTTTTACATTTATCTTTATTGTTGAAAGTATTATAGATATTCTCTCTTTTCTCCCCATTGACCCACTCCCACCCCAAGCCACATGTAAGGTTAATCATTAACTGTTTATCCTGTACCCACTAATATAAAAGATGTGTGCATATCGTTTTACTTTTCATCCAATCCCAGAGGTTCCCCCACCCCGTCCTTTGCTTTCTCCCACCTTCCTAATCTATCACCAAACACATACAAAGCCAACCATTGAATGCATAAATAAGTAGAACAACAAATCAATGTTTCTCTCCTCTTCTCTCTCTCTTTCAAATCAATAATTAAATTTTTTTTTAATATATTTTATTGATTTTTTACAGAGAGGAAAGGAGAGAGATAGAGATAGAGAGTTAGAAACATCGATGAGAGAGAAACATCGATCAGCTGCCTCCTGCACATCCTCCACTGGGGAAGTGTGCGCAACGCAGGTACATGCCCTTGACCGGAATCGAACCTGGGACCTTTCAGTCCGCAGGCCGACGCTCTATCCACTGAGCCAAACCAGTTTCGGCAATAATTAAATTTTTAAAGAAAAACTTACAGCCCTAGCTGGTTTGGCTCTGTGGATAGAGTGTCAGCCTGCAGACTGAACAATCCTGGGTTCGATTCCAGTCAAGGGCACATGCCCAGGTTGCAGGCTCAATCCCCAGGGCGGGGACTGCAGGCGGCAGTGGATCAATGATTGTCTCTCATCATTGATGTTTCTACCATGCTAACACTAGTCAAAAGAAAGCTGGAGTTCTATTAATATCACACAAAGTAGATTTCAGAGCAAAGTACATACAAATCTACAATTATAATCAAGAGGTTTTACTAACCTTTAGTTAGAACAAGTAGGCAGAAAATCAGCAAGGGCAGCCCTAGCCAGTTTGGTTCAATGGGTAGTGCATCAGCCTGTGGACTGGAGGATCCCGGGTTTGATTCCAGTCAAGGGCACATGACTGGGTTGTGGGCTTGATCCCCAGTAGGGGTGTGCAGGAGGCGGCCAATCAATGGTTCTCTCTCATCATTGATGTCTCTATCTCTCTACCTCCCCCTTTCCTCTCTGAAATCAACAAAAATATATTTTTAAAAAAGAAAGAAAAACTTACCTTAAATAAAATGTATACTTTTCTCCTGTTATTCTGTCTTTATCAGTTTAATTTTCAGACCAAGCCAGGGACCCTGTGAGGGTCAAAGACAAGTTTTTTTCCTTCCCTGTGCTTCCTGGGGATAGCTACATTAGGTTTTCCCCTTGTAGCTAACTGTAGTGAAATGAAATTAATGGCAATCTATTGTTCCCCAAATTGAAGGAAAGGTGAGACCCAGGCTTGGAAAGGATAAAGACTGAGAAGACTTCAGAGACCTGGAGCAGGAGGAGATGGGTGTCTCCCCGTGGGGAACTGGGAAATTTTCAACCCCTTTATAACTCTGCTGAAGCTCCAATTCTGATGAGAGTGGGTTTGTGTGGTCTCTATAAGCCACAAATCTCAGCTCTACCTGTACCCTGAAATCTAGAGGGAAGTTTTTAAAAACATGTTGATTTCCTAGCCCTACCCCAGAGATTCTGATGGGTGGTAATTGGTTGGACTCCCTCTGGGCCTTGGTCTTTTCCAGAGCACCTTGGGGGGAGGAGTGCTCCCTGGGGTGGGGCTGAGAGCCTGCACCCACCTGTAGGTGCTTTGAGGCAGGTGCCCTGCAAGTTGTTCTCAGCTAGTGTGGGGGAAACATAACTGCAAATAAAATCATCTTTCACCCCAAAACATCCCTCAACAAAGTGTGGAGGAAAAGGGGTCACATGCTAACCTGACAAGCTCAGGATAGGCCTGAGGGCAGCCTTATAAACTCAGACACCTAAAGTAACCACAAAGTATGGCCTGAAATTAACTTTTTAACTGAAAGCAGTTTGTGGCAGGTGGTCATGTCCTAGGCTAGAATCTTCCCTAAAAAAAAAGTAAACTTGAATTCCAGACAAGATGACAGCATAGGTAAGCACAGTACTCGCCACCTCCCACAGTGACACCAGAATTTACAACTAAAACACAGAGCAACCATGACGCAGAACCACCTGAAATCTAGCTGAACAGAAGTCCTACAACTAGGACAGTGGTTCTCAACTTTGGCTGCACATTAGAATCACCTGGGAATCTTTTTAAAATCCTGATTTCTGGGCCCCATCCTCTGGAAATTCTGTTTCTTTGTTATGGGGTGAGGCCACAAAATTAGTAACAAAGAACTGATTTCTGGGCCCCATCCTCTGGAAATTCTGTTTCTTTGTTATGGGGTGGGGCCACAGCATTAGTAACAAAGAAAGAATTTCCGGAGGATGAGGCCCAGAAATCAGGATTTTAAAAAGATTCCCAGGTGATTCTAATGTGCAGCCAAGGTTGAGAACCACTGCACTAGGGAATTAAATTAGAAGCACATGGAGACTGGTAGGAGGGGGCAGAGATCCAGGTGGAATCATGGAACCAGCTGGTCCAACACCCACGTGAGACAGTTTAAAATGGGAAGAAATACTTGGCTATGGAGGTTTCCCAGAGGAGATGGGGTCCCTGCCTCACACCAGGACCCCAGCCAGGGTTCCAGTGCTGTGAAGAGAAGTCCCCATAACTTCCGGCTGTAAAAACCAGTGGTGACTGTTGCTGAGTGACACGTATGTTTCTGGAGTTCCAGGCAATTCCTCTTTCAAAAAAATATTTTTATTGGTTTCAGAGAGAAAGGGAGAGGGAGAGAGATAGAAACACCAATGATGAGAGAGAAGCATTAATCAGTTGCCTCCTGCACGCCCTCTACCAGGGATGAGCCTACAACCTGGTATGTGCCTTGACTGGGAATCAAACTGTGACCTCCTGGTTCACAGGTTGATGCTCAACCACTGAGCCACAACGGCTTGGCCAGGCAGTTCCTCTTAAAGGGCCTGCACATGGACTTACTTGGACTCACTCCTTCTGAGTTCCAGCACTGGGGCAACAGTTTGAAAGGAACCTGGGACATTTGAGGACGAACTAACTCGTCTGGAATCAGGGCAAGGGCTGGAGGGCATCCTGCTCCCAGACAGAAGTGCTGGCAGAAGCCAGCATTCCTTTGCTGAGCCATCCCTGTCACAGAGCTAACAGGCTGGGCCATATCTGCATCTCCATCAACCTGGCTTACACCTTTTGCTCTGCCCTGGTGATTCCCTGAGACCCTGCCCCTCCCTTCTTGCAGTCTCATCCAAGCCATTTCCAGTGGCCTTTCCATACAACTGGCCTATCTTGCCTCATTCTTTGGACTTTGCTAAAATAAAACAAGCAGCAGCTGTGCCCCATACCGCTCAGTAAGTGGCCCTAGGCCTGGCACTAGCAGCAGCCCACCCTGGTTCAGAGCTTGGCCTCTCCTGGGCACCTTCAAGCGCAACACAAGTAGCAGCCATCTGCAGATTGCTTTGTAGCTCATGCTGTATGGCCCCAGGCAAGGGAAAGGCAGAGGCTGACTTTCCACCTGTTGGGAGGCCCCAGAGCCAGTGCACCCAGTGTTCAACTTGGACCACACTGGATTACAACCCTACCATCTCCACAAGTGACACACTCAGGAGGCAGACTCAGTGAGCACCAAAGCCCCACTGAAGCAAGTCCTGCTTCATAAGGTTGGCTCAGAGACCTATGGAGTGGGTCTTTAGCTATAATTGCAGCCGATCCTTGCAACAGATTGGCCTGGGGGTCAATCCCTCCTAGTGACTCCAACATAAATCAAGGCTCAACTACAATAAGAGAGTGCACACAACTCACACAGGGGCACACCTGGAATGCCCAGCCCAGGAGACTGGGGAGGCTGAATCACTGGGCGCTATAGGCCACCTACTACACATGGCCACTCTACCAATTCTGGGAGACATAGCAGATCTACCTAATACATAGAAGCAAACACAGGGAAGCAGCCTAAGTGCAGAGACAAAGAAACATGTCACAAATTAAAGAACATAAGTAATCTCCAGAGAAAGAACTAAATGAAATGAAAGCAAACAAACTACCAAATACAGAGTTCAAAACAATGGTTATAAGGATGCGAAAGGAACTGAATGAGAACTTCAAGAAACTTAGTGAGAATTTCAAGGAAATTAATGAGAACATCAACAACATAAAAAAGGACCAGTCAGAAATGAAGCATGCACAAACTGAAATAAAGAATAATTTACAGGCTATCAACAGTACAGGACACCAAGAATTAAATCAACAAATTTGAAATATAAAGAAGCAAAAATCACCCAATCAGGAGAGCAAAAGGAAAACAGAATCCAAAAATATGAAGATAGTGTAAGAAGACTCTGGGACAACTTCTAGAGTATCAACATTTGCATCATCAGGGTACTGGGAGAAGAAAAGAGGGAGCAAGCTATTAAAAATCTAGTTGAAGAAATAATGACAAAAAACTTCCCCTACCTGGAGCCGCAAGACAAGCAGTTAGTTACCTACAAGGGAGCACCCATACGACTGTCAGCTGATTTCCCAACAGAAACTTTTCAGGCCAAAAGGGAGTGGCAAGAAATATTCAAAGTGAGGAAAAGTAAGAACCTACAACCAAGATTATTCAACCCAGCAAAGCTATCATTTAGAATTGAAGGTCAGATAAAGAGCTCCACAGATAAGAAAAAGCTAAATGAGTTCACCACCACCAAACCAGTATTACATGAAATGCTAAAGAGTCTTTTTTAAGAAGAAGAAGCAATAAAAGATAAAAAATATGAACAATAGACAACCTCCACACATCCTGCAGACTGCAGCTCTAACCCAGGAGGGAAGAATGTCATGGCGGTGGCCAAGCTCTTGAACCTGTCCCTAGTGGTACACAGACCTGGGGATCTGCACCTGGAGAACTATATTTCAGAACCAGGCCTGAACAAGGTGCTGCTTAAGATGCATTCTGTTGGAATCTGTGGCTCAGATGTCCACTACTGGCAGCCCGGTCGAATTGGGGATTTTGTTGTGAAAAAACCAATGGTTCTGGGCAGGAAGTTTCAGGAACAGTCTTAAAAGTAGGATCATTGGTAAAGCACTTTCATCCAAGTGATTGCATTGCCATCGAGCCGGTGCTTCCTGAGAAACCGACGAATTCTGCAAGATTGGCCAGTTTAACCTGTCACGGTCCATCTTCTTCTGTGCCACAGCCCCCGGTGATGGGAACCTCTGCCGGTTCTATAAGCACAATGCCAGCTTCTGCTCCCAGCTTCCTGACAATGTCCTCTTTCAGGAAGAGGCCCTGATTGAGCCACTGTCTGTGGTGATCCATGCCTGCCAGCGAGCTGGAGTCACCCTGGGGAACAAGGTCTTTCTGTGTGGTGCTGGACCAGTTGGACTGGTCAGTTTGCTAGTGGCTAAGGCGATGGGTGCAGCGCAAGAGGTGGTGACTAATCTGTCTGCCTCTCTGTCGTCTAAAACCAAGGAAGTTGGGGCTGACTTTGTCCTCCAGATCTCCAAGGAGAACCCTCAGGATATCAGCAATAAAGTGGAAGATCTCCTGGGGCACAAGCCAGAAGTCACCATCGAGTACACTGGGGTGGAGACCACCATCCAGGCTGGCATTTACGCCACTTGTGCTGGTGGGACGTGATGCTTGTGGGACTGGGCTCTGAGATGACCAGTGTGCCCGTAGTGCATGCAGCCCCCCAAGGGGTGGAGATCAAGTCGTGTTTCGATACTGCAACACATGGCCGATGGCGAGTTCAATGCTTGCGTCCAAGTCTGTGAATGTAAAGTCCTTAGTGACCCATAGGTTTCCTCTGGAGAAAGTGCCGGAGGCCTTTGAAACATCCAAAGAGGGACTGGGGTTGAAAGTCATCATCAAGTGCAACTCCAACAACAGGAATCCCTGATGTTAATTGAGCTCTGCCCTCATTCCCACCCTCTCACCATCTCAGGACTAAATGGCTAGGCAAGGGTGGGCTTTAAGGCAGAAGGTTTTTTTTTAAGTAGTAAGGATAATTAAAATAATTCATTATAAGCAGAGAGCCTTACACAGAAGAGCTGGTAGGCCTTAAAACACAAGTAGGGATAGTTGGGGGGAACCTGTAGTCACAATGACTGTTTCTGCTGAGCAGAGTTCAGCAAGTGGAGCAGAGAGTGTGGCCAGCAGATGCTGGGAATCCCCCTCCTTTCCCGCAGTGCCTGAGTTAAGTGAGGAAAGAAATCTGTCCCTTGAGTTCCTGGTTCTACCGTGACTGGCCAGGTGGGGGATGGGAGGCTGAGTTATGAAGACACAACTTCATTAACTGGCCCAGGAGCTGATTTTCAGGAAAATCTGCAGCTCGGGGTCTGGGATGAGGGGCTGTCAGCAGTTTTAGTTTAAAGCACACAGTTTCTAGACATAGGTGCTATTTGGTTTGATAACAAAAAAGAAGAATAAGGGACTGCCCTTCCTGGGTCTAGTGTAATTATAAACCCAATCAAACAAATAAAACCAAAATCCCACATGAGGTCAAACCAGCTTGCATTCCCCAAATGTAGAAATAGTCAGGGAAATGAAAAAAAAAAGAAATAGTCAGGAAACTACTCAACACTGCTGGAAGACTGCCTCCTTTGCAACCTGAGAATTGTGTTTGCAAGGTGAATAACAACCTTCCTAACAGCTCCCCTACTTCCTTCCACTCTTCAGGGGCAGCCACTGCCGACTTCTTTGTCACTAAGCAACCAGGAGATACCTAACTAAGGACAGTCACAGGGAATCCCCAAGGGAGACCTTAAACCATGGCTTTGATTAGCCTGGAGGGTTTGGTCAGTGCACCACAAGAATAGCATCCCCTTCTAGTCTCAAACTCACGCATGATTATTATACAATTCCATGTAATTCTGAGGAGGCAGAAGAAAGCTAGATAGACAGATACGGGGATCCTGGGGGGTAGGGGGTGGGGAGTTGGGGGGAGGAAGTAAAATCAGGTAAGGTTGTTAGGGGCAGAAATAGAATGTTGAGTACTAACCATGGTCATGGGAAATATAATCATGCTCTGTTAACCGTGATTGCCTTGTTCTGGTTAAAGAAGGACATTCTGACCTGGCTGAGAGTTGTATGCTCCTGGGACCTGTGAGTCAACCTTAGAATGCTGTCCATTCTCATTCAAGAACTGCCTATTATCATGGAAAGATTAACAACCTTGTTGCCAAACAACGAGTCCCACCCCAGCCTCCTACTTCCCCAGGCCTGTAATCCCTACTTCCCCATGTAATCCTTGTCCTACCTTATATAAGCAGCTGGTTTATGGTGGGGGGTTGGAGAGCAGGTTTTTGTGGATGACCTGCTGCTCTCCCATACTGCCGGCATCAATGGAATAAACACTCATGTATGATTCAACCCTGTCTCTGCTTGACTCAAGTAGTAACAGGCAGCCCAGACCCCTTTGATTCTCAGGTTACAGTTACTAAGGCACCCCAACTGGGTGGGGTAGGAAGGCCAAGTGTGAGAGGCATGAGATTTAACATGTATGACTGTTGCTAAGAGAGGCAGCTTGCAGATAACCAATATCAAGGTAGTGAGGCGTGTAAACCAATCTCAAGGATGTAGCTAAGGCAAAATTCTTTGAAAGGACCAATCAGGAACTAACAAGCATCCTATATAATAAAACCCTAATATGCAAATCGACGGGATGGTGGAATGACTGGTCGCTATGACACACACTGACCACCAGGGAGCAGACGCTCAATGCAGGAGCTGCCCCCTGGTGGTCAGTGCGCTCCCACAGGAGGAGCGCCACTCAGCCAGAAGCTGGGCTCATGGCTGGTGAGCACAGGGGAGGTGGCAGGAGCCTCTCCCGCCTCCGCGGCAGCACTAAGGACCCTCTGGGGATGTCCGCCTGCTGAGGGCACAGGCTGGGCTGAGGGACCTCCTCCTCCAGTGCACAAATGTTGTGCACCAGGCCTCTAATACTATATATATATATATATATGGCAGGAGATGCTCTCCCTGTTGCCCACGTGGCCTATGGCCACTGGGCCTCCACACACAGGCTCATAGACTTCCATTAGCTGGGATGCTGAGCTACTCCCGACTGTCACATGGAAAGGAAGCCTGGACGCTGGCTGCTCCTGGAACCCCAGCAGCACCTGTTCCAGGACTGGCTATTCCCAACAAAATTCAATTCCACTAACCGTCTTTGCCTGTGACTTCATTCTTCAATTTCACGAGACAACGAACTCAGATTCAAAACGCCCACATTTTGGTTTCAATTCTGGTAACTATAAACAAATTTTGTCCCCTTCTCATAGCCAGTTAAGACTCTTGGTATCTTATTTTAATTTTTCTGTGGAACAGTTGGGTCCAATCACATTGAGCACATTTGTGACTTTAACATTATTAGTCATGAATGAGGATATAGTAGTTGTGACATAACAGGCTGCAGCCTTTAACCCCTCACTTCAGCTGTGGGTGGAGGGTGGCTTCGAAGAGGTTCTGATTTTCTTGTGACCAGTGAAAGCTGAGCAGTGCCTGGAATTCCTCAAACTGCTTTGGGTAATAAATTCTGCTTGGTAATGCTTGAAAAATAAAAAATGAACAAGAAAATGGCAATACATGCATATCTACCAACAATTGAATCTAAAAATCAAAATAAATGAATGAGTAATCTACTAAACAAAATAAACTGATGAGTAAAAGAACCAGAGGCATGGAAACATGGAATAGACTGACAAATCTCAGAGGGAAGGGGGGAGGAGGACCGGGAAGAGATTAACCAAAGAATGTATATGCATCTATGCATTACCTGTGGATCTAGACAATTAGGTGGTAAAGGCCTGGGGCGGGAGGAAAACTGGTGTAAGGGAGTAATGGGGGTGGGGGAATAGGGAGACATCTCTTGCCGGGGCTGACAAGCAGATCCTGAGCGACAGATGAATGGATTATTTTGACACGTTTCTGTGAAAGAGAGGCTGAGGGACTGCTTGGCTATAGGAGCCAACAGCCCTGTTTGCTTAGGAGTTTATTGTAACAATAGCTTTAACTAAAATTAACTACTAGGTACTATTAGCAGGGTAAGTATTCTTGAGAAGACACATGAGTTTGTAGTGTCCTTTAAGCAAGAACGTGTCTAAGTAAACATCCAGGGGCTCAGACTTGTTTGGAAAAGACAAGGCAGGGGCTGCCAACTTCAGCCAACTTCTGTCCTATGCCTCCCCACAATCTCTAATACTCTCAACAATAAAGGTTTTTTAAAAAGTCGATCTTTACCTTAACTGAGCCTGTCTATTGTCTTTTGCATCTACAATAACATTCCTTTGGAATGTCAGGGTAACTCCCCTTTCTCCAGACCCCTCAGGGCACAACTAATGCACCAGGTTGGATACCACAAATCCTCATTGTTATCATTATTATCGTGTTAATTGTTGACTGTGAACTATCCAGTACCCGCTTAGGTAAAAATGCATTTGTCTATCATTTTACTTTTCCTCTAATCACAGAGGTTCCCCTCCCTCCCTCTGCTTTCTCCCTCCTCCCTATTCTATCACCAATGGATTTTATGCAACCCATTTGCAACATCTCTTTTGATTGTAATGTATAAAATAAGGTACAAAACTCCCATTCTCTGGAGCATTTTCTCAATCCGTTGAGATTTTACTTCCCAGCAATTGCCAACAGTTCAGCTCAAATAAACTCACAAAATTATTTACAGGCTTGAATATTCTTTATGTTGACAAGGAGTAGAAGCGGAAGAAACTGTTATTACCAGGTAAGCATTAAATCAGAGTGTGATGCACAGTTTAGGCAACTCACTGAAAGGATTGGGGAGACTGAAAGGAATCCACACTTTGCTTCCCGGGGCACACAACCATCATCTTAGGTAAGCTTTCCCATTTGGTTGGTGAGAGTTCTTTTGTTAACACTTATCTGAGGATATTTTTCCATTGATTTTTAGAGAGAGTGGAGGGAGGGGGGAGAGACAGAGAGAGAGAAACATTGATGTGAGAGAGATGCATCAATTGGTTGCCTCCCTCAAGCACCCTGACCAGGGCCAGGGATAGAGCTTGCAACAGAGGTAGTGCCTTTGACTGGAATAGATCCTGGTGTGGAATTGGTGCGAAAGAAGCCACAGGAGAGAGACCTTTAATCCAAGCAGCGTTTCTGGCTCAGGGGATTCAAAGATCCAAAGCCTGAACAAATGATACAGTGAGATTGCCCCATATATATATTCCGAGGTTCCTTTGTTTTCTGTTTCCTAACTGCCAGGCTTTTGTGGTGGGCTTCCACGCCCCTCCTGAGTCAGTCAGCATGGGGAAGGTAAGTTGTGTATCTAAATGCCTGGTCTGGGTGGCCCCGGTGAAGTCCCCTCTAGCTAAGCTGTTACATTCTTGGTTTATGGCCCTTTGTAAATTGGGAGTAATTAGGAAAACAGGTCTTGCTAGACCAGATTGTTAAGAAAGGGGTAGTGACTTAATTATAGGCTATCAAGAATGTACAATAGGATACTGATTACCAGAGTCAGGCTGCTAGGTCTCCTTCATTCTTTCACTGGGACCCTTCAATCTGAGGGCTGACTGACTCTGTCCACTGAGCCAAACCCGCCAGGGAAGCTTTGCCATTTGGAGTCAGGTGACAGGCTGGCTCCCCTCCCAGGCACAGGGTGGGCTTCTCAGAGACCCACTCCCAGCCGTCAGGAAACATTGCTTTAAGACCAGCAAGAGGCCATTAAAGACCTACATCCATTTAAAAAGGACAGGCAAAGACATTCTAACAGAAAGGGAGAGGAAGAAGTCTCTTATTTTCACTGGGATAATGAAGCCTCTTTTCAATTCACATTGGTTCCAACTGGGGAGCCGAGCCCTCTCCGTTTGCCTGCAGCTGACCTGTAATTCCTGCATTTGCTGGCATACAGACTCCCCAACCCGCACCCTCACCCCCACCCCCTTCCACCAAGATGAGGTCCTCACTGTCTGTCCTAGAAGGATTTGCTCGGTCATTGTCCTGAAGCTGGGCTCAGCAGGGCCTGGTGTGAGTTGGAACCGTGGCCTCGGCTCGGGCTCACACGGAACCGCGGCCCAGTGGCCTCAGACCGTGAGAGCTCTGGGAAAGGACTAGGGTGCTGGCTACCAGGCTCCAGACTCTCCGCAGCGCCCAGAGCACCCCCAGCGAGGCCACGGCGTGTTGCAGATGGGGGTGTGGTGGGGGTTCTGCGGTTCTGGAGGGCCTTGTCTCACAGGCTGCTCTGGAGCATTCTAAGCAAAAGGCTTGCATCATCCTTGCAGGAAGTCACGGTCAGCGGCAATGGTCACCTTTTACAAGGGCAAAAATGATCTTCTCTTGTTAACGTCTGAAATACTCAAACCTGTAAAGAATTCTTTGGTTTATTTGAGCCAAACTGTTGACAATTGCGGGAAGCAGAATCTCACGGGATTGGGATAATGCTCCGGAGAATGGTGGTTTTTCACCTGTTTTTATAGATTGCAATCAAAGGGGGAGATGTAGGTGGGTTACAGAAATCCGTTGGTGATAGCTTAGGGAGGCGGGAGAAAGCAAAGTGGGGAAACGTCCGGGATTGGATAAAAAGTAAAATGATAGACACATACCTCGTTTACCTAGGTGGGTGCAGGATAGTTAATAGCCAACAACTAACATGATAATTATGAAGAATTTGTGTCTGTGTCCAGGGCATTTGGTTGTGCCCTGAGGGGTCGGAAAAAAGGGAAGTTGCAAGTTACCTTGATGTTTCAACCATATGTTATCCTTGATGCAAAAAGACAATAGGCTCAGTTTAAAGTAAAATTGACATTGTCAGGGGAGATACCGGCCTAGGAGGCGACTACCCACCATAACTGCTTTTAGTTAAAGTTTAATTTCAGGCCATCCTTTGTGGTTACTTTAGGTCTCTGAGTTTGCAAGGCCGCCATGCCATGCAGACCTTCCCTGAGCTTGTCAGGTCAGCATGTGGCCCCTTTTGTCCACAAGCCAAACTGTGGACAATTGCCGGGAAGCAGAATCTCCAGGTAATGAGATAATGCTCCAGGAAATGGCAGTTTTATACCTTGTTTTATACATTACAATCAAAGGAGGAGATGTAGGTGGGTTACGTGAAATCCACTGGTGATAGATTAGGGAGGCGGGAGAAAGCAAAGCAGGGAAACATCTGGGATTGGATAGGAAGTACAATGATAGACACATCCTTATTTTACTTAGGTGGGCACAGGATAGTCAACAGTCAACAATTAACGCAGTAACAATGAGGGGACTTGTGGTCTCCACAGAGTGGGGCCTGGGCTATGAGGGGTCTGGGAAAAGGAAAAGTACTTTGACATTCCAAAGATACGTTGCTGGAGATGCAAAAAGACAACAGGCTCAGTTAAGGTAGAGATCTGTGAGACCCCTGAAAAGGGACCCTCACTCTGTCCTGCAGACTGGCGGCGACCCCAATCAACCGCAGGAGACGTTACTTGATGCAAACCGCAAGAGGTTTTTATTCCAGCGCGCTGGGGCTCAACTCGAAACTCACGCAGGAGCGGAGTTGGGCCCCGGGCAACAGGTTTTTCAGATATTTATAGGCAAAAATCACACATCAGGGAGGGGCTGCATGCAGGAGGGTAAGAGGGAAATAAAGAGATTCCAAGGACCCTGTTGTGTATCTCAGTAGGGCATTTTACGACCCTTTATCTTAAGAGTAGATTGGCGCTCTGTTTACTCAGCCTGCCGCTTGTGACCGGGGGCTATCTCCGAGGGCAGCCTCAAGGCCTGCACTCCCTTTGTTCCCCATCCCTGGCGTCTCTAGCGGGGTGGGGGGAAGCCTGGGGAGGGGGAGCCTGGGGAGTTGAGATAAAACAGGCAGCTAGTAGCATTTTTTCCTTTCAATCAACCTTTGTCAGGGAAGATTCCAGACTAAGTATGACCACCCACCATGAACTGCTTTTTAATTTAAACGTTTTCATTTCAGACCATCCTTTCTGGTTCCTTTAGGTCTCTGAGTTTGCAAGGCCACCACTCAAGCCTTCCCTGAGCTCATCAGGTTGGCATGTGGCCTCTTTCGTCCACACTCTCATCTAATGGAAGGCGTGATAGGAAAGAAACTCCAAATGCCACCAGTGGACAGGGCTGTGCTTAAGAAGAATCCTCCCCACAGCTGAGTGGCACCACTTCTCTCATCTTGGACCCTTTTCCTGCGCTCATATCCACATTCCGAGCACAAGGTCTGCTTCTGAGAGCTGCAGGGAAATTTGGAGCAGCTACACAGTAGTGGGAGACTTACAGGAAGTGATACCGTTGTAATAAGCTAATTCTCATCTCTGCGTCTGGGTAATCAATGACCAGAAATCACGTCAAGTACACATGGGTGCTCACCCATTTTATCCTTAAGGTCATGTTTCTTGTCAGTGAATGTTTATTCCACTTTTACACTAAGTTTCAAATAAATACTGGTATATTTCTGGCACAAATTCATTTTGTTGCCACTATCACTAGCCCTAGCTAATTTTTATGCTATTTGGATATTTTATTGTGTCAATGTAAGCAATGTTTAACCTGCAGAGAATTTTCCGTATGAGTTTATTTGAGCTAAATGGATGATAATTGCTGGGAAGCAGAATCTGAATGGATTGAGAAAATGCTCCGGAGAATGGCAGTTTGCACCTTATTTTATACATTACAACCAACGGAGGATGGGTAAGTGGGTTACATGAACTCCACGGATGATAGATTAGGGAGGCGGGAGAAAGCTGAGCAGGGAAACCTCTGGGATTGGATAGAAAGTAAAACAAACAGACACATGCTTTTTTTACTTAGGTGGGTATAGGGTAGTTTGCAGTTAACAATTAACACGATCACAATAACAGTGAGGGGTTTTGTGGTCTCTTCTCTGTATAGTGATGGGAGTGGAAAAAGGAAATTACCCTGACATTCCAAAGGTATGCTAGTGTAGATGCTAAAGGACAATAGACAGGCCCAGTTAAGGTAAAAGATCCCAGCCTAGGACATGACTGCCCACCAGGACTCGCTTTTAGGTAGACGGCTTTAAGTTCAGACTGTTCGGCCACTCTCACGAGTTGCCGAACGGCTGCCAAACCGAAAGCGAAAGCGCGCACTCAAATTCAGACTGCTTGACAACCACAGGACAAAGACAAACAACTCGGGGTACCCTTCTTACCTCCAAGGTCGGCTCCGCGGATGAGGGGGTGGTTGTAAATCCCGGACGAGCCCCCAAA
>NW_006282814.1:2061007-2066113 GCF_000327345.1 Myotis davidii
CAGTTTGTTGTTCCACTTACTTATCATTGGTTGATTCTTGTATGTGTCCTGAAGCAGATCAAACCAGCAACCTGAGTATTGGGATGACGCTCTAACTGTTACAGAAGGCAAAAGAAATACCAAGCATGCTTCCTAGAGAAAGGGAGGGACCCCGTTTATTAACACTAGTGGACTCTGGAAATCATTTCCAAATCAGAGTGAAGAAACATGCAGAGAGCCTGTCCGTATATATCCCGCTGGGGTCTTTGTCTTGTAGATATGCCCCCTTCTGTGGCCCTGCAGGAAGGCCCCAGTTGTCAGGCCACACCTGATGGTCGGTCCTGGCATCCGCATAACAACCCCCCACCCCCCCAGGGCAGTGCATTGTTCACAGTTTCTATGGCCTGACACGCCTTGCAAGACCAGTTTCCTCCTCATAACCACCTGACTACCTGTCCAAGGCAAGAAGTGATTTTGTTAGAATTTTGACAAGATCTCTTCGCTCTAGTTATTTTTCTACATCTTTAATAGATTTTAAAAAGTTGACTGTATTTTTTTAGAGCAGTTTTAGGTTCACTGTAGGGGCTAAAAAAGTATTAATACTTTTCCTCCCACTCTCTAAGTGTTTCTGGGCTGGGCTAATTATCAAATTAACAGAGACAGATTAACAGAAGAAAAATGATTTTTCAGACATATATATGGGAATTCACCTAAGCATGAAAATTCCAAAGGCGGTGAGGCAACATTATGTATATAAGACACTTTTGCACAAAAGAGAAAGGGGTCGGACAAGATAATAGATTTCAGAAGCAAGAATGAATGACTTACAGGTAATTGAGGAAGAATGAAACACATGTGGCAGGAAAGTCCTTGCTAGGCAACTCAGAAACGATGTGACGCAGGGGTATCTCGCTAGCAGCAGTGAAGTATAGTAGCAGTCATCTCAGGTGGAAACTAGTTTCACTTTAACCCTGCTGTTTGGCCTAACAATAGAAAAGTTATTTTGATCTTATAAATCATCCCATTGGACATGAACTGGGGCATAGTGTGCTAGGGGTGTGCTAGGGACATAGGGGCAGGGACCATAGCATAGAAAAATTACTGATTGTCTTAGAAAAACAATGTATTATGATTAAACCCAACCAGGTGTAACCCCGTTTTCCTCCCATTTGTACTTGTGAACTTTTTACCCTGCCAGTTCTAGGAACAGCTAATGAAACGCTTTGTAGTTTTTGCAAATAAAAGCTTTGCTGCACTCTTGGTAGGGACTGCAGCTGCGAGGCTCCCTTGTGAGGAGGTACGCGCTGTAAGTTGCTGGCCAGCTTAATAAAGGCTCTTAAATTTAAATTCTGAGTCGGTGGTCTATCTCGCTGATTGAACCCATAACAGCAGCACCCCCCCCCCCTCAGTCTGAAGCCCTTCTATTGCCCATGCTTAATTCAAATTAGGCTAAGGTGACCTCTAAGATCTCCTTCCTAACGCAGGTTTCTCTGTCTGAATCCTTTGGGCAGGAAACTGGTGAGGGTCAAAGTTTCCCTCTGAGTCCTGTTTTTCTAATAAACAGCTTAAAAGCAAGACCCAAGAGGCAGCTTCAGGTGGCAGAATTTTGGTTCCCTTCAACAGTTAGTTTGAGAAGAAGGTACAGCGAGTCCCCCAGACTCCCTGCCCCACACCTGCACAGGCTCCCCTTCGCCAGCATCCTACCGTTGCACTGCATCTGTTGCAATTGATGAACCTACATGGACACGTCATCATCATGCAGAGGCCATAGTGGACACCAGGGTTCACTCTTGGTGTTGCACATTCTAAGGTTCAATGTGTCGTGCCATGCATCCACCAATACAGTACCCCAGAGAACACTTGTCTGGTTTTGCTGCTTTTCTGGGCCTGGAGCTGAGGCACAACTGAGGCCTAGATGCTATCTCTAGGGAGGAAAGGTCAGGGGGTCCAAACCGCATGACCAGCGATGTGCCAGGGGAGGAAAGGCCACCCTGGGGACAGGTCCTTTATTGTAATGTCCCCATGAATGACACACAGGACACAAGATCAAATCAATGAGTCATTTAATCAGTAAAGCCGGCGACTGCGAGGGAGACGGAAACACATTATCTGGAGCCACTGAAGCCATTTAAAGTAATTGTGCTGTCCTGGTCTCCAGGTACAGAGGAATGTGTTTTGAAAGACCAATAAAACCACAATCAATGAGGTATTCAATCCACAATCAATGGGGTATTCAATCGAATGGGATGATTTGTATAAGTTTGGAAAATCAAAATAACTTCTCTATTGTTTTATCAAGCACACAATTACAGAAGCCAGAACAGCAGGGTTAAAGTATTAAACAGCAATTGTTACCCGAGATGATTGCTACCACGCTTCACCTTTTGCCCCAGTTTGCCCCTTGCTGGGCACCTGGGGCTTTCTGCGCTGGTGCCCCTCTTTTGGTACCTGCCCATTGTCCTTGCTCTGCTCATGTCTGTCTAAATGCCTATTACACAGTCATTCATTTAAAAACATATTAGTATTGTTTAATGCTTTATTTTTAAAATGTTCAAAGTATTGTACAGTTGACATACAATATTATAGTTTCAGATGTACAAACTAGTGGGATGGAGCGGGTGTGAGATGGGGTAGTGGCGGTAGGATTCTCTAGATAGGGTGGTAGGCTCTCAGCCTGCTGAGATGGAGGAGCCTTCGGATGGAGAACAGGGGGATGGTCAGAGAGATCAAAAGTGGTAAAAGAGGAGAAGGATTTGAGTCTCTGGGACTTAAAAAAGGAAAAATCTAGGAGGGAGAGCAGCTAAGGACAGAGAGAATGGTTAATGCAGAAAAGGGGGGGGTATTGGCAGGGAGAGCAGGGAGAGATAGTTTCTTGTTGATTTTTACTTATCTGAACTATGCTGGACTCAAGGCCGCAAGCTGCTACTAAGCACAGTAAGTTTTTCTCTGTCCCATTTTGTTCTCTTTAATCCTTCCAATTAGACTGATACAATATACTTGAGATTACACAAGGATTGAGGTTTCTAAGAATAAGGAATTACTGAGTAGAAGGTCTAAGGCATGGTTATGCATTTTTAAAGGACACAGAAAGGAGGTTTGAAGGCTAATTTAGAAGTATAAAATTTATAAAGGTTGTGTATGTAATAAGAAGGAGAAGAGAAATGTTAAAAAGAAATTAATCAAATAATACAGGCCAGTAAGCAAGAAAGAGTAAATAATTTACATTCTGCCTCCCTAAACAGAGGGTAAATTGTTATGCCAAAGGACTTAGGGGGGACTGATAATAACTCTGGAGTGTCCATAAAAAGGACTGGCAAGGAAAATCAGATCTTAAGGCAGGTCAGTAGGTTTTTCTCCTTATATAATTCCTCCAAAATTTGGCAATACTTAATAAATAAATCATGGCAATACATTTCTTTGCATAAATTCAATAAGACCAGTTTCCAATAGTGGTTTTATTGACTGAAAACTTTGACTGGAGTATCATGTTTTAAAGAGCCCTGTCTGAGCTCTGAAGACTTGAAGCCAATAAGAGTGCCACGGAGAAAGCCTGGCATCTTGCTTGGTAGCCCTGAAAATAGCTGGCGCTGGAGCGTCAGGCCCATGCCCTACCATCACTGGCGGTTGGTCAGAGTACAAAGGGAGCAATAAGGGACCCTCTGCATCACAGTGGAACCCCCACGCACTCTGGACCGTGACGAGTAAGAGGGCTGCTGAGAAGGGCCTTAAAGCAAGGACAATGGGCCCGGGCAGAGCCACTGCAGGTGAGGAATTCACCTAACTCAGCAGATACTGCAGGCAGGCCTGATGGCAGCTAGATGGCTTGGCTTCCTGGCCCTATGGGGCACATTAAGATTCAATCATGAAATTCCAGCAAAGGTAGTCAGTTACCATTCTTGTTGTGTTTAAGCAAACAATCAGTAAATAAATTAGTATTTTTAATAAACAGAGGGATAATTTTAAGGAGAAAAACTCTATTTCAATAGAGGTTATTAAAAATGAAATGCTTTCTTTCCCTCTCACTGGACCATTTGTTATAGTTTGTCTCCTCCCGGTCACAAGCCCACCTCCTTCTATGCCCAGGCCTCATCGTCTCTCTGACAGACAGCAAGGATCTTTTGGCTCTGAGAGAAACTTCTGACCCGCCTCAGCTCAAAGCAGTTACAGAATAAATCCAATGCCCATTTTTCCTTCTTTTCCCTGAAACAATTCTGAGCCAGGATCCATGAGGTAATATAGTAGGCAGACAGACATGAGCAGAGCAAGGGCGATGGGTCAATTGGCACTTCCAGGTGTAACTAAGTCTTTCCAACTCTATGTATGTAAGACAAGGGGACTCCCCAGAACCAAGAGGGAACTAGGCTGCAGACGAAGCAGCCCGGGAGGCTGCCCTAATACCAGTGGGGCCTTTACAGATTCTTGTGACTCTTCCAGACCCTGACCTACCCATCTCACCAGCTTACATGGAACCCCAATCTAGAAAAGCTGAAATCCATAACCAATCTTTACTCAAGTTCTTTCAGGCTTTACAGTCTACCTAGAAAACAGACCAGAAGCATGTCCTAGATGCTCTGCCTGCATTTGGTTCATCCCTTCCAATCTGGTAACTCTGTTTGGGTAAAGAAACTTGCCACCCAAGGACTAACTCCTACCTGGAAAGAACCACTCCCACAGCAGTCAAGGTCGACGGGATCCTGATGTGGCTTCATCATACCTGGCTCAAGACAGCCAGGCAAAATAGAGAGTCCAGGACTCTTCGAACCCTCTAGAGATTACTCCTGGCCCTCATTCCAGGCCCTTATCTTATTAACAGGCCCACTGACTTTATTCAGCAAAGAATTAATTCTCTCAAGCTTATAGTCCTCAGGGGTCCCTCCCCAACAATGACCCAAAAGAGTCAATGATTTGACTCATGTACACAAAACCATGGGAATGTGCTGGGCTGCATATCTGGCGCTTTGGCCAGACGGGTCGCGCTGTGCTGTCTGTTCCTGAAACACACAGATAGGAAGGTACTGACATCAGGCCAGGCCTTGAGATACGGTCTCCTGGCCCCTTCCCAGCACGCAGGCCATCTTTCTCAGAAGGCCCGGAAGTCTCATTCCAAATTTGGGAGACAGCCCCCAG
>NW_006282814.1:2067416-2071429 GCF_000327345.1 Myotis davidii
GATGAGGAGTCAGCTGTGCCCTCAGGGTCCGCTGATATGGATAATACCGGGGAGGAGGAGGAGGAGGCGGAGACGGAGGGTGGTGTGACATAAGGTCAGATTAGACAGTCTGGAATCCACACAGGTGAGTCTGCATCCTGTGGAAATATACAAGAATCTCCTCTCCCCCCAGGTTAAAAGTACATCAGGTCCCTTCCAGGCTCCTGTAAGTAAGTCTTTCCATTTGACAAAATAAGTAAGTTTCTGCTAAATGAAAGTTTCTTTTGCTGATTTACTCAGAGTCCTCGGACTTGGCTGAGAGAATAGCTTCCACTTCTTGCTTTTCTACCATCTGTTGGGCCCAGCCTTTCTTTTCTTCTTTTTTCTGCTTTTTCTGTCATTGGGGCAACTCTAAGTCTTTGGAATGATGGGACAAGGAGCTTCTCTGGGTCCATTGTGGTGATGCACGTAATGCATTTACTCAATCCAAAGCAGGCATTAAAGAGAAAAAGCCCAAATGCTCTCTTATATCCATGTTAAGAGTAGGATTGGTGCTTTCCGCTATTACCTGAGTCCTGATCTATCACCCCAGGGAGAGCTTGCCAAACCTGCACTTTCCCGGGGTGAAAAGGCTGCAATGGGGTTAAGGAAAGGCTCCTAAGTCCCTGGTGGTCGTCTCCGCGGGGCACCCCATTACAGCGGGTGCCAAACAAAGCTCTCTGCCTTCCCCATCTGCCAGAAACAGGACATAATTCCCACTTACAGGGTGTGCCAGCGAGAGTGTGACCTGGATGTTCAGTCTGGTCAAATAATTGAATTGATGGCCACTCTCTGGGAACTGACCTTTAGGCCACTTCACAATGGACATTCCACTTGCTTAGACCACATTCCACTTGCTAAGACCATTATCTCTCCCCTCAGGAGTTTCTCAGAATCCGGGCCTGCGCAGAGAATTCTCAGCCCAGAAAAAGCTGGCCTAGAGTCCTTTAAAAACCTCCGACTCCCTGTCTTTGGGGGCTGGTGCCATTTTGGGGCTCAGCCCAACTAAGTTTCCAGATGACCTAATAAATTCATAATTCTTTACCTGCTTTGGCCTTGTGCATTCCTCCTTCAGTGACTCTAACACCGGACTCTTTTATTTTTAAATATATTTGTATTGATTTCAGAGAGGAAGGGAGAGAAGAGAGATAGAAACATCAATGGTGAGAGAGAATCATTGACCAGCTGCCTCCTGCACATCCCACACTGGAGATCAAGCCTGCAACCTGGGGATGTGCCCTGACTGGGAATTGAACCCTGACCTCCAGGTTCATAGGTCGATGCTCAAATGTTGAGCCACGCTGGCTGAGCTGACCTGGACTCTTTTTTAAATCCTCACCCAGGATGTATTTTTTTTCATTGATTTTTTTTAGAAAGAGTGGAAGAGAGAGGGAACGACAGAGAAATATCAATGTGAGAGAAACACATGGATTGGTTGCCTCCTGCATGGGCCCTGACCAGGGTCTGGGGTTGGGGAGGAGCCTACAACCGATATACATGCCCTTGACTGGAATCAAACCCAGGACCCTTTAGTCTGCAGGCCGACGCTTTAGCCACTGAGCCACACCTGCTAGGGCTGATCTGGACTCTTAATCACCACAATGCCTCTGGACTCCTAGAGCCTAGAGGTGGCACTGGAGGAGTCATGTCCATCACAAACCTACTCAACAACCCTGTCTTCCCCCCGCATTCACCTCCCGAGTTTGCTGCCTCTGAAGCCTGACACCTTTGCCTGAGTCTTGCCCTTCTTGCCAGCTGCACTGCTTGTTACTGTGGGGAGGGGCAACTTCCCTTCCCTCCTCTGGTGGTTTTGGCTGATTGAGCAATTCAAGACAAGAGCATAATCAAAAAGAGAAAGTCAAATTTAATTTCATGTGCATTGGAACCCCACATACATGAGAGAGTCTGAGACCCCACCTCATGAGAGTTTCAGAGCTAGAGAGGTTAGGGTAGGTGGCATCCTGAGCTACGGGCGAGGTGAGGGGGCCTGGGCCTCGGAGCGGGGAGAGCACTGTGGGACAGCAAGAGCAGATGCTCAGTAACTAGTAGTCCGTCTTGCCTTGGGAAGAGGTCAGAAAACGATATTTCTGGTACCAAGGCTCCCAGTACAGATGCTTCTACGTCACTAAGTGGGGAGCAGAAGTTATTTTTTGAGCCCAGAGGGTCTTGGTTGCCTTTAGCTCAAAGTCATGCATCTACTAAAGGCACATCCCTGAGTCTCCCGGTGTGTGCTCACAGATAACACACTGATGCTCTCTTCACTCTATCTCGTCCCTCTAATTTGCACCTCGAGAAGCCTGGGGGGAAGAGGGAATGGGCATTTTCTTCCCCTACAGAGCGAATACCTCCCCTCCCAGCAGTGGGACACCCTCACCAGTGCTCGGAGCTCGGCTTGGTGGCTTAGAAGACAAGGGCAGCACATTGCTCCCCAGGCCAGGCCCACAGCCACAGTGTGGTGCTGCCTTCCACATCCACTGAGTAAAACATGGTGAGCACCTGTGCCAGCAGTCAGCTGTGCCCTGGGACAGTTCTGGGGTGACACAAAACAGCGAAGCAAAGTCTCCCCCTGTAAGGAGGGGCAGGGGGATGGGAAGCTCTGGACTGACCTTCCCTTTCCTTCTTCCTGCTCGCTGCACCCCAGCTCCTCCATCTTCATCTGCCATCTCTTCAGGGCCCTGGGACTGTTGACTTCCCACCTCCCCTCTCAGACCAGCAGCACCTCAAGAGTGAGGGCGGACCCTTAGCATCTTCTCGGAGTCTGAGGACTTCAGAGCTCTGCCCTGTAGGCTTAGTGTGCAGATCACCCCAACATTGAGGGGACAATGGAGGCCTTCGGATGAGTGGGGGCCACATCCCCTGACTCATCTCACTTATTTGAAGTTCTTCTGGCTAGTTTGTCCCTGGGAGCAGGTGGTAATTGTGCTTACAAACCCAATGGAGCAAACCCATGATGGTTCACATCTCCAGACGGAGAGGAGGGAGTCCCCAGGCTGCCTGGAGGGGTGTCTTGTCCCATCTAAAAATACTTTCCTGCCTCTTCCATTCCCATAATTACACACACACACACACACACACACACCTGCCCCAATTTAAATATGTTGGTTCACAAAGACTCTCTTTAACCAAGTCCTGCTCAGCCTCCTCATGCTTGGCCTGAAGACAATCTGGGCAAAGAACCTGTTAATCAGTTTAGCCAGCTCCCCCCACTCTTGACATTTGGTCAAATTCCTCATCCCCATCTTTGAAAGGAGTTCTAGGATAAAATAGGCAGGTTTAGGGAGTTTTAGGAATAAAGAGGGTCCATGGGGGAGGACTACATAGGTGAGGGCTTGGAGCTGCCAGAAGACGTACATTCACAGAGAAAAAAAAGAGGGGGGGTGTTTGCCACAGGATAACAGGAGAGGAAGAAACCCACTCACAGAAGACAGGGAAAGCCACAAGCATGGGGAGAAAGAGGCAGCAAACTTTCAGAGGACAAACAAGTGCCGACAAATGGGAGACAGAGAATTCTACCGCTCCGACAAATGAGACAGAGAATTCTACCGCTGAAGGGGGAGAGAGGAGGGCACCATGTGAGGTTGGGCTTTGAAGCTGATAGTCTACCAGTTGGAAGGAGTATGAAGAGGCAAAGAACTGCAACCTTTATAAACCTTAGCAAAACGGAGCTCGGTGGGTTATCCCCTTGGGACACCCTCCCTGCGTGGGAGTCTGTACTTGCTGCCAATAAATGTCCACCCTTTTCATCTGCCACCTTTTGCCCATGGCTTCTGAAAGAACAGAACAGGACTGAATGCTGTGTCCTTATCCCCTCTTCCAAGAAAAAGCCGCAGAATGTATCAGTTACTCAGCCTGCCCTTATCTCAGCCAATGGGAAAGCGGGGGAAACTAGCCCAAGGCCAAGAGTATGCTAGCCAATCCCCTGTCTTTGTGTAACCAGACCCTAGCTGCACCCTGCCCTTGTGTCACTAGCCCCCGGCCCTCACTCAACCAACAAG
>NW_006282814.1:2075638-2076817 GCF_000327345.1 Myotis davidii
ACCTCTCCAGAAGGAGAGGAGGGAGTCACCAGGCTGCCTGGAGGGGTGTCTTGTCCCATCTAAAAATACTTTCCTGCCTCTTCCCTTCCCATAATTACACACACACACACACACACACACACACACACACCTGCCCCAATTTAAATATGTTGGTTCACAAAGACTCTCTTTAACCAAGTCCTGCTCAGCCTCCTCATGCTTGGCCTGAAGACAATCTGGGCAAAGAACCTGTTAATCAGTTTAGCCAGCTCCCCCCCACTCTTGACTTTGGTCAAATTCCTCATCCCCATCTTTGAAAGGAGTTCTAGGATAAAATAGGCAGGTTTAGGGAGTTTTAGGAATAAAGAGGGTCCATGGGGGAGGACTACATAGGTGAGGGCTTGGAGCTGCCAGAAGACGTACATTCACAGAGAAAAAAAAGAGGGGGGGTGTTTGCCACAGGATAACAGGAGAGGAAGAAACCCACTCACAGAAGACAGGGAAAGCCACAAGCATGGGGAGAAAGAGGCAGCAAACTTTCAGAGGACAAACAAGTGCCGACAAATGGGAGACAGAGAATTCTACCGCTGAAGGGGGAGAAAAAGGGGGAGTGTGAGCTTTGAAGTTGATGTTCTACCTACTGGAAGGCAGCATCAAGAAGCAAAGAACTGCAGCCTTTAGAAACCTTAGAGAGAAAAAAGGGGCTCAGTGGGTCACCCCCTTGGGGAACCCCTCACCACGTGGGAGTCTGTACTTGTTCCCAATAAATTTCCACTATTTTCATTTGCCCAACCCGACTCGCCTGATGTCTAGCCACCCTCACTGGGTTCAGCAAGCATCCTGTTGAGTCCTTTAGCCAGAATCCCCACCCCGACCCCATCTCCTCATTCTCAGTGTGTTCCACTTCCTGGGAACTTACGCACAGGTGACCCAAGCGCCTCATTCGGATATACCAGTACAGATGTCAAAGGGTACTTACTGTTAATTAATATGGCCGAGCTTAACCAAAAACTAAGAAGAGAGAAGACACAGGGAACAAACAATGCAAGAAATCACACAGGTTTATTTACCAGAGAGCTGATGGGTTTCAGTCCTTGGCAGGCCACCCGGAGACACTCGCTGACAGAGACACATGGAGGTTGTCAAATACGCCTCGGCAAGGAGCTGGGTCTCTTGACTCGCAGAGAGGCCTCTAACAGT
>NW_006282814.1:2076861-2079804 GCF_000327345.1 Myotis davidii
ACTCTAAGAGAGGCCTCTAACAGTCTGGGCTCAAAGGCAGGGCAGGAATGGCAGTTTGGCAGTTTCCAGGGGGGAAGAGAATGGCTGTCTGAACCGCAGCAGATTTGCTCTCCTTAAATCCTTGAAGCTGGGCGTCTTCAGTGTCTCCTATCGGGCGCCATACACGGGTGCCGGCCGCCCTGTTATCTAGGTACACACTCAGGTGGGAAAGTTGTGTACATGTCCAAAGCTTATCAATCACACACACACACATCTTATTTTGGAGTTGTTTGCAAGTTTTGGTCTAAGAATAAAATGGGGTCTACTTATGCTAACTGATGCTAATACAAAATGGAGTCTACTTATGCTAACTAAACTTATTACTATAACAGGCTTCTTCAGTGTCCCATATCAGTGTGCTCCGGGGGCCTTCTGGGCTCATCAGGATACACACGCAGGGGGTTACAAGGTGCTTATCAGGAGTTAACATGCAGGGAGTTGTTGGTCAGGAGTTACAAGTTACTTGTCAGGAGTGAACATGCAGGGCGTTACAAGTTACTTATCAGGGTCTCACACACACACATACAAATTAAGTTCCTCTACTAAGTAAAGTTTAAAATTCACTCTACTAAAAAATGAAATTTGATTATGCTATCTTATACTAACTAACTTATTACTATAACACAGTGACTCTCCACCCCTCACCCCTCACTGCTCCTTGGCTATCAACCCACAGCCAGCTTTGCTGCATCTGGCCTGGGGCCGATCCCTTGCCCCTGTTGTAAAGGTAGTCTTGAATAAAGTATTCCTTATTGTTTGAACAAGCTCAGAGTAATTTTCTTGAAGCTTGTTTGAGAAGAAAACAGAGAAGTCGCCTAGAGCTTGCTTCTTGTTTTCTTCCTCCAAGTAACCAGACTACAGCCAGTGTGACTGTGGGGTGAGGTCCAAACAAATGGCTACTGAGGTAGCACTGACTCAGGCAGAAGTCCAAACAGTGTTCTGATTAGGAGGCAAAAAGCAAGGGAACAATGACATCAATAGAAAGAAGGCATTTCTATTGGTGCAGATAACATAACAGTGATACTAATTCTAAGGAATGTTTTTAATCTTCAATCTGGGAGTCATAATGTCTACTTTCTTGTTAGCTTTGCAGGCAGTTATTTGGGTACAATGCTTCTTTAGACCCAGTTCAAGGCGATCATGCCCAGGTTTCAGGAGAAAGACCGACAAGGCAGTTCCTCTGGGATCGCAGCTCCGACTCCATTTAAAGTGGCTTCGTTTGCTTTATTTATTTATTTATTTATTTACAGCTTAAATGCAGAGAGTATGTTATTGCTACAGCTAAAAATAAATTGGAATTCTAGGGAAAAAATCTTCTAGATGTCAAATAAGATTTACAGAAAAAATTTACCCGAGAGTTAATATAATCCAACAGTTTACATTATGTTTTTTTAAAACTTCTATATAAAACCCAGAATAGAAAATGTATAAAATTTTAAATTAACATTTTAGATCATCTTCCTAGACCAGGGGTGGGCAAACTTTTTGACTTGAGGGCCACAATGGGCTCTTAAACTGGCCCGGAGGGCCGGAACAAAAGCATAGATGGAGTGTTTGTGTGAACTAATATAAATTCAAAGTAAACGTCATTACATAAAAGGGTATGGTCTTCTTTTTTTTTTTTTAGTTTTATTCATTTCAAACGGGCCGATCCGGCCCATGGGCCGTAGTTTGCCCACGGCTGTCCTAGACTATGATTTCTTCTTGACCTGGAGCCCAACTGTCAAGGTTAATTAAGAGAGAGGGAAGTAGTGGTGTGGGGGGCAGGGGCCATTATAAATGCCGCATCAGTTAAAAATTCAGCCCTAGCTGGTTGCTCAGTGGTTAGAGTGTTGGCTTTCGGACTGAAGGGTCAGGGGTTCGAGTCTGGTCAAGGACATGTGCCTCGGTTACAGATTTGAACCCAGGCTCTAATCAGGGTGCATGAGGGAGGTAACCAATCGACGTGTCTCTCTCATGTTGATGTTTCTCTCTCTGTGTCTCTTCCTCTTCCTTCCATGCTTTCTAAAAAGAAATGGAAAAAATATCTTCAGGTGAGGATTAACAACAACAAAAAATTCAACCAAACAGAATATACTCCCGCATCTGGAGTTTCTTTTTTCTCGGTGACAGTGAGTGTATGGTTACTGGGGGAAACAGCAAGAGTGTCCATCGTCTTCCAGGTGCTCCAGCTGCTGCTCCAGAACACGTCGCTTGGTTTTGAGAAGCAGCAGAGGGAGTCCCCTGTGAACGGGACGTCTGCATTTATAGAGGATTGGGCGGTGTCTCCCTCTCTGCACCAGGAAGAGGCAGATGACTAGATCAGCAGAGAATCTGCTTGACAACCTGTGGATGAAAAAAGGCCACGTGCTAACCTGACAAGCTCAGCCGTCTTGCAAACTCAAAGCCCTAAAGTAACTACCAAGGATGTTCTGAAATTAAAACTTTAACTAAAAGCAGTTTATAGTGGGTAGTCATGTTCTAGACCAGTATCTTCCCAGATAAAGGTCAATCTCTACCTTAACTGAGCCAACTGTCTCTTTGCATCTAAGATGACATCCTTGTGAAATGTCAGAATAACTTGTAAATACCCTTTTCTGGACCAAATGTGCCTGGGCGCCAGGACAGAGACCATAAATTCCTTCATTGTTATTGTTATCAAGTTAATTGTTGACTGTTAACTATCCTGCAACTACCTGAGTAAAAGAAGTATATGTCTATCATTTTACTTTTTATCCAATCCCTGAGGTTGCCCCTGCTTTGCTCTCTCATGCCTCTGTAATCCATCACCAATGGAATTAATGTAACCCACTTACATTTCTCCTTATGATTGTAATGTATAAAACATGGGGGTGTGGGACAAAAACGCCATTCGCTAGAGATTCTGCTTCCTGGCAATTGTCGACAGTTTGCCTCAAATAACCT
>NW_006282814.1:2080659-2081089 GCF_000327345.1 Myotis davidii
TTGGGGGTGTCGGTCAGGCAACGGGAGATGCAGCACTGGGGAGGCGCGCGATTCATGCACAGTTGAGTGAGCCAGTCGGTCAGCAGTCTCATGTTCAGTGGTTAGTGCTGGTCGCGTCCACAAATCGCGCGCGGTGACAAAAGTACCTACTCGAAGCATAAAGTTACCTCTATTTTTCCAACCAGCTGCAAATCTTACAGGTATTTTTGTCATCAATTTCAGAATTGTAATTCTTTTGTGTTGGTGGCTTTATTATTATAAAATGAAACATTTTTTTAGGTGCCCTGTTTGACATGGCTACAAAGAAGAAGCAAAGAAAAACAGAAGACGAAAACCATGAATTTAAAGTTGAATAGACCGAGACTTCTGCATTTATTCAAAACTTAAGTGGCCGTCAGACTTGTCTTATTTGTCAGGAAACATTGGCGCA
>NW_006282814.1:2083126-2097801 GCF_000327345.1 Myotis davidii
AAATTTCTTTTAAATCCTCTGTTCCACAGTTGGCATTCTATGATTTGAATGGGATTACATTCATACTGTGACCTGCAGTCACACAATGATGATTTCCAAATGACCAAAAAAAATTATAAAGTATTACGAATTTCCCATGTGAACACAGGTAAATAACTTTTAAAACCAGAAGGTTTCATATATTTATTCAGAAGGTGATTCAACTATAGAATGAAATACAATGTTTTGAAATCTTATTTCCCTGCAATTAGTTATAATTTTATAATCCTGAAGAGATTCTCGTATATGAAGTTTTTTAAACATTCAGGTATTTTGCATGATGTCTGATGTGATCAGTAATAAAGGTAGCAATGAAGTAGTAGCTATGATCTAACCCTCTTGTAACCTAAAAACAACAGGGATTTTCTTTTCTGTACAGGCAGCTATGAAGTGATCAGGTAGTAACTGTCCATCTGAAATAAACTGGTCACCTTTTCCTTGATCAATTAGTATGTCAAGCTGAGAACCTGGAAAGGACTTCACAAGATGAGTAGCATCATAAGCTTTCCATTTACTTTGATCTGCTCCCAAATATCCATTAAAGGCTTTTTTGCCCCAAGGACAAAGCACTGGATTGCAAATTGGAGCAAATGCTGACACAGATTTGTATTTTCCAGGGTTCTTTAAAGCACAAATCAGAGCTCCATGGCCTCCCATGGAGTGGCCAAAAATAGGCATCCTTTGGGGGTCCACTGGAAAATTGGCATTTATGAGTTGAGGAAGCTCTTCTGTTACATAAGAGTACATTCTGTAGTTAGTTTTCCAAGGATGTTCAGTGGCATCCACATAAAACCCAGCGCCAGTGCCAAAGTCCCAGCTCTCATCTTCTCCTTTAATATTGTAGCCACGAGGGCTGGTATCTGGAGCAATGACAACAAGGCCATGTTCTGAGGCAGCCTGATGATAACCAGATTTTGATATAAAATTCTGTTCTGTGCAAGTTAAACCAGACAGCCAATATAGTGCAGGGCACTTTCCAGTTTCTGCCTTTGGTGGTAAGTAGATGGCAAATTTCATTTTGCAGTTCAGTTCAACACTGTCATGTTCAAAAACTTTCTGCAATCCCCCAAAGCATTTGTTGCTGGAAATCTGTTTCAGTGCCATTCTTTTCCTGTCTAATTGCTAACTGCTCTTTTGTCTGTACCAAAGGATAGATGATCCTCTGGCAGCGCGGCAGGACCCGAGGTTGGAGCCGAAAGGCGGGGCCTCCATTGTCATGATTTAATTTTATGGATATTGTAAGGTAAATTATAAGGAATTTAATTTTATCAATAAATAATATTGTTATTAAGTATGATATTAAGTTTTATTCAATGTACCTATACTTTAACGAAGACTTAAAACTTTATGTAAAGTTTATTAATTTTAGGGAACGTTGTGAAGTGAAAGATGTAGTGTCGAGGATTGAGAAAGGTATGTTGAGATGGTTTGGACATGAAGAGAGGATGAATGAAAGGAGATAGACGAAACAAGTATACAAGACGAGTGTGGATGGGAGAGTTGGAAGGGGTCGACCTCAGAGAACGTACTTCAATCAGATTGAGGACATTTTTAGCAAAGGCCAGCTTAGGAGTACCCTAATTAAGTTAATAACAATGTACCTACCTATATAGTTTAAGTTTTAAAAATTTGGCTCTCAAAAGAAATTTCAATTGTTGTACTGTTGCTATTTGGCTCTGTTGACTAATGAGTTTGCCGACCACTGGGTTAGGGCTATCATTTTACTTTTTATCCAGTCCCAGTATTTCATCCAATACTTTCTCCCACCCTCCTAATCACTAATGGACTTCATGTAACCCACGTACGTCTCCCCCTTTGATGGAAATGTATAAAACCAGGTGAAAAACTGCCGTTCTCCGGAGCACTATCCCAATCCTTGAGCTTCTGCTTCCTGGCAATTGTCGACAGTTTGGCTCAAATAAATGCACAAAAGGTCTCTAAAGGTTTGAATGTTTTTACGTGAACACACCTTAGCCCTGTTTACCTGGCTCTTCCTGGTCACCCCATAACTGGCCTCCTCCTCCCCCAACACCTTTTTTTTGTTTTTAGCTGAAGATGGCGTTCAAGGTGGTGGCTGGTGTCTCTGGAGAGTTACCCAGTTTCCCTGGTCTCTCCCATGTATACATGAGGTGCACGTGTTGATAAACTTGTTTGTTTTTCTCTTGTCAATCTCTTTCATTACAGGGGGGTAGAGCGTGTGTCAATCAAGAACTCAGAGGGCAAAGGCAAAATTATTTTTCCTCCCCTACACTGCCGCACATGGATTTAGTTCCCAAATGAGTTGCTAACTTCTCTTTTCCAAGCCCGAGTTTCTGACCTCAGAAATGAAGGAGGAGCGTGGCAGCTCAAATGTTTCTGCCTCCAGGACTTGTGAGATTTATGTTTAACCATCTTTTTTTAATGAGGATGGCTGAGAACTCTCTCGTCCCCTGTGCCCATGGAATAATGATCCCGGTTGGTGGCCAAGAACAAAGGGAACATTTTCCTCTGTGTTCCTGAAGGGTCCCATCCTGGAGCAGACAGTTGGAGAGCACCCCTCTCTCTCCCTGAGAGCTGAGGGGCTGCAGGGGGCTGGGTTCTCACCTGCTCCGGGGCATGAGCTGCAGAGGGCAGGGGCTTCTCACCTGCTCCCGGGCACTGACACCTACAAGTTGATTGGCTTCAGGCAGCTGACTTCCCAAGGGGCTGGAGCATGTGAATCTGCAGTGAGGGCTTTGTCTTGGTGCCTCGTCTGCTGGGGCATCACCTATGCACCTTCCCCTTAATCTGGGCTGGTGGAAGGTGCCTTGGTTGGGGGTGCGGGGTTGTTAGTTCTCACCTCTCCTGCAGGAGGCTCCTGTCTTCCTTTGTGAGGCCTTCAACGTCTTGTGTCGTAAATCAGTGAGATAGATACAAGATGCCTTAACAAGCCAATTAATTAGGAGTCATCTTTATTATGCACAGGCTTAGAGCAGAATATCTCTGTCAGATTCTGAGAAAACAAAGGAAGGAACATTCCCTTTTTATATCCTTCTAGGAGGTCTTTCTGTAAGTTATTTTTGCAGATAGCTTGTAATCTTGAATATATATCATATCTAACAACACATCTGTCATATTTATACAGACAACTTGTAACCTTGAGTACATATCATATCTAACAAACACATGGCATGAGAATATTATCAGTATCAGTGTATCAGCCCCTTACATTGGATGGCTAGCTTGCAAGGTTAGACAGTTAAGTTTATCTTTTCTATTATTCAAGCTAAAAAACAAAGTTATATTTTACAGAATAAGAGACTGTCTAAAAATAACATAGCTGACTTATAGAGCAAGGGACTATCTAAAAATAGCAAAGAATTTCAAACAGCAGTGTTTCCAAAGGAGGGATTATTATGCTTCAAAGGCAGTGATGCCTCTGCTGGCTTGTGCTGTTTGCGATAATTCTGGTAATCAGCTATACAGTGTGCTTATCACCCAACCGGTGTCTGTGAAGGGGCTGCTCTGGCGAACTCTCTCACCGGTGCTGCAGGGGATGGGAAACAGGCACATCATGCCACAGGGTGCACCATCAGGGTTTGCATTTGGCTGCACGTACCCCCAGTAAGAGGGGCTTGCCTCACCAGGGCTTCTGAAAGGCAGAGAGGGGCTGGCAGGGCCTGGTGGAGAGCCACAGCCGCACTCCATGGCCGAGGGCTCTGCCTCCTGCCTGCCTCCCCTCTGGTCCCAGGACGGCTGTGGGTCTGCAGCACACACCTCCCCAAGTGTGCACCCTTGCAGGAGCCTTCCGGATGTCAAGCTGACAGCTTCCAATCGCATCTCCTTTGCTACCACCAGCTGCGAGGAGCACAGTGCCAAGTAGCGGCTAGTCAGAAGCCTGTGCTTTGTCTTTGGTTATTCATTTTTCATAATACCCTGGTTTCAGTTTTCAAATTGTAGTAAAATACGCATAACATAAATTTGCCATCTTAACCACCTGTAAGTGTGCAGCTCAGTGGCATGAAGTACATTCATTCACACTGCTGTGCCCCAACCACCATTCATCTCCACGTTCCTCTTGCAAATCTGAAACTTTCCCCATCAAACACAAACTCCCCATTTAGCTGGAACTATTTCCTGGTGAAAATCTTCTGAAATCTCTCCAAGTCAGTTGGAGACTTCCTAGCGTATCTCCTGTTCCCCAGTTACTTTTCTACCCCTGCCCACCATCTGTTAGGTAAGCATTGCCCTGGGCAACCAGGCTTCTTGTTCTGCACAGTGGCTGGGTGTTCCTTGCAGGAGGGCTTGGTGGCCAATGGAACTTCATGCTGGAGTTTGAATGGAGGTCATGCCCCAAGGGATCTTTCCACAGCTCAGGGGACTGACCCTGGACCTGCAGACTTCACCTGAGGGTGTGTTGGTAAGAAGCCCAGGATGAAGATGCCATCGCTCTGGGCTTGAGGTCTCAGAGAGGTGGGAGGTGGCATGTGCTGACCTGGCGTATTCTTATTCTGTTTAACGACTACATCATTTTCTACAGTGTTATGGTGCCATAGTTTACTTAAATTCCCCTTCTGATGGACATTTAGGGTTTCATTTCGTATGATGAACAGTACTTCCCTAACATCACATACATGCATGAGTACTTGTCTAGGACAGCTTTTTAGGAATGTAATTCTATATAATGCACACATACACTTTAAATTTTGGTAGATGCTTCCTCTTTCCACTTGCCAGGGAATTTTCTAGTTTCTTATGAACCTGTCTCAAATTGAACTATGGTCAACTGTACTTTTATAATTTTACCTTCTTAAATTTGGGTTCTTAATACAAAAAAATAAAGAATATGTAATTCTTAAACTGGAAAGACATAGTAGTTTTTCTGTATGGACAGTTGTCTCAAAACCATTTAAAACATTATCCACTTTTGCCAGTCAGAGAAAGATAAATATCACATGATCTCATTCATTTATGGAATATAATGGATAACATAAACTGATGAACAAAAACAGATCCAGAGACAAAGAAGCATCGATCAGACCGTCAAACCTCAGAGGGAAGGTAGGGGAGGGTGGGGGTAAGGGGAAGAGTTCACCAAAGGATTTAAGAAAATAAAAACATGTGGCAAAAATACATTTTTTGGAAAAAAAAATCTATTCTTTTACTACTTTTTTGAACTATGACCTTGGTCATGTGCTCAATTCTCACTGGTCAAGTTGCCTCCGGAAGTGCCAAAGCCACACTTTCATTCCAGAGCCACTAGTCTTTTACCCGTGATAGGACAGTACGTCTCATTATTCTGCTCCTTCATCATTTTCTATGCAGATTTTACTTCTCTTATCTGTGAAGAACTTTGTGGTTCACTTTTCAAGTCCCATTAGGATTGGTTGAATTTACTGATTAAGTTTGGTTTCTAGGTTTTGGGGTATTATTTTGCATTACATTTTCTAATTCAATGTTTCTCATGTATAGAAAAGCTAGTGGTTATTGTTTGTTGACACCATATCGACCCAGCTAATGAAATTCTCTTACTACTTTCACTAGTTTTCCCATTGATTATTTTGAATTTTGTGTGTAAGACAGTCATAATTTCATTATTTATACCTCCTTATTTTTTCATCTTATCTTATTACATTGGCTAGGACCTCAACCACTTTGCATTCTTATTTTATTTGAAAATTCAAAATTATAGATTAAAGAGATTAAAGTAGACAATTTTATTTTTTACATCTTCAAAGTAAGATTTATAGTGTTAAACTCTAAAATAGTCACTGCAAACAGCAAAAAGAACAAAGAAAAAATATTACTAATGAAATTACATATTCAAATATAAAAATCATGAAATTTCTCCTCAGTAGTTAATGGTTTCTAACTCCTCCTGCTCCCCATTCTCACCCATGTCCAACATTCTAAATTCTGAATGGAAAAAAAAAGAATCCATAGTATCCTAGAGGCCAAAATATTTTGGTAAGATAGAAAAATCAGTCACTATATCGGGATATGGGACATTTATCTTGTGTGATGCTATGCAGCTGTACAAAGCAGCTGAATGTTGTGTTTTGCAATTGCAAAGAGAACACCAATTTTACATGGATGTGGACTAGAAAAGGGCCACATGCTAAACCTGACAAGCTCAGGGCAGGAGTGGGGGTGGGGGTGAGCTGATTGGGGGTCCTTACTAACTCAGAGACCTAAAGTAACCACATAGGTTGGTCTGAAATAAAACTTCCTAACGAAAAGCAAGTCATGGTGGGTAGTCATGTCCTAGGCTAGTATTTGCCCTGACAAAGGAATCTTTACCTTAACTGAGCCTGACTATTGTCTTTTTGCATCTATGATAACATACCTTTGGAATGTCAGAGTAATCCCCCTTTTCTTTCTTTTTCTTTCTCTCTATTTTTTTTGGTATAGCAAAGATGAAGATTTATTGAAGAACTACAGGCCCAGTGCACAAGGGCTGGGGGTGGGGGAGGATGTCCCTCAGCCCCACGTGTGCCCTCTCCCAGTCTGGGACCCCTCGGGGAGATAACGCCCTGCTGGCTTAGGCCCGCTCCCCGGGTGGCAGAGGGCAGGCCCAATCCCTAAGTGCAGCCCCTGGTCGGGCTCAGAGCAGGGCCGATTAGGGAGTTGGGGCGCTGCCCCCTGTCATGCACAGAGTAGGGCTGATCTAGGAGTTGGGGCGCTGCCCCTGACACGTTCAGGGCAGGGCCCATTGGGGCGTTGGGGCACTGCCCCCTGACACGCACAGAGCAGGGCTGATAAGGGCGTTGGGGAGCTTCCCCTTGTCACACACAGAGCAGGGCCGATCTGGGGGTTGCGGCATAGCCCCTTCACGCTGATCCTGGTGTCGGGAGGCCTTGCGGCTCTGCTGATCCCGGTGCTGGGAGGCCTCGCTGCTCCGTGGCTTTGGGGCTGTTTGGCTTCGATCCACCGCTTGGAGCCTGCGTATGCAAATTAACTGCCATTTTTGTTGGCAGTTAATTTGCATATCACCCTGATTAGCCAATGGGAAGCATAGCGGAGATATGGTTAATTACCCTTTTTGTCTTTTATTAGATAGGATAAGTACAGACTTCCATGTGGGGAGGAGGAAAGAGTCCCACAGAACAGACTCCCCTGTGGGGAGGGGAAAAAGGTCCCCATTTTTATTTATTTTTTATTTTTCCCTTTACTAAACTCGAGGGCACATAATCTCCTACCAAAGCATGAGACCCTCATTGTTATCTTGTTCCCCGTGTACCATCTCCATGTGCTGTAAATGTTGTTAACTAACCTATACCCAGGCTGTGTCTATCATTTTACTTTTATCCAATCTCAGAGATTTCCCTGCTTTGCTTTCCCCTGCCTCTCTAATATAAAATTGCCAGCATGTCATAAATGCAAGAAGTTTCATCAAAGGTTGATGGAACTTGAGGATTCAGCAGGGCTGAATACATATTATCTGCTGCTAAAGGCATTTCCCCATACCTAAAGGTTTGCATAGATGATTGCTTACTGCCAGACAGCTGAGGGCATTTCAATCTACATGTTACTACCTCCTGCTGGCCAAACACCTGAACAGCTGAAGGCAGTTCCCTCAAAACTGACAATGCCTCTGTATACTAAACCTTACCTTTGATATGCATATCTACTTTGCCTTAGGACAATTTGTGTTGATAAAGAGGGAGGGGGTCCTGAGACAGACGGGACTTGGTTTCCTTAGCTGTCTCCTCTGGCTCCCCAAAATGCCTTCCAAAATTATGTTTCGTTTCTAGACTCTTTACCACAGCCCCTTCTCCAGATTCCTGAACCCTTCTAGATGCGGATAAGACGTCCGGCATAATATAAGTCATAAAACTGCCATTTTCTCAATCCATTTAGATTTTGCTCCTCAGCAATTGCTCTCAGTTTGGCTCAAATAAACTCATAAAAAGTTTCTACAGGTTTGGATGTTACGGTTCTATTTCAGAATAGTAGAACTGAGAGACACACCAGATTGCTTATGGCGAGTGCTGTAGTAAAATATAGAAATGTTTAAAATGCCAAAAAATGTTAAAAAGGTTTTAAAAGGTTTGCGTTAACTGTCCTGAAACGTAAAGTGTGATATTAAGGACACATTCCCCACTGCCCTGAAGAGTGTGCATTCCTGATAAGGACCTGAACTTAGCCTGCTGGCTTAGAGTGACTTCCCTGATAACCACATGTGTGATGACCAGTGCTTACAGGTTTGTTCACTGATATGCCCATTGGAACGAATGTTAAACTTGAGATCTTGTTCTGCATTTTGTTGACCAGAATCCCCCTACTCCCCCCTGGCCTGCCATGGGCACTACAGGCTATTTAAAGGGTCCCCGAACACCATTCGAGTTGATCATTGCTTGATCGCTGGACGCCTGGTCATCGCTGATCACTCTGATCCCTGGACTGCACTGGTGGCTCTGATGGCTGGAAGTTTATCTTCGCTGATCGCCTTCAGCTTGGGCGCAGCCCCATCCCCGCCCGCTCAGCTCCACTCCGTGCAGAAGACAGACAAATGGTGCGGCCTCAGATGGATCCTGGCTGTGCGAGTAACAGTGCGCTGTGTGCTGATAAGCTTTGTGCCCACTGCGATGATACAAGGAGAATAATTGCTGTGTGAATAGCAACTCTAACTATTTGTGTGTCATAATTCCTCTGGCAGTCATAATTACACCAATATAAGGTTGGATGAATTGCCTAGCCCGGTCCTGCCTGTGTAAAGTAGTCTTTTTGCTGGCAACTACTTTGAATGTCCGAACACCTGCACGGTGAAAGTTTATCTCAAAGGACGCCCGTCCTTTCTCGGACAGTGAGGAAGAAACTCAATCAGTGTCTTGTTCCCAGGACCTGGGAACAAATCCCCTTGTGCCTGGAAATGGCATTGGTAATTCTTGAGTGACAATTTGTAATCACGGTTTCTCATTTTAGTCCATAACTTCTGAGCTGGCTTCATATCCGAGCTGCCTTCACCTGGAACATTCTTTTGTTCCTCTTTACCTTGCTAACTGAGCTACTGGTTGCTTATCTAGGACAACAGATGACAACATTTCGACACAACTTAGCTCATTCTTACATCAAAAAACTTACTTCTAAAAACAACTTTTTGGGGTGAGATGAGAAAATGGCGGCTGACTAGGCAGCCCTGTCAGCACCTCATCCCAAGAGCCAGACTGAAAACACAACTAAATTGGAGGACATTCACCTGGGATTTCCAACTGTGGTCCAGCTGAGGAGGCGACGTACAAGGAAGAACAGGAGGCGCCGGGAGACCGGGAGGAAGAGCGAGATCAGAGAGGGGGTTGCCCAGGCACACACACCAGCCAGGGTGGTGGTGGCCTCCCAGCCGCACCCCCAGACCTGTGGCAGCACCATCCGCAGCGTCCGTCTCCTCCAAGCAGCTACGAAAGGTAGCAAGACTGCTGGCAGCAGTGGAGACTAGACTCAGCAGACCACAGCCAGTGCGGGGAGAGCAGTGATTTCCATTGCCTTTTGGAAAAAATCTCTAACCCGAGAGCACAGGAGTTTTCATTTGCAACTACATACCCGAGGCATCGGTGCAGGGAGGGAGGCATGCATTCAGGTGCCTGAGGACAGGCGGTGAGGTAAGCCAGGCAGGGAGACCTGGAAAAGCAGCAGCTAGGAGTCCTGCATTGGGTTGTTCATATGCTTCCAAACCCGAATGGCCATTTTCCGTGGGAGGAGCTCCCTGGGGGGAAAAACCCACCCTAGGTGATGCAGCCTGCCACACTCTGCACTTGTAGTTCACTGAGGAAACAATGGCAGAATCTAAGCTCAGGGGTCTGAACAGCCTCAAGGAGCCCCCAGTGATGGAGTGGAGGAGGGCCATCCGCCTCACTATTCTAGGAAACAGACTGATAAAAACTCCCGAGTCTCAGCTCACCCCATCGGTCTTCATACAGGACCTCTGTCCAGCCAAGAGCAGGGTAATATTTGGGCCACTCGCGGAGGAGTAGCTCTGGGACAGGAAGAAACACCCATCATATTCTCTGAAAGCAAAACAATACCAACCCCACCTAAAGCCCGGTCAGAAACAGACTCTTGAGTGATTAAGAGTGACAGCTGGCAGATAAGCAAAAAAGGCAGATTGGCCCCTCCTGCTTGAAGCCAAGGCCTGTGGAGACAGACACAAGCAGTGGACCGGTGGATTGCTTGGAGCTTCAAGCAGGTGCTAAAAGCCAAAAGACAGTGCCTGACAGTGGTTAGCACCTAAGGACCTCACAGGAAGCCCAGAATTGGCAGATAGAACAGAAGAGTGGGGTCCTAAGCCGGGTCCCACAGGGCATTAAAACTTGGCTGAAGCGAACAACACTTCACTTCATTTTTATATTTTATTTATTTTATTTTTTGCACCTTTTTATTCCTCTCGTCCCTTTTCTTCCTCCCATTTTTCTCCTTCCTTTCTTTGCCCCCCTTTTTAGTAATTGATCTTCCTTATCTGTCTGCTTTATTGCTTTGTTATTATTTTAGTCTCTGTTGTTTTGTTCATATATCTAATCCACTCTTCCCTGCTCCTACTCAATTTCCCTTTCTCTTTTCTTTTTTTCACTACTCAATTATTTTTTCCCTCTCTTCTCATTCTCTTTTCTTCTTCTCCTAAATGATTAAATTCTTTCATTTCCTAAACTCAGGATTATCTGCTCTCTCCTCTACTCTCCTTTTGAATTTTTTTCATCCTTGTCTTCTTTATTCTAAACAGTGGTCCTTCCCCTATTCCTTTAATTCTTTAATGTTATTTTCTTTATTTAAGCTCTGCCTCTATAGATTATGACTGCCCCCCCACCCCCCATTTTGGGTGTTTTTTGTTTGTGCTTTTTGGTTTGTTTATTTTGTCGTGTTTATTCCCATATTTTTAGTCTATTTTATTTTCTATCATCCTTGCGCTCTTTTCTCTTTCCTAATTCTCTTTTTGCTGGTGGTCACTATTGTTGGGGTTATAAGGGTTTTGTGTACATTTGTGTTCTGTTTCTTCTGTGTCATGTCTTGTCTTGTTGTATTTTATGCTGTTTGGTCAGCACCTCCACAACAGCTGGCATGATGTGACAGGGAGTGAGCCACATCATCAGATATCTCAAGTAGGGAGCCTCCCTAGAACACGCAGCCCAGGAGACCTGAGAGACACAGCACCACTGGTCCCACAAAACATCTACTACATAAGACCAACCCCCAAATCTGGGTGGCATAGCCATTTGATCTAATACATAGAAACAAATTAAAAGGAACAGCAGAAATGGGGTGGTAAAGAAACAATCCTCAAATGAAAGAAAAGGAGGAATCACTAGAAAAGGAATTAAATGAAATGGAGGCAAGTAATTTGCCAGAGAAAGGATTCAGAGTAATGGTTATAAGGATGTTCAAACGTCTGGATGAGAAATACATGCAACTTGAGAATTATAAGGAGCTGAATGAGAAATAACACCATATGAGTAAGATCAAGAGAAAATGAAGAATGACATAGCTGCAATAAAGAACACAATGGAAGGTTTCAACAGTAGACTAGAAGAGGCTGAGGTCCGAATCAGCAAGTTAGAAGACAAGATAGGAAAAAACATCCAAGCTCTACAGCAACTGGAAAATTTTTTTTTAAATACAGGAGGAGAGTCTAAGGCAGGGGTGGGCAAACTTTTTGACTCGAGGGCCACAGTGGGTTCTTAAACTGGACCAGAGGGCCAGAACAAAAGCATGGATGGAGTGTTTGTGTGAACTAATATAAATTCAAAGTAAACATCATTACATAAAAGGGTACGGTCTTTTTTTTCAATAGTTTTATTCATTTCAAACGGGCCAGATCTGGCCCGCGGGCCATAGTTTGCCCACAGCTGGTCTAAGCGAGCTCTGGGGCAACATGAAATGAAATAGCATCCACATAATAGGGTGCCAGAAGGAGAGGAAGCTGAGCAAGGGATAGAAAAACTGAAGAAGAAATAATGACAGAAAACTTCCCTGACTTTGAGAAGAAAAAAGTAACATAAGTTCAAGAAACATAGAAGGTCCCAATCAAGATGAACCCAAAAAGACCTACACCAAGATACATCATAATTAAATTGGCAAACATAAAAGACAAAGAATTTTAAAGGCTGCAAGAAAGAGAGAGAAAGTTACCTACAAGGGATCTCCCATTAGACTATCAACTGATTTCTCAACAGAAACACATCAGGCCAGAAGAGAGTGGCATGAACTATACAAAGTGATGAAAATCAAGGGACTGAATCCAAGACTACTCTATTCAGCAAGGATAACATTTAAAATTGAAGGTGAAGTCAGGAACTTTGCAGACAAAAAAAAGGCTAAGAGAGTTTATTACCACCAAGCCACCAAAGCAAGATATGCCAAAGGGAATGTTGTAAAAAGAAATATAAAGGGAGGAAAGAACGCAGGCATAAAGAATAAAAATAGCAAAAACAAGTATCTATCAACAATAAACTTAAACATACATGGATTAAATGCTCCAATCAAAAGACATAGGGTAGATGAATGGATAAGAAAACATGACCCATATATATGAGACCCACTTCAGAACAAAGGATTCACACAGAGTGATGGTGAAAGGATGGAAAAAGGTTTTTCAGGCAAATGAAAATGAAAAACAAAACAAACAAAAACCCCTACAAAACCAACAGAAAAAACCTGGGGTGGTAATACTTATATCTGACAAAATAGACCTCAAAGTGAGGGCCATAACAAGAGATAAGGAAGACCACTTTCAGATACTAAAGGGACTGATACAAAAAGAGGCTATAACTCGCCGAAACCGGTTTGGCTAAGTGGATAGAGCGTCGGCCTGCGGACTGAAAGGTCCCAGGTTCGATTCCGGTCAAGGGCATGTACCTGGGTTGCGGGCACATCCCCAGTGGGAGATGTGCAGGAGGCAGCTAATCGATGTTTCTCTCTCATCGATGTTTCTAACTCTCTATCTCTCCCCCTTCCTCTCTGTAAAAAATCAATAAAATATATTTAAAAAAAAAAGAGGCTATAACTCTGGTTAACATATATGCACTCAATTCAGGTGGATCTAAATATATTAAAAAACTTCTGGAGGATATCAAGGGAGATTTCAACAATCATAGTAGGGGCTTTAATACCCCACCGACATCATTGCATAAATATCCTAGACAAAAAATCAACAAGGAAATTGCAATCCTAAATGGTACTCTAGAACAGGTGGAACTAATTGACATCTTCAGAACATTCCACACCAAAGCTATGGAATATACATTCTTCTCAAGTGCACATGGGACATTTTCAAAGGTAGACCACATGTAAGGACACAGGCTAAGACTCTACAAATTCAAGAAGATTGAAATCATATTTAGCATCTTCTCAGACCACAATGACATGAAATTATAAATCAACTACAATAAAAACACTAAAAAATAATCAAATACATGGACGCTAAACAGCATGATATTAAACAATGAATGGATTACCAAAGAGATCGAAGAATAAATGGAAAACATCCTGGAAACAAATGAAAATGAACACAGACATCTCTCTCATAGATTGTTATCCAAAATCTATGGGACCCAGTGAAAGCAGTCCTGAAAGGGAAGTTCATAGCACTACAGGCTTACCTCAAAAAAAAAAAAAAATCCAAGAAAAACTGGTAATAAGTTATCTAACCCTGCAAGTTAAATAATTAGAAAGAGAACAACAAGAAAAGCCCAGCATAAGTAGGAGGAAGAAAGTAATAAAGGAATTTATTCTGGGGATGCAAGGCTGGTACACTATTCACAAATCAATAAATGTAATATAGCACATAAACAGATTGTAAGACAAAAATCACATGATCATATCAATTGATGCGGAAAAAACATTCAACAAAGTCCAACACCTTTTTTTTTTTGATAAGTACTAGCCACAGCGATCAGATAAGAAGAAATGATAGGCATCCAAATTGGAAAGGAGGACGTAAAACTCTCATTGTTTGCAGATAATATGATACTGTACATAGAAAACCCTAAAGACTCTATCAAAATCTACTAGATTTAATAAATGTATTCAGAAATGTAGCAGGATAGAAAACACCCCCAAATCCTTAGCATTTTTATACCCCAACTAGAGGCCTGGTGCATGAATTCATACACCAGTGGGGTCCCTTGGCCTGGCCTGTAGGATCAGTCCAAAACTGGCTCTCTGACATCCCCCGAGGGGTCTCGTATTGCGAGAGGGCACAGGCCAGGCCGAGGGACCCCACCAGTACATGATCAGGGCTGGGGAGGGACATAGGAGGTTGGCCAGCTGGGGAGGGACTGCGGGATGGCTCTAGGGTGTGCCTGGTTCGTCTTGCTCAGTTCTAATCAGCCGGATCCCAGCAGCAAGCTAAACTACCAGTTGGAGAGTTTGCCCCCTGGTCGTCAGTGAACATAATAGTGACTGGTCAACTGTCTGCCCCCTGGTGGTCAGTGCACATCATAGCGAGCAGTTGAGCGGTCTTAGTATATCATTAGCATATTACCCTTTGATTGGTTGAATGGATGACCAGACACTTAGCATATTAGGCTTTTGTTATATAGGATTATTATTGTATTATTTTCCACACAAACAATTTACTAGTAAACTTATTTTGCCCCATTCCCTATTACAGTTTTATGTGATGGTATTATTGGCCCACACTTAATTGAATAAATGTTTTTGAGGGTTTCATCTTTTTCAATGTTGTCCTT
>NW_006282814.1:2098223-2099960 GCF_000327345.1 Myotis davidii
TGGCTCTCAAGAAATTTCAATCGTTGTACTGTTGTTATTTGGCCCTGTTGACTAATGAGTTTGCCGACCACTGTCCTAGGGCAATGGAAACAAGGAGAAAATAAAAGATGGGGCGACATCAAAATAAAAAGCTTCTGCACAGCAAAAGAAACCATCATCAAAGTGAATAGAGAGCCCACTGTATGGGAGAACATATTTGCCAATGATACATCCAGTTAGGGGTTATTCTCTAAAATATACAGGGACTCATACAATTTAACAATAGGAAGACAAACAATCCAATTAAAAACTGGGCAAAGGACTAAATAGACACTTTTCGAAAGAGGACATACAGATGGCCAAGAGACAGATGAAAACATGCTCAAAGTCACTGATCATCTGAAATGAGATTTCACCTCACACCTGTCAGAATGGCTACCATCAACAAATGACAGTGCTGGTGAGGTTGTAGAGAAAGGGGAACCCTCCTTCATTGCTGGCGGGCATGCAGACTGGTGCAGCCACTGTGGAGACCAGTATGGAGTTTCCTCAAAAATTTAAATATGGAACTGCCAGTCCCAGAGAGAAGGGGTGTTTATCTGAGGTGTCCTTTGAGATAAACTTCAACTGTGCAGGTGTTCCGACATTCAAAGACTATTTTACGCAGGCAGGACCGGGGTAGGCAATTCATCCAACCTTATATTGGTGCAATTATGACTGCCGGAGGAATTATGACACACAAATAGTTAGAGTTGCAATTCACACAGCAATTATTCTCCTTGTATCATCGCAGTGGGCACAAAGCTTATCAGCACACAGCGCACTGTTACAAGTTCCTGGTGCGGGGGGACAGGCTTAAAGGGAGCTCCCAAAGCTGGCTTCCTCTGACGGCAGCGGCCGGGCCTTCTCTGGCTGGCTGGGCAGGTCAGGAACCAAGTTTCAGTTTCAGGGTGGCAGGGCCTTCAGAGATGCCTGCACACGCACAGCCAGGATCCATCTGAGGCCGCACCATTCGTCTGTCTTCTGCACGGAGTGGAGCTGAGCTGGCTTCCTCTGACGGCGGCAGCAGCAGCAGCACCTTCTCTGGCTGGCTGGGCAGGTCAGGAACCAAGTTTCAGTTTCAGGGTGGCAGGGCCTTCAGAGATGCCTGCACACGCACAGCCAGGATCCATCTGAGGCCGCACCATTTGTCTGTCTTCTGCACGGAGTGGAGCTGAGCAGGTGGGGAGGGGACTGCTCCCAAGCTGAAGGCGATCAGCGAAGATAAACTTCCAGCCATCAGAGCCACCAGTGCAGTCCAGGGATCAAAGCGATCAGTGACGACCAGGCGATCAAGCGATGATCAACTCGAATGGTGTTCGGGGACCCTTTAAATAGCCTGTAGTACCCATGGCAGGCCAGCGGGGAGTAGGGGGATTCTGGTCAACAAAATGCAGAACAAGATCTCAAGTTTAACATTCGTTCCAATGGGCATATCAGTGAACAAACCTGTAAGCACTGGTCTCACCTTGGGGAGGGGAGGAGTACAGTCATCACACATGTGGTTATCAGGGAAGTCACTCTAAGCCAGCAGGCTAAGTTCAGGTCCTTATCAATGGAACACACACTCTTCAGGGCAGTGGGGAATGTGTCCTTAATATCACACTTTACGTTTCAGGACAGTTAACGCAAACCTTTTAAAACCTTTTTAACATTTTTTGGCATTTTAAACATTTCTATATTTTACTACAGCACTCGCCATAAGCAATCTGGTGTGTA
>NW_006282814.1:2100198-2111102 GCF_000327345.1 Myotis davidii
TAAAAAACCCCACAGAAAAAGCTTTTTTGCCCTGGCTGATGTGGCAAAAAAGTTGTTTGGGCCCCATTCCATGTATCGAAAGATACCAGTTGTATTCCTAGTCAGGGCACATGCCCAGGTTGTGGGCTCTATCCATGGTAGGGGGTGTGCAGGAGGAATCGGATTGATGTTTCTCTTCCTTCCTCTTTTTCTAAAAATCAATAAAAGTATGAAATAAAATAAAAACAATTTTTTGTGTCTTTGTCTAAACAAGTGGATTGAAACAACTTCACTGAAGTCATAAAGTGGATTTAAATCACATCAAATCACTACACTATGTTCCCATCACTTTATCAAGGCAGCTCTTCTTGCCACTTGGGCTGGGTCACGAACCCCCAGGAAACCTGCAGCTCTCTCTGCTTCCCATTCCTTTTGTGGCTGCTCACAGCTTGTGGGCCTTCCCCCAGGATGGAAGCTGTGTGCTCCCGGCTTGTCAGTCCACATCCAAGCCCGATTTGTGTAGAGAACAAATGGATACATTTCATTCCTGAGTTTCCTAAACATTCTTTGGCTTGGCAACATTCTGTTCAAGTTATTTATATGTAATTCATCAATTATCTCATTTACTCTCTGCAGGATGCATTTTCTTCCCTACATCTAAGGACTTTATAATTTTGGCAAGAAAGTCAGGCCTTAAAGACATGAAATAGTGGAGACTCACCCCCCCTGGTGGTAGAGAAGGGCATTGTCAAACACCAAACACTAGTACACTACACGTTTTACAGGTAGTTAAAAAAACCACAAAACTACAGCCTAGAAAACTTATTTTTGTACATGTGGCCCACTACTGTTGTTTCCTCTGAGGCAAGTTTCTGTCTCCGTCCTTCTGTCTGTCTTTAGAGTCCTGGTTGCTTTCTTTCATGGCACAAGTTCTCTCTCATCTCTGGGGAGCCCACACAGGCTCACGGAAACTCTGGGACTGGACTGCTCTCAGCAGGACTGGGCAGAGAAGTGGCTGAGGCTAACTTGGGGCTCTGCCCCCCACAACTGCATTCCAACATGAGACAGCCTTCCCTCTGGGTCTGCACACAAGCTGTCCAAGGCTCGCCCTTGCACCCTGCCCCCCTCCCCCACTGTACCTCCTAGTCCACCTGCGGTTTCCCCGGCTTTGTCCTCCATCAGCGCTCTCCTGCCTGCATGCAGTGCTGCAGAAACGGGCTGGGATGTCCCTCTGCCTGCCCATCTGCATTGCTCACTCTCCCCGTGTTGGCTGCCAGGTGCCCATTACACCCGTCCTTCCCCTTCGCTTCTGCTCACTGGTGCCTGCGGTGACGCCCAGCGCACAGCACAGCAGACATGGAGATCCAAGGACACGGAGAGCCAAGGCAGAGGGGGAAAGTCTGGTGAAGGTCTGGCTGCAAATGCACACATTTACTATGTTGAATTGTGTTACATGTTTGAGTGTGGATGGGATGGGCATAAGGAGAGAAAGGTTTCGGCCTGACGAGCAGGTGCATAGCATGGCCACTTACTGAGACGGAAGGAAGGGCGCGAGGCAAGGACAGGGCCATAGTCAGGGCTGCTCCTCTCGATATGTTATGTGTGAGAAACCTATTCTTGCTGCAGGGGTTCAGATGTCACCCCAAGCTATGCACCTTAGAATACTGATTATTTTCCATTAAAGTTCCTTGAGGCACAGCCGGTGCAAGAAGGCCATTCTGACCCGCCTTCGTCCCCCGAAAGCAGGGAATAACTCTCCTCCTTTCAGCAGAGGCAGGGAATTTAGGGCCGAGAAGGCTGTATCCACAGATCTAGTTGCGTCCTCACTAATGTACTGCCCTGCACCCCCTTCTCTGTCCCCTCAATTCCTCACACACTTATTCTTTCCTTGTCTGAAAGGAACAAAAGCTGCCTGCTGCAGTCACTTCTTTGCATTTCATATTTTTAATAGGGCTCCCATAAGCACAAAATTACATTGTTTTCTCCTGTTAATATGTCTTAAAAATTCTTTTTTGAAGATTAAAGCCTTTGTTTTAGAGATATCGGATTGAAAGTGACAGTCTCAGAGGGACAGAACGGGACCGTTGTAACTTGAGAGTGCATTACAGCTGAGCGGCCAGAGGTCAATCTCCTTAGACAAGTAAGTGTTGAAGCGCCTGGATGAAAAAGGAAGCTATATTGGCTAGCACCTTTGCTATAGTCATAAAAACCGAAATATGGCTTTCTTTCTAAATTTTTTTTCATTGATTGATTTTTTTAGAGAGAGAGAGAGAGGAAGAGAGAGAGAGAGAGAGAGAGAGAGAGAGAGAAACATCGACCTGTCATTCCACTTCTTTACTCACCCATTGGTTGCTTCTTGAATGTGCCCTGACGAGGGATTGAACCCACAACCTTGGTGTGTTGGGACGATTCCCTAACCAACTGAGCTACCCAGTCAGGGCTCCTGTTAATCTGTCTTATGTCAGTTTAGTTATTAGACCAGCCAGAGAACCTAGAAGGGAAGGAGAGAAAGGTTTCCTCCCTTGTGATTCACACAGTTGCTTGCAGCCCCTGAAACTCCCTGGCGCGCCAGGCTTCAGAGCTCTCTGCTGCCCGAGAGCCAGGCGCCTTGAACAATGACGACGTTTGCACGTACTCCAAGCGTGTTCACCACCGGCAAGCTCTTAAGCAGCTTTAGAAACCATTCAAAGAAATAGAGTAACTACTTTAAACCTCATCTTCATTAGTCACTTAATGAAAAAGAATATTTGTCCAGAGAGAAATAAGTCAAAGGCCATGATTCTCCCCAGAGTAGGGCTGTAGGTAAGGCACCACTAGCTGCTTAAAGTGCTCCTTCGGCAGGTGTGTGGCCCATGCGGCGGCCCATGCAGTGGCCCCTCTGAGATTGCTGTGTCTAATGTAATCTCCGACCCTGCACTGGAAAGCAAGTTCCTCAGGCTGGCCTCGATGCCTTGTGTTTGGACAAAGTTCAGGGTTATCAGCATGGGGTAAGCAATAACCAGTGACAAACTAAGACAAGCTCTGGAATAAGTGACTCATACCACTGATCTGTACACCTTAAATGAGTGAAAGTGCCTGACATGTGAATTATATCTCAATGAAGGTTGTTATAAAAGAAATGAATGGTGTGGCAGGTGCCATAATAAAGGCAGCTTCCAAGTCTACAGGGACAAGAGGAGTGTGAAGATGCCTTTCCAGAGCTCTTACCGGATGGAAAGCAGACACTTCGGAGAAATGAGCTGCCTCAGTGCCCTCTCCCGGGTCAGGTTCATGGCTGAGAAGAAGATAAACAGTGGGCACCCTGCACAAGCCCCACTCCCTCAGTGTCTTGTCACATCTCTGCAAATCTGTGGTTCTGAGAAGATGTTATATAAGCCTCAAGCTGTAACCACCTCTTTGAGTAACGCATCATTGTCTGGTGTGTGTGTGTTTTGCATGGATTAAAAAACTACTTCTCTTGTTGATCTGTCTTTGGTTAATTTGCATGACCCCAGTCCACAAACCGAAAGTTTTCCTCTCCTACAGGAGGACCTGGGGAGAGTGTTTCTTTCCCCACCTATGCAATGTGCAGGAAGCCACCAGTTGCCAATACTGTCATCACCACTTGCCAATACTGTCATCACCACTTGCCGATACTGTCATCACCACTCGCTGATACTGTCATCACCACTCGCCAATCCTGTCATCACCACTTGCCGATACTGTCATCACCACTTGCCAATACTGTCATCACCACTCGCTGATACTGTCATCACCACTTGCCGATACTGTCATCACCACTCGCCAATCCTGTCATCATCACTCGCCAATCCTGTCATCACCACTTGCCAATACTGTCATGAGCGAACGTGGGAGGCCGATGGACCTTGAGCATTAGCAGGGCTGACGCCAGGCACCGATTGTTTGTGTTGAGATAGCAGTGGCTCGAAGCAATTCCCTGACCTCATAGCTTCCAAGTAAATGTTTACTGGGCCTTACTGATCTTTACTGGCCTTAGAGATGGTCTGTCTGCTACCAGTTTGCCGTGCTTTACTGAGGGCAAGATGTGTGTCTAACACTGAACAAAAAGCGGATAAGCCCAGGCCTCAGTGTGTCTCTTCAAGAAAGAGGCTCCGCCTGGCCCCCAAATTCCTTCTAAATTCCTATTTCTTGTATAGCATTTTCATTTGTGCGTCGGCCCCTCCTTCAGATCCTGAACTTCGCCACGAAGGTCAGGCACGGGAAGGAGTGGGACCCACCCGATGGGCCACTTAATGAGGTGAGACAGTCAGGAGGAGATGACCTAGTGCCACGTGCCCATCAAAGATCAGAGGACCTGGAGTCAGAGCGGGGCCTGGAAAGGAGGGGAGCCACTTGGAGGGGCGTGTGGGTGAGTGAAGGGGTTACAGAATAGACAGCCTTCGGTTCCATAGGGGTTGGACCTGGCCCAAGCCGGGTCTCAGCTTCAGGGTGGGAGCGGCCAGCACCCTCTGTACCTTGCCCACCACTGCGTCTACGGGATCGGCCTGCACTCCAGGTTGTTCTTGGCCAGGCGAAGAATGGATTACTCCAGAAATGCTTGCTGGCAAAGACTCACTAACTGGGAGAGTGACATTGGGATGGACTGCTCACGTGCATTTGAAATCTGGAAACTCACTATGAGATAAATGCAGAGCCAGCTCCCAGTATGTGGACATGGAAATCCCTGTTTTATCCTTTTATTTTACTTTATTTTATTTTTTAATCACTGCTGCTAGCTTTTGAGAATGAAAGGATCACATTCTGCCTTAATTCACAGCATAACCAAAAGAAAATAATTCGAAGCAACAAAGAAAAAATGACGCTTTGAGTATGTTCTTGGAGAAGCGATTTAACGTGGTGGTCGTCCCTGATTTATGTGGCCGCGGGGTTAGGTGGGATGACGCACAAATGCCTCCTGTGATGGCCCAAAGGTGCGCAGGTCCCAGAGGCAGCCTGGGGGTGAGGTCGACTTCCAGTTGCTGTGAGGGCTTGGAGGGAGGGCCTTCCACTGAGAACAACGCAGCCCGAGCGGGAGAGTTGATGCTCATGCTTGTCTGTGCATTTCCCTCATGTCTCATGACAGTCCTGCTGCCTCACAGGCCACAATGGCATTCTAGTCCCACGGGCTCTTCTGAGCCTCGTCCACCAAGAGGCTGTGTGTCTGTTCTTTCCCCTGGGACCTGAGGACTCTGTGATGCTGTAGAAGTGACCTCCGTGGACGACGAGGCTGCGCTAGAAATGGTGACACAGCTGCTGCTGGCTGTGTGCCTTGGGACTGAGCCGCCGTGCTGTGGGGGACGTGGCTCTGGCTTCAGGAGCAGCTGTCCCGGATGCCTATGGGGGCTGAGCCGCACCGACCCCGGAGCGTAAGTGAACTGTTTGAATTTTGTTCCCTTGCCCCCAACCAGGAGGGTTGTGTGTGTTGCTCTCATAATGTTGCTTCTATTTAAGGATGTAACACACAAACGATGCTATAAGAAACCCCAGTTACTATTGCATTATCTCCAAGTACATTGTCTGCTACAGGGCTTCTTGAGCTTGAGAGAGCCATAGAATCACCTTGGAGGGGTTGTTAAAGGTTCCATGGGCTCCACTCCAAGGACTTCAGATTCGGTAGGTATGCGGCGAAGTTGCCTGTCTAAGGAGTTCCTGGGTGACCCTGATGCTGTTGGTCAGGGGCTCTCACGTAAGATGTGTCAGACTTTAGAGTCAGGAACAGCTTTGCTGCCCTCTTAGGCCTGCTAGCTCTCTCCTTGTTAACAATAGGAACTATGCAACTGTATTTCCCTTTTCTCTTTGGCTGCCAGGAGCTAAATGTGTGGTTCCACTCTCTCATCTGTGGAGGCCTATGGTGACCCCCAAATTCATGTCCACTTAGAATCTCAGAATGTGATCTCATTTGGCAATAGGATCCTTCAGGTGTAGTTAGTTAAGGATCTTAAGATGAAATCATCCAGGGTTTAGGTCAGGCCTTAACCCAATGGCCAGTGTCCTTATAAGAAGAGGAGAGGCCACAGAGACACATGCACACAGGGGGAAGCCGTGCCAAGAGGGAGGCAAAGGTTGGACTGATGCATTAGCCAAGGAAGGCCGGAGCCGCCGGGAGCTGGAAGAGACAAGGAAGGGCCCTCCCCGGTGCCTTTGGAGGGAGTGGGCTCTTCTGATACTGAGTTTCAGACTTCTGGCCTCCAAAACTCCGAGAGAATAGATCTCTGTCGTTTTATGCCACTTGGTTTGTAAACTTCCTCTCTCTCTCTCTCTCTCTCTCTCTCTCTCACCTCTGCCTCTTGTATTTGTGAGTTTACACACAGTTTCATTGTACGTTTTTGCAACCATTTCAGAATAAGTCAAAGCCAGCATTCTACTGCTCTCATAAATATTTCTGCTTTTAAAGAACGATGAGACATGTCCAAAGGGACCAACGCCAATTGTGGAATGATTGAACATCAGAGTAACTAATAACAAGAATGGGTTACAAGTTATTGACATGGAGGAATGCTTACTAAGGAATGCTATGGGAGGAATAATGGAGGGAGGACATTATCAATGGCACTCAAATGAGGGAGTGAACGTTCAATGAGCTACTAATTACTAAGGACAGAAATCTGGTAGAAACCACCTTCGCTGAGGGATCAAAGTTAACATCGCTAGAATTGGGACAAACATACACCATGTGCCTCCTGAGAAATGCAAACCATCTCTATGATAGTATCCCTTCTAAAACCCAATCATGAAAAAACATCAGATAAACCCAAATTGAGGGGCGCTCCACAAAATAATTGCAATTAAAAATAATTGTAATTTAAAAATCACAAGGTCATGAAATGCTAATGTTGGGGAACTGCTCCAGATTAATGAGGACCAAAGGGACATGAACTGCATGCATGTGGAATCCTGGATTTGATCACAGACCAGGGGGAAAAGGACCACACAGAGGGCATTATTGGGGCCATCGATAGTAAGTAAAGTCTATACTACCTAAAAAATGTTTTTCCTCTTTTGGGCCATAACAGTTTTTAAAATTAAAAAATATTTTTATTGATTTCAGAGAGGAAGGGAGAGGGAGAGAGAGATAGAAACATCAATGATGAGAGAAAATCATTGATTGGCTGCCTCCTGCACACCCTCCCCCCCCTGCCTTGCCCCCACTGGGGATCAAGCCCCACAACCTGGGCATGTGCCCTGACCAGGAATTGAACCATGACCTCCTGGTTCATAGTTTGATGCTCAACCCCTGGGCCCCTCGGCCAGGCTGGGCCATAAACTTCTATTGACAGATCAGAGGAAGAGCCAGGGGTAAGGGTCCCTCCCCTCCCCTGCCCTGCCCTTACCCAGGAGCCTCCATGCCTCTGCTAGAGCAGGAAGCCCGGGAGGCTGTGGGCGGGTTGTTGTAATGGGCATCCTGGCCCTTGCAGCTGGGTAGGTGGTGAACTCCTTCCTGCTCCAGATGATCTTGATGTCCATGAGCGGCTGCTACTCCAGGTTCTGCCGCTCAGTGTCAGCACAGACGTCACTGGCTGGGCTTCGATTCTGCTGATCAGCGCCTGGGTCTTGTCAGCTGGGCTCTGAAGCGAGCCTCCATGTCTGCCAGCCTGGCTTTCACGCTGAGCTGAGGCTGCAGCTCGATGTCCAGGCCCTGGAGGGTGCGGCACAGGTCGGGGTCTTGCTAAGCTGCGGTTGCTCTGTGGGGCCAGTGACCTCCCGGTTCAGCTCCTCGGTCTGGCTGGTGACCCAGGCTTTAGCATCCTCCCAGTTTTTCTTGGCCAAGACCTCATATTGGCTGCTCACGTCACTTAGGATCGTGGCTAGGTCCATGCCACCTGCCCCTCAGAGCACTGATGTCCTCTGCATGGTTCTTCCTCAGGTTGCCAGCTCTCCCCCAGGCCGCTGCCTGCATCTCCAGACGGGCTCTGGCCAGGCTCAGCTGGCCCAGCACCTCGCGCAGGCCGCTCATGTCCACCTCCACCTCCACGCTCATGCGCGGGGCCTGCTCCTTCTTGAACTTGGTTCGGAAGTCATGCGCAGCCAGGCGAGCATTGCCCATCTGCAGAGAAATCTTGGAGTTCTCCGTGGTGGCACCAAGAATCTTGTCCCACAGCTCCTCCCAGGTTCGGTAAGAGTGGCTGTAGGCGTGGGTGGGTGGGCGTGGGCCCATCTTCTGGTGTTAGTCATGGATCTTCACCTCCAGGTCCCTGTTCGCCCCCTCCGGGGGGCACACCTTCTCCAGGTAGGAGGCCAGACAGTCATTGAGGTTCTGCTTGGTCACTTTCTCATTGCCCACTAGAAGCCCATTGGACCAGGCCAGGGAGCCCACAGAGCCACTGCCATAGCCCCCAGAAGATGAGGACACACAGCGGGTAGAGGACACCGACATGCCAGGGCCGCAGTGCCTCTGTGGATGCTGGGTGCGTGGTAGGCGCCTCTTGCTCCGAAGCACACCATGACACCGCCCCCGCCCCGCATGAGCAGGCTGAGGACTGGCAGGCAATAGCTGTAGGAAGTCACAGTGAAAGAGGTCGCGGGATACTGGTCGGAGGAGGAGCTGTGGTCTGCAGAAGTTTTTAAAATTTTAATTATAAGATATATATTTTTATCTATTAAGGTTTTTATTACTTTGTATATATACATGGAGTGGCCAGATTATTATGACCACCTGATGTTTGTAGGCAATATGATTGTTGGATTTTGTCAAATGCTTTTTGGTGTCTATTGATATGATGATGTGATTTTTGTCTTTCAATTTGTTTATGTGATGTATCACATTTATTGATTTGCAAATATTGCATCCCTGGAATAAATCCCACTTGGTCATTTGCTAATATTTTGTTGAGCATTTTAGCATTAACTGCTTTTCGCACTAAAATCACTGGAGCCAATTGTCAACCTCTCCAAAGACACATTTGGATAACTTCTATATCACATTTCCATCTACAAACTCCAAAACATGTGAGCTTGGATTTGGTTTTTCAAATGTCCAGGTAGTGGCTCCTTGTTTTTTTTTAAAAAGCTGGGAAATGATGAAGTTAGTGCTCTCTGGGAGGGGTGTGGATTTCTAGACGCTCTGTTCTGCCTCAGTGTCCAGGGATGCGAGAGTAAGCAGGCCTGGGCTCTGGGCGCCACCCACCATGCCTGGAAGAACAAGTGTCATGTGAAGCTCGTCTGTGCGCCCAGCCTCAGGCGTCACCTGTCCCCTTACTTGCTGGCAGCTTCAAATCGTCTCCCCAGCAATGCCCAGCAGTCATTTGCATTGTAATTTACAGAATTCCAACAAGGTACCTTGTGGAAATGTAATTGGTTTCCCCCACAGAAAATGTTCATATTAAAATGACACTTACAGAGACTCCTGTCTGTGAGCAATGGCATCTCCCCAGCTTTCATTCCTAACTGAAGAGGAAAGCTGGTTTTCTCAAACTGAGAAATATCGTGGTGACAGTTCAAGGAATGTTTGATCTGATTGTCTGATTGTAACAATGAAAAGCTAGATAAACAAGCAAGCATGAAAGATGTTAAGGATTTGGAGGTGCTTGCCATTAAGAGACTGAACATTTTTGACAAGTAGCCTAAACACCTAACAATACCAGATTTTTGGCTTTAGGTTTATTTTTCAGTTTAGTTCTCATCAGTTGTCATTTGTTGTGTGTTTGTGGCATGAGGAGGAAGGATCTTTGTGCACAGGGTCTGTGGCTGCGCCAGTGGAGGAGCCACCAGACAGAGTTGTACGTAAGCCATTCCGAGCAGGTGTGGGCCTAATGGGACACCGTCTGCTCTACTCTTCAGGACCGTGGGAGCATCTTGACTTCAGTCCCGTTAGCACAGGTCCCGGGAAGCCCTGCACCAGTGAACCAGTTTAGCTGTTCTTATGCTCCTGTTTCCCAAAGTCAGTTTGCCAGGGTCTCACCTTTAAAGAGAACACATTTGAACATCTCAGAGGATGCTCATTTTTAATAACTTAACAAACATAAGGTACAATTTACATAAATAAGATGTAGCGCTTTTAAGGGTGCCCCCTTCGATGCATTTCCACAAAGGCACACAGTTGTGAAACCAATGTCCCCATTGAGACAGACAACAGCGCCATCCCCACAAAGGCCTCCATCTCCATCACCCTCCCCGGCTGGGCCACCACTCATCTGACCTCCAGGATGGTGGGTTGCGGTTTGCCCTGTCCTAGAACTCGGTATCAGTGGAGCCACACAGCACACGGTCCTGTGTGCCTGGCTTCTTTCATGCTACATGACGTTTTTGAGATCTACACACATCTTGAATCAGTGGTTGATCATTTTTATTGCCGAATAGTATTTCATTATATGAACAGGCCGTCCTTGTAGGAAATGCTACGTCAGCATTTTCCTGCTGGTGGACATTTGGGTTGGTTCCTGACCCTGGTGCTTTTCGGGTCATAGTTTGGAAAATGCTGGTGTAGAGGAATGTCACAGGGTCACACACTCGCACACTCGAAACCAGGCAGCTAACAGGCTCCCAGGGGAAGTGGACAAGAAGGATGCTTTCTCAGCATTTCTCCATGCTCATGTACAAGAGTGGTCTGCAGACACTTCTGTAGTGCTCAGTGAACTAGAGGGGTTTTATGCAGAAGAGGAGATATTTTTATTGATTTCGGAGAGGAAAGGAGAGGGAGAGAGAGATAGAAATATCAGTGAAGAGAGAGAATCCTTGATTGGTTGCCTCCTGCACACTCCCTACTGTATTTAGAAAGTCAATTAGGGAATACAAGTGCAGGGCTCATTTATAATACAAACTTAATTTTCTAAAAACTTTCCTCTTATTATAAACTTTGGTCTGGCCAGTGTGGCTTCTCAATGGATGAACATCAACCTAGGATCCAGGAGGTCATGGTTCAATTTCCAGTCAAAGCACATGACCAGGTTTGGCACTTGATCCCAAGTAGGGCATGTGCAGGAGCCAGC
>NW_006282814.1:2111626-2112993 GCF_000327345.1 Myotis davidii
TCCCCCGACATTCCCCCGGTCCCTACCCCGTAGTGTCTGTGTCTATTGGTTATTCTTTTTTTTTTTTTTAAAAAAAATATTTTATTGATTTTTTACAGAGAGGAAGGGAGAGAGAGATAGAAATATCAGTGAAGAGAGAGAATCCTTGATTGGTTGCCTCCTGCACACTCCCTACTGGGGATCGAGCCTGCAATCTGGGCATGTGCCCTTGATTGGAATCAAACCTGGGACCCTTCAGTCGGCAGGCTGATGCTCTATCCACTGAGCCAAACCAGCTAGGGCAAGAGGAGATATTCTTAAGGCAAAGTCTCAAAGGTGTATAGTTATCTATCCAATTGGTTTGGTCATTTTCCCTGAAAAAGAATTAAAAATTTGTTTTCATATAGCCTTTTAAAAACACATAGATGGTTTATATCAAAACGTATGCTGAACAGAATAGTCAACTTAAAAAAAATAAAAAATCAAACCAAGCAAAAGGAGAATGCCAATATGCCAACAGTAAAGGCCAAAATAATTACCGAGTTTAAAGTCTGACTGGGTCCCTGTGCTAAGAATCCACACCAGAACCATAAGCCATGCTATTCTTGTCACCACATGACAGAAACATAATTTCCCTCAGAGGAGGCAAAGTTGTCACCATAATTAAATTCTAAAATTGATGTAAAGAGACAATCAGTCAGTTCAACAATTACGTTTTAAAAATTCAAGTGGTCCTCTGAGAAACTGGTTTGCTTTCTGTGACTAATGCATGCACTGCCCATCTTACCTGGAGCCCGTGTGCCCTGATGGGGACGTTGGACTCCAGGCTCAGAGGTTGTTAACAAAAGAAGATCTTAGTGGGCACTTGGGCCATTGTACATGGGAACATATGTGGGACCATTAAAATGTGGCATAAAATTTCACAGTGGCAACCTTATTCTTATACGATCTGGAAGAAATTGGATTTTAAGATGGCACACAAAGGTTAAGAAACAGTGTGTTAATAGACTTCAAAATGGTGTGGATACATATATATTTTTATTGCTTTCAGAGAGGAAGGGAGAGAGAGATAGAAACATCAGTGATGAGAGAGAATCATTGATTAGCTGTCTCCTGCAGCCCAGGTCCACACGGGGGTGGGGGTGGGGGGGCAGATCAAGCCTGCAACCCAGGCATGTGCCCTGACTGGGAATCCAACCTTGGCCTCCTGGTTCATAGGTCGATGCTCAACCACTAAGCCATGCTGGCTGGTCAAAAACTGTGTGGATTTTTTTTATAGTTTTTATTTCTTGAAGTATTACAAAGAGTATTATATATGTCTCCTCCCCACCCCCTTGACATTCCCCCGGCCTCCCCTACCCACTAGTGTTTTGTGTCCATTGGTTATT
>NW_006282814.1:2113047-2117415 GCF_000327345.1 Myotis davidii
CCCCTCTCCCCTACCCACAAGTGTCTTGTGTCCATTGGTTATTCTTACATGCATGCATGTAAGTCCTTCGGTTGATCTCTTACCCCCCCCCCCAAACCCTCCCCAGGCTTCCCACTTTTGTTTGACAGTCTGTTCAATGCTGCTTCGCCTCTGCATCTACCCCTGTTCATCAGTCTATACTGGTCCCCATTATCTGTCCCAACCTCACTGGGGCCATCTCGGTGGCCTCTCCGGGGCTATTTCAACCTCCCTGGGGCCGTCCTGACCTCACCGGGGTCGTGGATTTTTAATTCTTAAGTTTCATTGCAAATTTTAACTAGGACTGTTTCCTTTTTTGAGGACCACAATGTTTTTACACCGCGCATGGGCAACCAAAGTTCTGAGGTAACAGGGGACAAGAAGTGACTTTCTTGCAAAAACTGACCTACAGACAGAGCTTGGAGGAGCAGCATGAGGCCACTCCACTCCTTATCCCCGCCAGCCAACAATTAGCAAAAAAAAAAAAAAAGTTTTTTCATGTGAAGAATTCAGAAAACAAGAATAAAGAAAAGGGTACATTTAACTTTTAATTTCCAGTTATTTTTCACTTCAGACAAGTGGAAACATCATTGAAAGTGTCTTCCACCGACAGTGGGAAGAGTCAGGTTGGGACAGCTGGAGGCGGCGGTGGCGGCTGGAACAGCTGTACGTAAGGAAAGCTATTTTGCGTCTGTGCTTCCTGCTAGAAATGGCCAGTGTATCTGTAACAGCCAGCCTGGCTTCCTCTCTCCCAGGATTTTCTCTTCAGTTAAAAGGGATGTCGGTCCCAAAGCCTTTTCAACGGCAGGCCCTTCCGGTTCTGATGAGCCTCACGTGACTGTTGGCAGAAATGGCCACCAACAAACCAATGATTCTGACTGTAACACAGACAACTGAGAAGGTAGGGCCGTTTGGAGTGAGGAGGTAAACATGAAAGAGGCATGCTCTGAGGAAGTTCATCCGTGTGCTAGGAAAATGCTATGCTCTCTGAGCCGAAGGCTACGGGGCTGGCTTTATTGACCCATCATCTGGTTTGGCATTTTTTGGACCCTATAGAAACAACACACACACACTCTCTCTCTTTAAAATATACTCTCTCTCGGAGCATTTTGAAGCTATGATCAGACACCTTAACTTACTTAAGCAAATTACACAGGAGTTCACATCTGTTTTGAGATGGACTCTGGTAGCACTAGTGTTATTGCATTTTATGAAAAGGAATTCCAGTTACACCAGCTGCATGTATAAAAGCACCATTGGGGTGGATGAAACTGGAGTAGTTCACTACGTTAGATCAGTATTCAGTCCTGGCTCCACATTCACCTGGGGAGCTTTTGAAAAATACCGATGCCTGGGCCACACATCAGAACAATTCAATTAGAATCTCTGTGGGTGTGGCCCGAGCATCTGCATTTTTAAAAGCTCTTGCAGCATATTCTAATGTGCGGCCAGTGTTGAGAGCCCCAGAGTTAGATGATCAGAGGAGCCTGCAACCGAGGTATGTGCTCTTGACTGGAATCAAACCCGGGACCTTCAGTCTGCAGGCTGATGCTCTATCCATTGAGCCAAACTGGCTAGGGCTGGAAACAACATTCTTTTTGAAACAGATGAATGCTATTGACATTTAGGAGTTTCTGTTGATGATCTTGGCTCTGTAAAGTGATTTGTCTCCATCTCTGGGGTGCCCATGTGGTTGCAGGCGGTATCTTTATGAATGCAACACCAGACAGGCATACTATGGAGAAATTAAGTGGAAACTAGTAGTAATGTCAATGTACTATTTCTACCTAACATTTGGATTGATCTATAAACACTGTCAAAGGCTTCAGTTTTTAAAATTTACTTATTTCTAGGTATTTATTTCAACATTTATGAATTTACAACATTGACAAGGGTTTGTGGTTTTTAAATCTCAAAAGGTTCATATTGTTAATGAATACATGTTAATAAGCACATCCACATTGTACAGCACATGGTAATTAACATGTAACGGTGGTATGATCTATTGTTATCTCTCCCCTTTATTGGAAAACCTTAGTTTTGACTGTTTTTTCCAAAAATAAATTATACAGTTGCCTTTGATGATATGTTTTTTTTCATTGCAGCATTTTTTTTGTTAATCCTCACCTGAAGGTATTTTTTCCATTAATTTTTAGAGAGAATGGGAGGGTGGGGGAAGGGAAGAGAGAGAGAGAGGAGAGAGAGAGAGAGAGAAGCATTGATGTATTGATGTGAGAGAGACACATTGATTGGTTGCCTCCCACACACACCCCAACTGGGGCCAGGGATTGAACCAACCTGCAACTGCGGTAATGTGCCCTTGACCAGGAATTGAACCTGGGACCCTTTGGTGTGTGGGCTGCTGCTCTAACCACTGAGCACACTGGACAGGGCTCATTGCAGTATTTTTAAGAAGTGGTTTTAAAGACTCCTAAGAAACTATAATGTTAACCTTTTTGAGTATTTTTAAATGAATGCAATTAAAAATTCTAGATTTAACTTTTCATAATTTTCTCTTTTCTTATACCAGTCTGAGCATTACTTTGAAGTAATGTACATACAGGAAAAGAAGAATAAGAAGAATACTACATCTTTATGTATAAAGGCATATGAATCTCCTCCTAACACATACTAAAAAATTAACTCCCGGGTTGTAATAAATATATGGAGATCATTTTGAGACAAAAAAGAGAAAGAAAAAAAAGTCTCCCATCAGCAGACTCAAAGGGTTTTATTTATTTTTTCTTCTTCTCCTTCTGAGGATCCTGGGGCACTTTACGTGGGTTGTGAAGCTTCATAAATAACGTCCCTTACACGTGGCGCATACATTGTACCTCAGTGACCGGAACACACTGCGGACAGAACTTAATTCATCATGACAGGCTGGTCACAAGCCACCCGATGGAAAAGATACTGACAGAACAAGGGACTATTATGGTTACATCTCATATAATGGCTGATTTTTAAATTACATTTAGTAATTTATTGGCAAGTATGATAAATGTTCTGTCTTTATTAAAATGCTATTTTTGTAAAGTGTGTCAGAAATCTGGGCACAAGCGACAGAAACCTCACTCCCCGGGCGAGGGCATTGGCTCCAGCCGCTGACAAGGCGCTGGTTCGGCGCTAGGTGGCGCCCGCGATTCGGATTCTGGTCTGGAGCGCTTCCTCCGTGGCTGGTCCCTCCCTGTTCTGCTGTCGGAAGCAGCTCCTCCCGGTCCCAGGAAGAGGCGAGCATCCTCAGCGCCCTGCGGGCGGCACCTGCCCTCCTAGGCCTCCGGGTGGCCAGGGCGGGGTTGTGCATGGGCTTCCGCACAGCCCGGCCTGGGCCTGGGCCAGGAGCCGGGTCCATGCCACATGGGTGCCCGAAAGCAGAGGGGGATCCCCTACTCCCGGAAGGAGGAGAAAGGGGTTCTGGCCTGGCATGAACCGTTCTTCTGAAAACAGCCCAGCGATAACGAGGCCTTCTCACGTGCCAACGTGCCCGACGGAGCCTCGCAGGGCCTGTCAGCTGGTCCTCCTGTCTCTCTGGATGATCGTCATGACGAGCTCTTGCTTTCCTTCAGCATTGTTATTATTTATTCAATCAATGTTATTTATTTTTAAACTTTAACTTCATTGTGATAAGCACACTTAACATGAGAACCAATGTTAAGTACAGTGCCATCGCCGACAGGCACAGTCTCTAGCACTCACTCCTCCTGCACAACTGACACTTCATGTCCACTGGATAGCAGCTCCCGTTGGCCCTCCCCAGCCCTCGGCACTCACCATTGGGCTTTCTGCTTCTGTGAAGGTGACTGCTCTCGGGCCCTCAGGTACGCGGCTCCCGCAGTGTTGGTCATCCTGCGAGGGGCTGGCTTCACCAAGCGATCTGCTCCCGGCTCCTCCACGCTGCCCCCCTGCAGGCCTTCCTTCTCTCTGAGGCTGCACTGTGCCCCCCTGCATGTCTGTGCCTCTGGGTTTATCCTCATGGTCAGGGGACCCAGGCGGTCTCCACAGGGCGGCCCTGGGGCTGAACTGTCCTCTCTCTCCTCTGCAGCTGGAGCAGTTGTAGTCTGGCAGCTGTGACCTCTCCTCCGCGTCACTGTAGCAGCAGTTTAGTGGGAGCTGGGATGTCGTGGAACATGTTTCTAGAATTCGGAGTCTCCGAGGTGCAGCTGAATGTGGCATCCACACTCCTGATTTGGAAACCCATTGGTTTTGCTGCTTGAGAGAAATGGGGTGTAAATACTCTCTCACCCCTGGGAAGATTACAAAATAAAGCCTTTGCCATCATCCAGGAAAGGGGGGCTTAATAGGTCCTAAAAAGCTCTTTCCTTATTAGGGAGAATCTGAAAGCGGGGGGTG
>NW_006282814.1:2117503-2119893 GCF_000327345.1 Myotis davidii
TGGGGAGGTCCCTGGGGGAAACAGGAAGAGGGAAAGAAGCATTTTCCGGAAACAGAGGAGGGATGGGCTTAGCACGGTGCCACCGCGGGTCCCAGGCCTACGGACCCTGTGCCCCACCCCATCATCCCACGTGGTGCCCCACTTGGCAAATGTCCCAGGACACTCACCAGCCCAAGAATGAAAGTGGAGAGAAAAAAATGGCAGCTGAATAGGCAGACCTGTCAGGCACGTTGTCCCAGGGCCAGTTTGGAAATGCAGCTAAATTGGAGAACATTCACCTGGAATTACCAGCTGAGATTCAGCTGAGGAGGGGACCGATCAAGGAAGGACAGAGAACCCCGGGAGGCCGGTAGGGAGGCGAGGCTGTGAGAGGAGCTGACCCAGCTCCAGGAGGCCGCAGGCCGCTGGCCGCGAGAGGAGGGAGCGCTGGGCTCCGGGCAGGTCTGTTACCTCATTAGGCAGAGGCCAGAACCCTGGGCACCAGACCCCGAGAAGCCAAGCGGAGAGTCGAGGCCCACACCATGGCCATTTTTTCCTGGGAGGAGCTAGCGGCTCCCAGAGGCCACAGGGCGGCTAAAGAAACCCCCTGCCCTGGGTGACACAGCCGGCCACCAGCAGGAGCCCGGCAGCCACACCGGCATTGTGAGCTTTCCAGAGGAAACAAAAGCGGAGGCCAAGCTCACGGGTTTGAACTGTCTCCAGGCCCCTCAGTGACTGGACTGGGGAGGGTTCTCTGCCCGACTAGCCTGGGAACCAGACCGGTGCTTTCCCCACATGGAACGACCGAGAAAAACTGCAGGTTTCCAGCCGGCCTCTCTGGTCTCCACACAAGGGCCTCCGTCCCCCCTCTGGAGGAGCAGCTCTGCGAAAGGGAAACCCGCCCTCCGCATCCCCTGAAAGCTGAACAGCACCTCCCTGCCCCCGAAAGCCCCTTCAGAAACAACGCGGAGTGACGAGGCTGACAGCTGGCTGACAGGCGCGGAGCCCGGGGAGCCAGAGGGAATGCGCTGAGCAGGCCTGCCCGTGGCTCACAGACCTCCTCTAGGGCGCAGACGGGCCCTCCTGCTGGCAGGCAAGGCCCGCGGGACAGACACGAGCGGTGGATCAGTGGATCCCTGGACCTTCAGGCAGGTGCTGAAGGCCGAAGGACGGTGCCTGACAGAGGTTAGCACTGTGCACCTCACAGGAAGCCAGAATTGGCAGACAGAGGGCACTAGACTCCACCGAAACAAACGCCGCTTCACTTTACTTTTCTCCCTTTTTTTTCCTTTCACTTTTTTCCCTCCCCTTTTTCTTCTCTTTTCTTTTTTATGTCTTCTCTTTCCTTTCTTTTTATCCCTTTTTAAATTTATCTTCTTTATCTACCTGCTTTATTAATTTGTTATGATTCTAGTCTCTGTTGTTTCAGTCATATATCTAATTTTCCTCTTCCCTTTTCCCACTCAACTTTTTTTCTTGTTTCTTTTTTTTCACTACTCAGTCCTCCCCTCCCCCTTTTCTTTTCTCCTGCTTTCTCATCTTTTTTCTTTTTCTTGTTTTAGGTCTACCTGCTTTCTCTTCTATTTTCCTTTTCAATCCCTTCCCCCACCTTTTCATTTCTTTTCTTTCTTCTTTATTTTAAACCATTTTCCTTCCCTTCTTCCTCTAATTCTTTATTCTTATTTTCTTTATTTCAACTCTGTATCTATATATTCTGTCCCCCCTTTTCTTATTGTATTTTGTTTATGTGTTTTTTATTTGTTGTATTTTGCTTTCTCCTCGTATTTTTTCTTACTTTTTTTCCTATCATTCTCACTCTCTTTCCTCTTTCCTAATTCTCTCTCCTCCGGCGGTTGCTTTTGTTGGGCCTATAAGGGTCTTGAGTACATTTTGGTTTTGTTTCTTCTGTTCCATGGTTTGTTGTGTTGTCTTTTGTTCTGTTTGGTCAGCACCTCCACAACAGCTTGCACGACATGGTCAGGGCTGAGCCACATAGTCAGCCAGCCTGAGAGGAGAGCCCATCCACAAACGAGACAATAACATTCAAGACCCAACTACAACAGGAGAAACCAAATAACTCAAGTCAGGGGCTTTCCTGGAGATCTAAGAGGCTGCATCACTGGGTCCCACAAAATTCCTGCTACATAAGACCACCCCACAAAATCTGGGAGGCATAGCAGTCTGATCTATTACATAGAAACAAAAAAAAGAAACACCAGGAGAATGGAAAGAAGATGGCGGCGATATAGGCAGACGCGTCCCAGGTCGTGTCCCGGAGCAAACGGAGTGAGCAGCTGAAACTAATCACACCCATCCCGAATTGGCGAAAGGGCTCAGCTGGTGAGACGGTTTGCAGCCGGGAAGGGCAGAACTCCCCTGGAAAGGTAAAAAAAAACAGGGCTTTGGGCAGG
>NW_006282814.1:2124242-2134521 GCF_000327345.1 Myotis davidii
TGAGCATAACCAATGGACATAAGACAGTGGGGAATAGGGGAGGCTAGGGGACTGTCTAGGGCGGGAGAAAAAAATGGACACATATGTAATACCCTTTGTAAGAAAAAATAAAATTAAAAAAAAAAGAAACACCACATGTTAGGACACAAACTAAGTTTCTACAAGTTCAAGAAGATTGAAATTATATTAAGCATTTTCTCAGATGACAATGGAATAAAATTAGAAATCAACTACAATAAAAACACTCAAAAACATTCAAACACAGGGAGGCTAAATAGCATGTTATTAAATAATTAATGGGTTACCAATGAGATGAAAGAAGAAATAAAAGCCATCCTGAAAACAAATGAAAACCAACACACAACAACTTCAAATGTATGGGTCACAGTGAAAGCAGTCCTGAGATGGAGGTTCATAGCACTACAGACCTCTAGCAAAAAAACAAGAAAAATTTAAAATAATTTATCTAACCATACAACTTAAAGAATTAGAAAGAGAACAAAAAGGAAAGCCCAGCATGAGTAGAAGAAAAGAAATAATAAAGATCAGAGCAGAAATAAATGACATAGAGACAAAAAAATACAAAAGATCAGTAAAATCAAGAGCTTGTTCTTTGAAAAGATAAACAAGACTGATGAACCGTTAGCCAGACTCATCAAGAAACAGAAAGAGAAGATCCAAATAAATAAAATCAGAAACAAAAGTGGTGCAGTAACAACTGAAACCACAGAAAAAGAAAGGATCGTAAAAACAAAAATACTATGGACGACTATATTCCAACAAACTGGACAACTTGGATGAAATGAAAATATTCCTAGAAAAATACAATGTTCCAAAATTCAATCAGGAAGAATTAGAAAATAGGTTGATAACTACTGATGAAATGGAAGCAGTAAAAACAAACAAACAAACAAAAAACTTCCAGTAAACAAAAAAAGCCCAGGTCCGGGCGGTTCACAGGGGAGTTTTACCAAACATTCAAATAAGAATTAGCATCTAGACTCCTCAGACTATTCCAAAAAACTCAAGAGGAAGGAACACTTCCAAGCTTGTTCTATGAGGCCAGAATTACCCTAATATCAAAACCAGATAAAGATGCTACAAAAAAAGAGAATTATAGGTCAATATCCCTCATGAACAAAGATGCTAAAATACTCAACAAAATATTATCAAATTGGTTCCAGAAATATGTTAAAAAGATCATACACTATGACTGAGATTTATTCCAGGGATTCAAGGCTAGTACGATATTTGCAAATCAATAAATGTGATACATCACATAAACAAATTGCAAGACAAAACTCACATATTACATCAATTGTTGCAGAAAAAGCATTTGAAAAAATCCAACACCCTTTTTTGATAAAAACCCTCAGCAAAATGGGAATAGAGAGATCACACCTCAACATAATAAAAGCCTTAAATGATAAACCTATAGCCAACATCATACTCAATGGGCAAAAACTAAAACCATATCCCAGTTTCACCACTCTTATTCAACATAGTACTGGAAGTCCTAGCTGAGTGATCAGACAAGAAGAAAAAATAAAAGGCATCCAAATTGGAAAGGAGGAAGTAAAATTGTCATCATTTGTACATTGAAAATCCTAAAGACTCCGCAAAAAAAAAACCTACTAGATTTAATAAATGAATTTGGCAATGTAGCAGGACACAAAGTTAACACCCAAATATCTATGGCATTTTTATAGATAAATAATAAACTCTCAGAAAGAAAACAATTGCATTTACCATTGCCACAAAAAAATTAAGATACTTGGGAATAAACTTAACCAAGGAGGTAAAAGACCTGTACTTGGAAAACTTCAGGACGTTAGGAAAGAGATAGAGGAAGATATAAACAAGTGGAAGAATATACTGTGTTCATCGATTGGTAGAAAATCAACATCATTAAAATGTCCATACTACCCAAACCAACATATAGATTCAATGCAATCCCTATTAAAATACCAACAGCATATTTCACAGACCTAGAACAAACATTCCAAAAATATATATGGAACCAAAAGAGACCCCAAATAGCCACAGCAATCTTGAGAAAGAAGAACAAAGTTGGAGGGGTCACAATACCAGATGTCAAGTTATACTACAAGGCCACTGTGATAAAAACAGCCTGGTACTGGCACCAGAGCAGACATACTAGTATACATCAATGGAACAGAACAGAGAACTCAGAAATCGACCCAAGCCATTATGCTCAATTAATATTTGACAAAGGAGGCAAGAGCATACAATGGAGCCAAGGCAGTTTTTTCAGTGTTGGGAAATTTGGTCAGATACATGCAAAAACATGAAAGTAGGCCACCAACTCACACTATAAACAAAAATAAACTCAAAATCGATAAAAGACTGAAATGTAAGTTGTGAAAACATAAAAATCCTAGAAGAAACCATAGGCAGCAAAAATCTCAGACATCTTTCATTGCAATATGTTTACTGGTACATCTCCTAGAGCAAAAGAAACTAAGGAGAAAATGAACAAATGGGACGACATCAAAATAAAAAGCTTCTGCACAGCAACAGAAACCAGCATCAAACTGAAAAGAGAGCCCACTGAATGGGAGAACATATTTGCCCATGATACATCTGATAAGGGATTACTTTCCAAAAAACATATAGGGAACTTATAGAACTTAACAAAAGGAAGACAAACAATCCAATTAAAAAATGGGCAAAGGACCGAAATAGGCACTTCTCTAAAGTGGACATACAGATGGCCAAGAGACAGATGAAAACATGCTCCAAGTCACTAATCATCTGAAAGATGAAAATCAAAATGACAATGAGATATCACCTCACACCTGTCAGAATGGCTACCATCAGCAAATCAACAAATGACAAGTGTTGGTGAGGTTGTAGAGAAAAAGGAACCCTCATCCACTGCTGGTGGGAATGCAGACTGGTGCAGCCACTGTGCTAAATGGTATGGAGTTTCCTTAAAAGTTAAAAATTGAACTTCCATTTGACCCAGTGATCCCATATATATCCCATATATATCTAGGAATATATCCTAAGAAATTAGAAATACCAATCAGAAAGAACATATGCACCCCTATGTTCATAGCAGTACAATTTAAATAGCTAAGATTTGGAAACAGCCCAAGTGCCCATCAGTAGATGAGTGGATAAAAAAAACTGCAGCACATCTACACAATGGAATACTTGGCTGCAGTAAAAAAGAAAGAAATCTTACCATTTGCAATAGCATGAATGGACCTGGAGAGTATTATGCTAAGTGAAGTAAGCCAGTCAGAGAAAGGTAAGTATCATATGATCTCACCCATATGTGGAATCTAATGAAGAAAATAAACAATGAACAAGTAGATCGGAGACACAGAAGCATCAAACAGGCTGTGGAATCTCAGAGAAGGTGGGAGAGGGAGGGTGGATTGTGAACTATATTGGTGTTGAGTTCTTAGCTGGGGTAAGCCGAGGGGGTGCCGGTTTTCTCCAGCACCTCTGGAAGGGCCCAAGCTCTGACCCAAGGTCACATCTTCTCCCACCCTCTCCCACTCCCCCTGCCTCTGTGGGCCCTCTCTCCCAGAGCACGCACTAGCAGATACACTACCTGTCATTCCGGCCCCCTCTAATTTATTACCAGAAAAGTCCAGACATGATTATATCTGCAAAATGGGGCGGAGGGGGGAAAGCACCACGTGTCCTATAGCACTCCCAGGGCTGGACAGGCTTTATTTCAGGCCACAGCGCCTCTGAGAACGCAAAGAACTGTGCCCTGCATCTACTTGGTCTGGTTTTTTAAGGAGGACAACCTTGTGCTCACTTTGGAGGTGACTTTAACCTCAGGCTTAATCACACATGACATTTTGTTCCAGAGAAAAACTATTTTTGGAGGCAAACTAATTTATTTTATCTGGAGTCTCGCATAAGACACCCCTGGGCTGGGACCCACAGTGCGGCCACTGACTGTGTTTATAACCCCGAGCTCCTCACGGCTCCTCACAAAGCGTCGGGTTCTTCGTTTATGAAGTGGCATCTCAACACCCCTTTCCGGTTTCCTTGGCCTTGCCTGCACTACAGGGAGTCCTTTAGTTCATGTACTGATTTTCTTTTCTAACGTGAAAATTCAGCTTCACATCACAGATTCACTTCCAGCTCCTTGGAATGCTCCTTTCTTTGGCTCAAAGGTGAGACTAGCCGGGAAAGACAGGCAATGCTTGGTCGCCTGAAATAAGGACGGGCCGGGGGCAGTGCCAATGCTGTCTGCACAGGCTGTGCACCAGGGGGTTCTGAGTCGCAAGCCGAGTTTCTAGAGTTGTTAGCTGGCAGCCGAGGAGCCCCACTCCCGAGGTGGGAGCCATCATTCAGTGTCCCCGCCACACAGGACCAGCAGCGCCTTCTGGGCGTCCCCCTTGGCGTCTTGCTGGGTGTGGTAGTACAGGGACTTGCCACACTTTCTCTTGAATTCAGACCTAATTTTCAACAAGTCCACCTCACTGCGGAGACAGTGATTCTGATCTGGTCCTCATCACGAGTCCCCTTGCCCTTCGCGAGTAGAGGCAGTTGGCAAAGTACAGGGGCTTGTCGGGGTACAAGGGGCCAGGCTCAGGAAAGCCCTTTCCAGGCCTCCGGGACCTCCTTCTGGATGCTCTGTGACATGTCAGAGGGACGGCAGCGCTGTACCTGCCAACTACTTTCTGGACGCGACACACGCTCCCATCTGTCACGATGCTGATCCCCTTGGGAACACCAGTCCCTTTCCCCTTCACTCCAGCATCACAGATCCTGGGGGCATTTGGTCAGTCAGGCCATAAGCCATGACAGAGCCCTCTCTGCTCTTCCGCCTTTCGCCAGGGCAACCACCAGCTTGCGGACATCACCAGATGTGTCGGGAATCATGTCCTTCTCCAGCTCAGTCTCCCTATATTTCCTTGTGGACTCCGTTAGTTTCCTGCAGCTCCTGCTCGCTCCGTGAGCAGATGACCTCAATGAGAGAGCCCTCCTCAGTGCCCAGCTCCTCCGTGGAGGCCTTCGGCTCGGAAGCAGTGCCCTGAGCAGGTGTTTTCAATAGGCCCGCAACCCCCATCTCCAGGCGGCCGGACAAGGCCGACCTTGGTGCTGAAGCAGGTTCCTCTTTTGTCCTCTGTTGTGGCTGTGGTTGGTCAGAAGGTTGACAGTGGTGACCTCATCCACACTTTTGGTCTTCATGGCCATTTCAATGGTCAAAGCACCCCAGTTGCCATCAAAGTTGGTGTGGGCTTTGACTGCCCGTCCCCATTGAGGGGTGTAGAGTGGCCACCCTCCGAGCTGAGCGTGTGCAGATTGAAAAGCCTCATGTCATTTGCGTGCTGGAGTAGGACCCATGACGCACTGCAGTGGAGAAACCATCCAGAGGCAAAGCCCTACGCGGTGGAGGCGTTTGGGCGTTCTCACTGGCACCCTGTCCAAGCGCACTGCCGGGAAAGTTGCCCTGAACTTAAGTTTTGGAAGCATCGGAAAGACTGATCCTTGCAGGTCTGAAGTTGGATTGTGTAACAAACAGGTAAGATCATTTGGGGGAGGGGTCTCAAGAAAGTCCCTCCAGACTTTATTTTCCTCATCTGCACACAATGGTGAGGACAGGGATGGTTTGAAAGGTTCTGTCTGATTCAAATGATATCAACCCTTGATACTTAGCTATAGCAGGAGACATAATTTAAAATACTTTGGGAGATGATGAGTCTTGGACTTAGAATTCTCACTCAAGAATGACATTTTGAATTTCTCACGTGACCCCTTGAAGGGTTCCTCTTGGACATTTTTGTCCAACACTGCGTTGTCTCGCCAATGAAACTGAATTTGGCTGTAGCGTTGATCTGTGAAAGCTTAGAGAGCAGGGGCTGTGGGCTTCTTGGGCCAGGCCATCTAGCACAGCTGTTTGCACAGCTATTGTGGGAAGCAGCCACAGACCCCACCATTCCTCGAGGAGAGAGAATGAGCTTAACATTCATGGGTCAGCGGGAATGGACGAATTCTGTAATTAATCTTAACCGGGGAGACAGATCCACACCTCCGCAAGAGCTGTGGGCTGACCTGAATCAGCTCAAACCCTGTCTTCAGGCATAAATGAATGTGCATTTACCAGAGTGCTCTGCTCTGCTGCCGCAGGACGACAGTGCCTTAGAAAACACGTTTTGAATCTGCTGGCCGAAAGGACAGGGATTCCCGGTGGTCTGGGTCCAGTTGAGTGAGCACCTTCGTGCACCTGAATGATCTGTGAGGGTGAGGGCCTGTGTGACGCAGGCGCAGTAGGCAGTAGCTCCATCCCCTCCCACACTCCTTTGGCTCTGACGGTGTTTTTAGCTTGGAAGTCCCCCTCTGAGAGAACAGCATGGCATTAAGGAGGCTAAAAAAGGTAAATGCTTAGGATTTGAGACCCATTCTCAGAAGATGACCGGCTGCATCCCACTTGCCCAGGAATCGCTGACAAGGATACACCTTTCAGCATCTCTCCCCACACCTGCGCCTGTGTGTGTGGTGTGCCAAGAAAGCTGTGCCTAATGTAATTCAGTCCTTCCTCCATCTCCTTCCCCCTTCCAGGGGAATTGAAGGAAGGACAGAAAACAAACAAACAAACAAACAAAGGACGGGAGGGTGGGGGAGGTGAAGTCAGAATAGAGACATTAGCACAGAGAGGAAGAAAACCCAGAACATGCCAGCGCCAACCACCACATCATCTTTAAGTCAAGTGTAGAAACACAGCAACGGATTATTCAAAAATAACAGCATTATGAGAACATTAACAAGCAGCGAGAGCATTACAGAAGGGGTATTTCCTCTTCCTACAATAGGAGACCAGGGAAGCGGGGGGGACTCCGGTTATGCAAGCATCTGAGGGCTCAGGCTCACAGCAGATGGCTCTGGGTCCTCCGGTTACATGCTGTACGTGAGTCCGAGTGTTCTGCCCTCTAAATTTTTAAATTCTGTCTTGTAACCACCATATGGTCCCCTGTTATCTGCACGGTTATCTGCCAGTTGAGCAGTGACTTATTTTACTCCAAACATCCTTGCAGAGTGAAGAAGGCCTTGGCACTAGAGGACACGCTGGTGAGAGTCCTGTTTCTGGAAGTGATCGCTGCGTGTCCCAGAGCGTGACGGTCACCGCAGGCCCCGACACCCACTCACAGGAGGCTTTGCTGGCAGACCTGTTGGGCCAGCTTCGTGATGAGACTCTGCCTATTCATGTCCGTCATTTTGCACACATTGCACAGAAGCTTAGCACCACTATGGAAACGGAGGCAACCTCCTGGCCAGCACCTGTCACCACAGGGACGCGGGGACGCTGGCTGCTCCTTCAGCCTGTCCCCTGGGCCCAGCGGAGGCCACCGGTTCAGTCCCAGCCGCGCTGTCTGTGCACTCCCCTCCATCGCTGCAGCTCCGCGCCACGGGCTTGTGGGCTTGTCGTGTTCCATCCATTGCTTCCGGGGAGCGTGGGCTTCCTTGCCAAGCCCATACCTAGCTTTGGCAGTGCCACCACTTGTGGTTTTTAGAGTAAACACTGGGTCACCCGAAGAAGCAATAAACTTTGGCCTCGTTTTGAGAGTCAGATGCAGGGACAGCGGCCCACAAAGTGGCCTCCATCCGCGAGCGTCTGCAGCTCCGTCCCTCGACCCTCGTCCCTCGCACAGTGTCTGGCTGCAGCCTTGCTCCGTGCCGCATTGGTTGGCGTAATCGCATTTCTTCCTTTCCTGGGAGGCAATGGGCAAGGAAGACAGGAGGCCGCGGAGGGAGAGGAAGCCACCCCTGCCGTTTCTCAGCTGCCCTGGAGGGGGCTGTGGAGGGCCTGCTGGGGACACGCGAGTTCCATCGTGTGTGTGTGTGTGTGTGTGTGGAGACGGGGGGTGGAGGAGGAGAAGGAGGCAGGTAGCGAGCCTCACCCAGGGGCTAGGCGGGCGCTGCTTCTGGAAAAGAGAAGAACCCATTGGAAATGCCACTTTAAAACTAATGCTTGGAACTTGCAGGGGAAGGTGGCTGGCTCACCGACAACAGGCACACGAGAAACACACAGAATGGCCCCCGGGGAGCCAGCAAGGAAAGGGGGGCAGAAGCCCCATCTCTGGAAAGTGATGGTCAAAGAGAGCAGCAGGCTTGGTTTGCAGAAGTTTCTATCCTCAGAGCACCCCCCACCCCCACCCCAAGTAAGGGGGCGAGTGGGTGAACAAGCCTGCGGATTCTCACGGGCGCCCCTCCTCCCACCCGCCTCCTGCTACAGAGATCGCCCCTAACCACCTCTGCCTCGATCTCCACCACCACAGCTTTGTCCGAAAGGATGTCCAGAAGACGTCCAGTCTATCTTATCTAATTAGCATATTGTTCTTTTATTAGTATAGATATGCATAGACAAGGGACACGGGTGTTAGGTTAGGTGGCTCAGGAGGCGGTGCAAGAAATAGAGAGTCCAGTGAATCAGAAACGAAAGGAAAGGAAAGGGTTTATTTCTGCGTCCCTGGGAGACCCACGTACCCAAAGGACAGGGCACGTGGATTCACGCCAACAGGGAGGACGGCGCTTATTTTATACTGCGGTTGGGTGAGGGGCAGGGACATGAGCTGAGGTATTCAGTTGAGGAAGTTTCAGCTGCAGGGGTCAGTGAGGTATTCAGGAATGAGTCAGTATCTGGGTGGGGGTCGTTGTGGATTCAGGGAGAAGCCTATATCTGTGTCTGGCATGCTGATCTGTTAGACATGCCAGGGGGAGTCCATTATCTCGTCACACGTCTGCATGTATCCGATTCTGGGCTCTCTCCGACCTAACAACGGGCAATAGGATAGTAAAGGCCCCACCTGTGGCCAGTGGGCAGGGGTGGACCCCCGGCACTTCCCATCCAGCACTGCCTGAGAACAGGGTGGGGCTGGGTGGCAGGGACCTAGAGAGAGAAGGGTGGGTGCGGCTGGACAGGGCAGCTGTGGGGCTGCAGCCAGGGCTGCGACCCCAGGGTTCTCTCCCCAAGTGGGGAGAGGAATGTGGACAGCGCTAGCCAGCCCTGCATCCTTGAGCTGGACTCACAGGGGACGGTGTGCGCATTCCGGTGCTTTCACCCGCCATGTTTCTGTGAGCTGTGCTCCCCCTGCAGCGCTGTGGGTCAGCATTCGGCCTGATTCAAGTCTATGAGTCCATGTGTGGAGCCCATGACCGTTCAGGGGAGTGCATCCTCCTGTAGCAGGAGTCCCAGGAGCCAGACACCCTGGAGCCAGGAGAGAGAGAGGTAGCAGGGCGATTTCCTTTGTCTAGAACAGCAGTTCTCAACTTGTGGGTCGCGACCCCTTTGGGGGTCGAGTGACCCTTTCACAGGGGTCGCCTAAGACCATCGGAAAACACATATAATTACATATTGTTTTTGTGATTAATCACTATGCTTTAATTATGTTCAATTTGTAACAATAAAAATACATCCTGCATATCAGATATTTACGTTATGATTCATAACAGTAGCAAAATTACAGTTATGAAGTAGCAACGAAGATAATTTTATGGTTGGGGGTCACCACAACATGAGGAACTGTATTAAAGGGTCACGGCATTAGGAAGGTTGAGACCACTGGTCTAGAAGGTTATCTGTTCAGATTTCACGCGCTTGCAGTGGCCACACCGTCTTGGCCAGGTGTGATTGATGGGCAAGCATTTTCCATGTCACTCAGACCTTAGCGGGCATGAGTCTAAACTGCTTTTGTTTAGTCTCTTCCCCCATCAACGAGTGGGAACAGACCTGGAGTGTGAAATGCAGCTTTGTGGCAAAGCTGAACAAATGGCATGCCTCTACTCCTCAGTCCCCCTTCACTCCTTTCCTGTTAACTAACAACGGTTATTACAGTGGCATCCGTGTCATCCTGCTCTTGTGAGATGACACCCTCGGGAGAAACTGGGTGAAGTGAGCTTGGGATCTCACTGCATTAACTCTTACAGCTGCATGTGAATGTACATTCTCTCTAAATAAAGGTTAATTTAATGTAAGTGTGTGACTATAGCTGTGTTACACCTCATTCCTACTGTCACACCAGCCCCACATTTATGCTATTTGCTTACCTCTGAGGATTTGAATTTCTGAACTCTTCTAATGACAGCTAAATCGCCAAATGATTAACTGATGATTTAAAAGATGTTATTACTTGTTGTATGTCAAGAGTTTGTTGTTTTTCTCCATTCTACCTCACTGATTTATTTCCCCTTATACATATCACCAAGGACATAGAGCCAGGATTACTGTATAACTTTAAATACACACACACACACACACACACACACACACACACACACACACACTAGA
>NW_006282814.1:2134573-2137505 GCF_000327345.1 Myotis davidii
TGGTCCCTAGGGCTGCCTGCCTCTGGCTGGGACCTCTATTTCCCCCACCCACCGCCTGCCACCGCTGCCAGCCTGCCTCCCTTTCCGAGGTTGGCCGGCCGGCCCTGCCCCCTGGTCTAACTCCCTGTCAGACTCCCAGTTGAGGGGACAATTTGCACATTAGGCTTTTATTATATAGAATACAACACATTAATAGTTGCACATGGAAATTCTGCAATGGTTTTGCTGAACCTTTATCACGGAATGGCTAAGTAGGAAAGGTAGGTGGATGCCATGAGCAATGAGACCTAGGGGGTTGGAAAGAGACTGTCATCTACATGAAGCAATGGAAGTCAATGACATGTTTCCAGTAGGCAAGGTTGCATTCAATAATGGTGCCTGCAGTATGCCAGCGAGTGTACTAGGGAACTGAGGATGGAACTGTCTGTAGGCTCACACAGATAGAGGACAGAGTAGGAGCCAGGTCTGCAAGTGAGGAGAACATAACATAAAATACTGTCTTCCCTGTCATCTTTGCTAAGGAACATAAAAGACCCAAGTCAAAACTGAACCCACAGCAGTGCATTGAGCAAGCTGTCTCTGCAGCTGAATGGCCTTAGGTGCTCCCAGGAAGTAACACATGAATAATGAAACACCTGAAAGGCTAAGACATTTGTGTAATTATGGAACCTGCTGAGGAAGGAACAGCTGTAATGAAAGCCACAGGGAAAATGTAAAATGGAGCATTCTGGGTATCCTCTCATCACACTTTTTAACCAGAGAAAAGCCCTCTCAGGCATGTCCTTTTATTCCCCTACAAACTCAGGGCTGAATTCCTGAAGAGCAAAGTTATTAAAACCAGTGAACATTCTTTAGAATATCTTTATTCACTCGGAAAGACAAATGAAGGGTAAATATTCCAGAAAAATAATCAAGTCCTATAGTTTTCTGTAAGGGAAGTGTTTTCTGTCCTAAGCTCATAGCAGGTTCTGATCTAGAAACCAATATTATTACACTCTCCAAGGCAGACGGACTTGCACCCCTGTGTTCTGTGGGCACCGTCACTGGCCTCAGACCTCTCCCTGCTCCTCTAGGACTGTCCTGCCTACATCTGCTCATGGCTGCTATTCCCGTACCCCCAGCTCAACCACATTACTCCTGACAGCTCTGGTGAGAGCCGAAAGCATCTGCCATCTATTGCAAAGCACAGGAGTGAGCTTCTGGTCCTGAACACTCATTCTTGACATCCCACCTCCTCCATGAAACAGTTTACCTGACAAGAAACATGATAGCAAATGCACATCCTCTTCTTTATCCTGTGAGTCACCCCAACACCTCCCTCATCTTTTTTCCCCAGTCATAAATTACTGCAAAATAACCCCCCAAATCAGTTTATAAACAATACCCACTATATTATGCTCTGAATTCTACAGCCAGGAATGTAAGCAGGGCCCCACGAAGATGGCTTGTCTGCTCCTTGGGGTCTGAGCTCCCAGCTCAGGGGACTCAGATGCAGGGCAGTGTCACCAGAAGGCTTCTTTACTCGCTCACTCTGTGCCTGGACTGGTGACTCGAAGGCTGGACTCAGCCAGGCCTGGAGCCCCTGCATGTGGCTTCTCTGTGGAGAAGGGGCTTCCTCCTAACAGGGCTGCTTCAGGGAGGGTGTACTTCTTCCCTGAGGGCCCAGGACTCCTCCAGCATCTAGTATAGGAGGCAGAATCTGCGTGGCCTTCTGTGGCTCCATATCAGAAAGCTCACAGCGTCCTCTCCACCACATTTTTTGGTCAAAGCAGCCAAAAGCCTGTTGAATGCCAAGGAAGGGACAAAGACTGCTGGATGGGTGTGATCCCGCTGTGATCAGCTAGTTATTAACAATAGGGAAGGAGCAAAGAGGGAAGCCAGACACTAAAGCCATGTCATTTGGGCAGCTTCACCAGGAAGTTGCAACTTTGCATTCTGCAGGGAAACACTGGCCTATTCCCTGTAAACACTGGGGGAAAGGATCAAACAGAAGGGACATAGATGCATGCCCAGTAAAGTTAGGGTGACATGAGGCCAGTACTTACCTGTCAGTCAGACCTGGGAGCAGAAATCATTGGCCAGGATGGCCGTGGCCACTGCAAGCAGGTGGACACTTGGCAATACATAGTCTCCTACACCAAGGAGTTCTGTCTCTCGTTGCTCCCTGCTCTTGGTCCCGCGTGTCTCGTGGACTCTCTTGTTTTGCTCCTGCACAGGTTTCCTCCATAGCCACGTGGCACTGTGGCCCCCACATGCAATGGACTAATGCACTGAGCGGGGAAACACAGTGAAGCCAGCCTGGTGCTGGGCCGGACCCGGCTCCAATAGGGAAAGGAAAGCCTGGACACTGGCTCTGAAGCCCCAGCTACACTTTTATGGCAGGAAAAGGGAATGGCACTTAGGAAACTCAGAAATGTAATTCCACAAAAATAAAGCTTCCTACCATATCTCATCCTTCCATGTGAGTCTCATAAAACTCCTTTTCTCCGGATATTGCAAGTTATCTACCCGCAATGGCAACCGGGGGAGATGAGGCACTCTAATTCCCTCTATACAGGAGGAGCTGCAAAAACCTTTGTAGCAATTTTTTTTTAGTCTAAGAATGATGGGCATTTAGACACTGGCAACAGGCTCACACCTGACAGCGCCACAGCAGGGGCGGGCAGAGCGAAGACAGAGGCAGGGAGTAGGCGCTGCGGGGGCACCTGCCATGGCCTGGGGTTGCCGGTAGCTGCTGGGGTGGGGGAAAGGGTGAGAAGGGTTGGCCACAGTGACTCCAGAGTGCCAGATCCAGGTGGGCACAGTCAAAGGCTCACGGAGAGCGGGCATGCCGCACACCTCCCAGTGCCAGGCACTGCCCGCAGGTCAGCGCAGGGAGAAGGCGCGGCGAGGTGCTCAGGGCCTCCCCGACCGGGGGGGCCAGCCCTCCATC
>NW_006282814.1:2137542-2137883 GCF_000327345.1 Myotis davidii
TGTAGCAATTTTTTTTAAATCTAAGAATGAAGGGAATTTAGACACTGGCAATAGGCTCACACCTGACAGCGCCACAGCAGGGGCGGGCAGAGCGAAGACAGAGGCAGGGAGTAGGCGCTGCGGGGGCACCTGCCATGGCCTGGGGTTGCCGGTAGCTGCTGGGGTGGGGGAAAGGATGAGAAGGGTTGGCCACAGTGACTCCAGAGTGCCAGATCCAGGTGGGCACAGTCAAGGGCTCACGGAGAGCGGGCATGCCGCACACCTCCCAGTGCCAGGCACCGCCCGCAGGTCAGCGCAGGGAGAAGGCGCGGCGAGGTGCTCAGGTCCTCCCCGACAGGGCG
>NW_006282815.1:0-6117 GCF_000327345.1 Myotis davidii
GCTGAGCTCAAAAGGTTCGCCATCACTGCATTAAAGTATCAACAGGAGAGTAGATGAAGCAGAGGATTAAATCAGCAATTTGGAAGATATGAATACAGAAAATACCCAATCAAAAGAGAAAAAAGAAAATAAAACATGAGGAAAGTGTAAGGAGTCTCTGGGACAACTTCAGCATATCAACATTTGCTTCATGGGGTTACCAGAAGGAGAAGAGAGAGAGCAAGGAATTGAAAATCTACCTGAAAAAATGACAGAAAACTTCCCTAACCTACTGAAAGAAATAGACATACAAGTCTAGAAGGCACAGAGAGTCCCAAAGAAGATGAATCCAAAGAGGCTCACACTAAGACACACCATAATTAAAATGCTAAAAGTTAAAGACAAAGAGAGAATCTTAAAAGCAGTAAGAGAAAAATAGTTACCTACAATGAACTCCTATATGACTGTCAGCTTATTTATCAACAGAAACTTTGTAGGCCAGAAGGAATTGGCACAAGGTAATGAAAGTGATGAAAACCAAGGACCTACAACCAAGATTACTCTACCCAGCAAAGCTATCCTATCTAATAAAAGACCAAAAGGGTAATTAACCATACCTCCGCTATGCTTCCCATGGGCTAATCAGGGTGATATGCAAATTAACTGCCAACAAAGATGGCGGTTAATTTGCATATGCAGGCTCCAAGAGGTGGAGTGAAGTCAAACAGCCCAGAAGCCGCCGAGCAGCAAGGCCTCACCACCCCGGGATCAACAGAGCAGCGAGGCCTCCCGGCACCGGGATCAGCGGAGCCACAAGGCCTCATGGCCTCAGGAACAGTGGAGCCGCAAGGCCTCCAGGCCCCTTGAGCAGCGTGACAGGGGGTGGCGCCACAACCCCCAGATCAGCCCTGCTCTGTGCTTGACAGGGGGCAACACCCCAACCCCCTGATCCACCCTGCTCTGTGCGTGACAGGGGGCAACACCCCTACCCCCTGATTGGCCCTGTCCTCCTTCTCCCCCGAGTGTTGTAAGCCCATAAACACGGTAACAAAAATGATGCCTTGATACTCAATGACTGTTGTTAATTTATGGTAACATATTTTATATGATTCTGCCCTGCTCTGTGCATGACAGGGGGCGGTGCCCCAATCCCCAGATCGGCCCTGCTCTGTGCGTGACAGGCGGCAGCACCCCAAGCTCCCCCATCGGCCCTGCTCTGTTCCTGACAGGGGGCAGTGCCCCAATCCCCTGATTGGCCGGCTCTGTGCTTGACAAGGGGCAGCACCCCAACCCCTTGATCGGCTGGCTCTGTTTGTGACAGGGGGTGGTGCCACAAGCCCCCCCCCTTGCTATGATGTGTGCTGACCAACAGGGGGTGGTGTGGAATGAAGAAAGGCCCCAGCCAGCAGCTGGCAGCTGAGGAAGGGAAGCCCAGGCCAGCAGCCAGCAGCTGCTAGGGACCCTACCTGTGCACAAATTTCATGCACTGGGACTCTAGTGATTTGATAAACTTTATCAGATAAAGGACAGATAAAGACCTACCAGACAAGAAAAAACTGAAGGATATCATTACCACCAAACCAGTATTATAAGAAATGTTCAAAAGGTGTTCTTCAAGAAGATGGGGAAAAAGATAAAAAATATGAATAATAACATGGCAATAACCAAGTATCTACCAACAATAACTTTAAATAGAAATGGATTAAATGATCCAATCAAAAGACCTACGGGGCTGAATGAATAACAAAACAAGACTCTTACATATGCTGCCTATAAGACTCACTTCAGCCCTAGCTGGTTTGGCTCAGTGTATAGAGTGTCAGCTTGCGGACTGAAGGGTCCTGGGTTCAATTCCGGTCAAGGGCACATGCCCGGGTGGCGGACTCGATCCCCAATGTCGGGGGTTCAGAAGACAACTGATCAATGATCTCTCTCATCATTGATGTTTCTATCTCTCTCCCTCTCCTTCCCCCTCTGAAATCAATTTTAAAAAAAGACTCACTTTAGATCAAATGATACACACAGATTGAAAATAAAGGGATGGAAATGGGTATTTCATGAAAATAAAACAAACATAAAAAGCTAGGGTAGCAATACTTATAATTAGATGAAATACACTTTAAAACAAAGGCTATAAGAAACAAAAAAGGAGCCAAAACACTAAATCAAAAAGACAAATGCATACATATGTTCATTGAAGCATTATTTTAAAAGAGGCAAGATATGGAAGCAACCTAAGTGTTCATCAACAGATGAACAAAGAAAGAAAAGGTAGAGTGCATATACAATGAAGTATGACTCAGCCATAAAAAAAAAAAATAAATCTTGCCATCTGCAACAACATGGATGGACTTGAGGGTATTGTGCTTAGTAAAATAAGTCAGACAGGGGAAGACAAATGCCATATGATTTCACTTATGTGTGGAATCTAAAAAACAAAATAAATGAACAAGCAGAACCTAAAAGCATTTCCCCTAAGAAGAGGAACAAGATAGGGATGTCCGCTTTCACCACTCTTATTCAACTTAGTACTGGAGTCTTAGCCATAGCGATCAGACAAGAAGAAATAAAAGGCACCCAAATTTGAATGGAGGAAGTACACCTCTTATTGTTCGCAGATGACATGATATTGTACATAGAAAACCCTAAAGACTCCACCAAAATCTACCAGATTTAATAAATGCATTTGATAATGTAGCAGGATACAAAATCAACACCCAAAATTTGATGGCTTTTATACACACCAATAATGAATCCTCAGAAAGAGAAACTAAACAATCCCATTTACCATTGCAACTAAACGAAGGAGGCAAAACACTTGTACTCTGAAAACTACAGGCAAAAAAAAGAGATAGAAGAATGTATAAACAAGTGGAAGAATAAACCATGTTCATGGATTAGTAGAATCAACATCATTAAAATTTCCATACTACCTAAGGCAATCTACAGATTCAATGCAATCCCTATTAAAATGCCAATGGCATATTTCACAGAGCTAGAACAAATACTCCAAAAATTTATATGGAATTTAAAAAGACCCAGAATAGCTGCAGCAATCTTGAGAAAGAAAAACAAAGTTGGAGGAATCACAATGCCAGATTTCAAGTTATGCTACAAAGCCATCGTAATTAAAATAGCCTGGTACTGGTACATGAACAGGCATATAGATCAATGGAACAGAATAGAGATACCAGAAATTGACCCAAGCCATTATGCTCAATTAATATTTGACAAAGGAGGCAAGAGCATACAATGGAAGCAAGACAGTCTCTTCAAAAAATGATGTTGGGAAAATTGGACAGATACATGCAAAAGAATGAAACTAGACCACCAACTTACACCATACACAAAAATAAACTCAAAATGGATAAAAGATTTAAATGTAAGTCATGAAACTATAAAAATCTTAGAGGAAACCATAGGCAGCAAAATCTTAGACATCTCTCATAGCAGTACACCTCCTAGGGCAAAAGAAATTAAAGAGAAAATAAACAAATGAAACTACATAAAAATAAAAAGCTCCTGGACCTAGCTAGTTTGGCTCAGTGGATATAGCATCAGCCTGGGGACTGAAGGATCCTGGTTGATTCTGGTCAAGGGTACATGCGGGTTGCAGACTCAAGGCCCGGGTTGCAGGCTCAATTCCCAGTAGGGGGCATGCAGGAGGACCAATTAAAACATGGGTAAATGACCTAAATATGCACTTCTCCAAAGAGGACATTCAGATGGCCATGAGACATATGAAAAAATGCTCAAAGTCACTGATCATCAGAAAGATGCAAATTAAAATTATAATGAGTCCTAGCTTGTTTCCTCAGTGGATAAAGCATCAGCCTGGGGACTGAAGGGTCCGGGGTTCAATTCCAGTCAAGGGCTTATACCTAGTTGCGGGCTCGATCCGCAGTTAGGTCAAGAGAGATAAAGGAAAAAATAAACAAATGGGTATATATAAAAATAAAAATCTTCTGCACAGTAAGAGAAACCATCAACACAATGAAAAGGGAGCCCACAGTATGAGAGAACATAGTTAGCAATGATACATCTGATAAAGGGTTAATATAAGGAACTCATACAAGTTAACAAAAGGAAGACAAACAAACCAATTAAAACATGGGTAAATGACCTAAATATGCACTTCTCCAAAGAGGACATTCAGATGGCCATGAGACATATGAAAAAATGCTCAAAGTCACTGATCATCAGAAAGATGCAAATTAAAATTATAATGAGTCCTAGCTTGTTTCCTCAGTGGATAAAGCATCAGCCTGGGGACTGAAGGGTCCGGGGTTCAATTCCAGTCAAGGGCTTATACCTAGTTGCGGGCTCGATCCGCAGTTCCCAGTAACCAGTAGAAAGTGGTTCCTCTCTTCTGATGCTACAGTTGTTGTTGTTTTTTTAAATAAAGCTTAAGGACAGCCAAACATCATTGATATATCAACTTCTGCAGACATTCACTTATTAGAACGCATGTGATTAAAAATTGCCTTCATTGGCAATGAGGTATCACCTCACACCTGTCAGAATGGCTACCATCAACAAATCAACAAATGACAAGTACTGGTGAGGATGTAGAGAAAAGGGAACCTTAGCACACTGCTGAGGGGAATGTAGACAGGCGCAGGCGCCATGGAAAACAGTATGGACTTCCCTCAGCGGCCATTTGACCCAGTGACCCCACTTCTAGGAATATATACTAAGAAACCTAATATGCCAATCAGAAAGAAAGTATGCATCCCTATGCTCATAGCATCACAATTTACAACAACTAAGATCTGGAAACAGCTCAAGTGCTCATCAGTAGGTGAGTGGATAAAAAAACAGGTACATTTATACCATGGAATACTATGCAGCAGTAAAAAAGAAGAATCTCTTACCCTTGGAGACAGCATGAAGGGACCTGGAGATTATCGTGCTAAGTGAAATAAGTCTGTCAGAGAAAGACAAATATTACATGATCTCACTCACATGTGGAATCTAAGTAACAAAATAAACTGATGAACAGTGGATCCAGAAACATGGAAACATGGAACAGAGTGCGGAATCTCAGAGGGAAGGCCGGGGCAGGTGGGTTGGTGGAAGGTAATCAACCAAAAGCCTTGTATGCATATATGCATGGCTCATGGCCACAGACAATGGGGTGGTGAGAGCCTGGGCAGGGGAAGGAGGGGCTCGGGGAGCTAGAGGGGGCCAATGAGGAAAAAAAGGGGACATCTATAATATTTTCAACAATAAGAATTATTTTTTTAAAAAAGATGAAACTCTTCTTGTTAAAGTTCTCTAGGAAGAGTTTTCTTGGTCAATTCTCCTGTGGTCGTAAGAAAAATAAAGAAATAAAAAAATATATATCTAAGATATTTATTGCTGTATTGCCATAACAAGAAAAGAAAAAGAAGGACCAAACTAAATGTTCCTCAACAGTGGGAAGTTAACTGACACATTGTAGAGCACTTCACAGCAGTTTGGCTTTTTTAAGGAATAGATATATGTAAAAGAAATGAAGCCTATCTGCAAAAACATATTGTTAAGGGGAAAAGCAGGTTGTAGAAGAACACATGTACTATTTGGTAAACAAACCATGTATTTGTATATTAACATACAAGTGTTAATATAACAATACATATCTTCAATACATAAAGTAGGAGACTGGCAAAGTAGGTTTACAGTTGTGAGTATGGGAAACAGAGTTTATTCTTGTTTTATTATTGCTTGATTTCAGAGAGGGAGAGGGATAGAGAGATAAATGATGAGAGAGAATCATTGATCAGCTGCCTCTTGCATGCCCACTACTGGGGATCAAGCACGAAACCCGGGCATATGCCCTCGCCTGGATTTGTTCCTCTTTTTTCCCCCCCACAACTCCCCTCCACCCAGTTCCCACCCCACCCTCCGTCCTCACTCCCCACCCACTGTCCTCATCCATAGGTGCACAATTTTTGTCCAGTCTCTTCCCCTATCCCCCACACCTTTTCCCTCACCCCCCAAGAATAGCCTCCATTCCCTCTATGTCCCTGATTCTATTATAATCACCAGTGCATTCTGTTCATCAGATTATTTATTCACTTGATTCTTAGATTCACTTGTTGATAGATGCATATTTGTTGTTCATAATTTGTATCTTTATAATTTTCTTCCTCTTCC
>NW_006282815.1:7280-14724 GCF_000327345.1 Myotis davidii
GCGCCTCCTCTGAGTGTCCGTATGCGTTACTCTTTCCTCCTAGTTGTAGGACTTCCACTCAGCCAGCGTTCCTGTGGGTCTGGGTGATGTCCCTTCCGTCTTTTAGTTTCACTTTTGAAATGGTTGTTCGAGGCGGCAAACTCCGGCGTTAACCTATGCCGCCATCTTGGTTCTCCTCATTCACTCTTGATATCCAACTCTCTCCATCTCTATGCTGCAATATTCATCTAGACTTGGAACTGTCTGGCTTCTGGTTTCTCTGGGGATTCAGTACTGGGATGTATTACCTCTCTCTCATGTGTACAATGTCTCCAAGGTTGAGTTTGGGGGAGGGAATCTGTAGTTCAATTATTTCAGGATCAAGATAGGAATCTGACACCCCCATTTGCTTTCCATCTCTAGAAATTCCCCAATATTCTGGTCTGTTAATGGTTCTTTATCTTATTTCTAAATTTCTATTATATATTTATTTTTAAAAAGTCATTTCAAATGCAAGACTATGATATGAAAGCCTTCCTTCTCTTCTGAAGGATCTCATACTTAGTGAGAAGCTGGGGTCTCATCCTCCTTTGTCCCAGTTTTCCAATGTGTGAAATGGGAGTGGCTGGACTAACAGGTAACTGAGGGCCTTTCTGCCTCCCATGGGCTATCCCTCCCAAGATCAGGCCTAACCATGCCTGGCTCCTTTACATAGTACATTACTTCAGGAAAGTGGGTGGTCGCACCACATTCTTCCTAATTTCACTCTGGTCATGAGTAGTGAAAGAGAAAAGTATTGAGCTAAGTGATGAAGTCTGCTTCTTCTTAGAAAAAAAGCATAAACATGAACAAAAGCAATTCCCATAATGAGCAGCCGAGCTAGGTGAACATAGGATTATCCTGAGGAATGTAAACCTGGTGGCAGAGGGTGGGCATATGGAGTGGGGCATAATTTAAGAATCTCTTATTATTTCCAAGGGAAAAGTAGAATTCTAAATTACTCGTCCTCTGGTCTTTCAAAGGCCCTGAAGCTTCCAGAGGCTGCTAATGACTAATGTGCACTTATAAGTCTCTGGGAGATAGGGGTGTCTCTGTGTGGCCTATGATGCCAGAAAACAATAATAAATGGAATGACCTCCAAGAATTTTGCCCATAACATATTCAGTGATGTCTCTGTGTAGGGCCAGAGGCCATATGCTTCTGGGAAGAGCTAAAATCCATTCTGAGAAGGGTCGAGGGAGTTGAAAGGAGCATGAATGCTCACTCTATCATAAATCTACCCTTGACCTTATATTTTGATTATTCAGCTTGTGACTCCTGGCCATAAAGACCTGAGCCTTACAGCTCTCAAACTGAGAGGGCTGGGGTGATGGGTAAGGCCTTTAAGATCCAAGACTGAGGCACAGGCAGGCCTCACTCCTCACAATCCATGATTTTCAGACATCATAAAGCCATGGACTATTGGATAAGGACCTCAGCTTAACCCTCATGTACAGATGGGGAAACTGAGGCTGAGTGAGGCCGGAGACTTGCCTGTCACATAGTGAATTAGTAGCTGACCAGCATTAGAACCCAAGGCTTCTGACTTCTATGCAGGTGTATAATACCTGTACCCAGGTGCCTCAAGTAAGTTCCTGAAGCTTCTAAGCTCCCCACCTCCCCAACCAACTGAGGCTGAGGGAGACCCTGAGCCAGGCATGGAATAAGGGCTAACTAAAGATGTATTACTATGATGGATACTGTGGTGCTGGGATCCCCTTCATGACTGAAGGACTTACTCCCCTCGCTACTAGAAGTACCACAGAAAGACATCTCTCAGCTGGAAGTTTTCATTGGAAATTGCCTCTGCTAAAGAAAGTAAACTAGATTGTATCAATCCCCCTTCCCAGAAGACCCACATCCAACGATTGATCAGTGCTTGGGTAAGACAGACCAATCATGGCCCCCCACGGGGTTAGCCAGGTCCTTTGTTGAGACTGTATTGTGACCCATCTTTTCCTGCCCAGTCCTATTTCCTTCCCTTTTCTTCTCCCTGCATTGAACCTAAGAACATTTCTAATAAACTTCTTGCATGCTAATCTCCATCTCAGAGTCTGCTTTCTAAGAACCCATCCTGATACTCTGGGTTGAATTACAGTCATGAGGAGACCAGACCTAGGGAAGGAGCTGGGGTCAGATGGGTTCAGTCGTGGTGGGCAAGCAACTGAAGAGAGGTGGGTCATTAGGTAAAGCATAGACTCTGAACCTGGAGCCTGGGATTCCTTCCTCCTCACAGCAGCTCTCTGCCCTATTGTGATCTTTCTTGCAACTCCAAAGCAGAGAAGGGAGAGGGTATGTCATTGTTGTGGTTCCAAACTGAGATGTTTCATCACTACTTAAAAACCATGCCATGTGTTCTGAAGGATTGATCTCCTACTTCTCATAGCCACTACATAAAATCTTCTTCCTTTTTCTTAGCCTCAACACGGCAGTCAACTAAAGAAAGTCCTGACTTTCATGAAACTCACGTTCTATGGAGGGAGATAGAAGTCAAATGCATAAACAACTAATAAATGATATTGACAGAAAGCAAATAAGTGTTAAGTGGAAAAAACAAACAAGTACCCAAAACCGGTTTGGCTCCGTGGATAGAGCGTCGGCCTGCGGACTGAAAGGTCCCGGGTTCGATTCCGGTCAGTGGCATGTACCTGGGTTGCGGGCACATCCCCAGTAGGAGATGTGCAGGAGGCAGCTGGTCGATGTTTCTCTCTCATCGATGTTTCTGACTCTCTATCTCTCTCTCCCTTCCTCTCTGTAAAAAATCAATAAAATATATTTAAAAAAACAAACAAGTAAAGGAGTTGGGGATGATTGAGGTATCACTTTATATGGGGTGGTCAGGGAAGGCCTCCCTTGTGAGGTAAAATTTGAATAGAGACTTGGAGAATGAGCTATACGGACAGTGGGGGAAAAAATCAAAATATATTTTTTAAAAAAAGGTTTTTGGAATCCCTGGTAGTAGAGTAGATGAGATGACCAAGGAAAAGTGAGAAGAGAAGAGAATAAATTACCATAAAGACAATCCAATATTTAAGGAAGGGAACAATTAAAGCTGGAATATCAATTTTAAAAAAAAGCAAGGCCCGGCTGATGTAGCTCAGTGGTTGAGCACTGACTTATGAACAGATCGGGATTCTATTCCTGGTCAGGGCACATGCCCAGGTTGTGGGCTCAGTCCCCAGGAGGGGGTGTGCAGGAAGCAGCTGATCAATGATTCTCTCTCATCATTGATGTTCCTATCTCTCTCTTCCTCCTCTTTCCTCTCTTAAATAAATAAAAAAATTTTTATAAAAAAAGAATAGCAAGGGGCCAAGTCATGTAGGGATTCATAGGTCAATCTAAAGACTCAGCTTTTATCCTGGAGAAATCTGAGTGGGGGAACTAAAGTTTCCCCTTGTTTAAAAGGATAACTCTAGCTGTTGGGTAGAAAGTAAACTATAGAGAGAAAAGAAGGACCAATTGGGAGGCTATTCCAATACAAGTAAATGATGGAAATGTCTTGGGCCAGGGTGGTAGCAGTGAAGATGGAAAGAGGTCATCTGGTTCTTCTGGTGCTCTCAGTGAATATATTTTAAAGGTAGATCCAATAAGATCAGTGATGTGGGGTTTGCAAGAAAGAGAAATATCAAGAAAGAGTACAAGATTATTTTGGCCTGAACTACTAGAAGAAGGCAGTTGCTATCACCTGGGATCAGGAAGGCTATAGGAGAAATCATTTGTTTTGGTTTTATGTTGTTGTTGTTTTTTATGGTGGGTGTGGGGTGAAATGGAAATTATTAATTTGATTAGAGACAAATGGAGATGTTGAGTAGGCAACTGGAAATGCAGAATTCAAGGGCAATCCAATCTGGAGATTTGAATTTGAGAGCTGTTAGCACAGAATATTTAAAGAGATGAGATGACCAAGGGAGTATATGTAGACCCAGAAATAAAGAGTTCTGAGTACTAAGTCCTAAGGTTCCCCAACATGAAGGGGTTTGATGTAGTCCCATTTGTTTATTTTTTCTTTTGTTTTCCTTCCCTGAGGAGGATATATGCAAAAAGATATTGCTAAGAGCAGTGTCACAGAGTTTACTGCTAGAGTTTTCTTCTAAGAGTTTTATGATTTCAGGTCTTACATTTAAGTCTTTAATCCAAGTTGAGTTTACTTTTGTATATGGTGTAAGAAAGTGATCCAGTTTCATTATTTTGCATGTATCTGTTGTTTTACTGACACCATTTATTTTATAGACTGTCTTTACCCCATTGTATATTTTTGCCTTCTTTGTCCTAGATTTATTGACCACTATTAGTCATAAAAAAGAATGAAATCTTGCCATTTTTGACAAAATAAATGAACAGCAACAACAACAAAAAACCAGAAACAAACTTATAGATACAGAGAACAAATTGATGGTTGCCTGAGGGGAGTGGGTTGGGGAGAGGACTAAAAAAAAGTGAAAGGATTTACAAGTACAAATTGTTGGTTATAAAAATAGTCACAGGATGTAAAGCACAGCATAGGGAATATAGTCAATAATATTATAATAACTATGTGTGGTGTTGATGGGTACTAGACTTATGGGAGTGATCATTTTGTAAGTCATATAAATGTCTAATCACTAGGCTGTACATCAGAAACTAATATAATATCGTATGTCAACTGTAATTAAACATTTTTTAAATAAAAAAAGAGCATGGAATTTGTAGGGCACCTGTTAGTAGTCCCTTCCTGGTTTTGCAGACTTCTTGTCTACAGTTTAGTATGCTTCATTTTTCCTGCTTGTTAGGGGGGGTGGGGGGGGAGAAAATCCGCTGGTGCTCTCAGTGAGAAAGAGATGGTGGCTCAGCTGGCTACAGTGCGGGGACCAGGGGAGGACCCTTGGAAGGGGAGGCAGAGGCCCAGAACAGCTGACCCACTTCCTCTGGCCACATGGCCCCTACTTGGCAGCTGGGACATCCTGGTTTCTAGCTTATGTACTTACTGTCTGCATCCCACTCCTGCCAGCCAGGGTTAAGGCATTCACTTCAGAGTTCAAGTGTTCTCAACATGGGGGGATGGGGTGGAGAGTGGGAGAGTGGGAATGGAGAGCATGGAGGAGAACGAGCCAGGTTTTCTCCCCTGAGGGAGCTTTCAAAATACCTGGGAGATATGACTTGGACAAACAGAGAACACTGGGCAGCTCTTGTCAGAACAGACCAAGGTTGAAGTTGGCACCTGTGCTAGAAGGCCGGGGGGAAGGAAGTGGACTTGTCCAGTTTCAGAGGACTACCTTGGATAGACTCCCTTTCCCTGAAGTGAGACGAACTGGACGGCGTGGATATGTACAGAGGGGTGGAGAGTGATGGAAGAGGATCATGTTTTGACAGCAGTGCTGACCCCAACAGGATGAAGGGCTGATTGGGGAATTTCCAGGGTGAAACTTGGTAGCTGGGGTCATTCTTCAGAGGTGGCCACACATTTCCCTGAGTGGATAAAGTCCTTGCTGCTGCTAAAGTCCCCATTTGGAAACCCAAGGGTTTCCTTGGAAAATCTGGCAGTTGAGATTTCTTTAGAAGTTATGTTTGGGATGATTTCATTATAGCAGCAGCCAAGACATGGTCCAAGAGGAACTACTTCCGTCACACACTCTATTTTTTCCAGAAGATAGGGACAGTAGGCTGAGAGAAGCCAGGGAGAGAAAGGGCGCTAGGGATGGCAGTTGGTGGTCCTGCCTCAGAAATTAGAGATTGACATGAAGAACTTGCCCCACTAGGGAGGGCTAAATAAGCTGTTCTCACCATTGGGCAGTTAAACCTTCCCTGTCTCCCATAGTCCTTGGGGGAACATGGTCAGATAACTGGGCACAGTGTCCCAACCCCAACTAAAATCAAACGATCATAATAGAATCGGTGACCGGAAACAGCAATATTAGTACTAGAGCAGTGGTTCTCAACCTTCCTAATGCCACCACCCTTTAATACAGTTCCTCATGTTGTGGTCACCCCCAAGTTCATTGTTACAAATTGAACATAATTAAAGCATAGTGATTAATCACAAAAACAATATGTAATTACATATGTGTTTTCTGATGGTCTTAGGCGACCCCTGTGAAAGGGTCGTTCGACCCCCAAAGGGGTTGCGACCCACAGGTTGAGAACCGCTGTACTAGAGATTTAGTATCAGGATTGAGTTTGGGATCTGTGGATTTCAAGTGGTTTATCCTGTCTTCTTTGTAAGTTTCCACTGCCGACTTCTGATGCCTGACCCCTTGCTCTCCCAGCCAGGGGCACGAAACCTTCTTCTCCTAGCTGGAACTGTTAAGTCCTTTATGCGCCCTCTTCTCTGAGCCTGTCTTAGGCTAGGGCTAGGGTGACGGAAAGGAAGCACCTAGGCACAACATTGAAGGAGGCACTCACTCTGTTATTAGCAAGTACTAATACCTCAGTCATTTGCATGTGATTAGAAGTCATTAGACAAAACAACTCTGATGCAAGATTTCTCCTGGCACAATGGTGCTGTTTTCATTTTGTTGTTTTGTTTTTAACTCCATTCCAACCATCCTGTTTGCAGGACCACCCTGACCCTTCAGCAGCAGGACACAGACTCAGGGATGGATTCCTGGTGTTGGAGCACTATAACCCTGGGCTATGGCGAAGGAAGAGGAGAGGGAGGTGGGGACTGAATGGTCCCACCAAGGACAAGGGAGGAGGGCAGATAATGAAGAGGGTGACCAAGGAAGAAGAGGGGATAGTGGGTCAGAGGGAAGCAGCCAGTCACACAAGCCTTGTTGGGAGATGTGTGTTGATTGGAGGTGTGGTGTTCCCCAGTGAGCCTCTTTGGTGGCTCCGCTCTTTTTCAGGCTGCTCCTGTTATGTTGCCTTTCAGAGGCTTCCAGCTGGACCCACTTGGATCCAGACACCTGAAGTCTACTCTAACACTCAGGCGCTGGGAATAGGGAACCTGCTGTGCTCAGTATGTACCATATTCAACCCTACACTGGACCTGGTCATTTGGAAAAAATGTGGTTGCCTTAGATAGTGCAGGCTGGATGGATGGCTCCAGATGGCAGCCAGGTAATCCCTAAATGGGTGGGGTTGGGGTGGTCTTGGCAAAGATGTCAAGGACTTCAGGACTGAAAATGCAAACACCTCAACAGCTAATGTGCAGGAACCAGTATGAGTCGAAGGAGGCCAATTCTAAGATATTGGTGTCACAGGAATCCTCAAAAATATGCCCAACTAGGTAGGGCAGGGGTGGGCAAACCCTGGCAACCGTGCCAAACATGGGACGCCAGTAACTTTTGCTGGCACGCGAAACCCTCTCTTATAATCTTCCATTTACAATTTTTTTAATGTCGACTTTTTTATTTTTCAGATAAATTCAGTGTAGGTGCATCTTCGATAAATAAATAATTTTACATAGCAAGTTATCTTAAAGACCATAGACATGGAATGACAAGAGAGG
>NW_006282815.1:14854-18249 GCF_000327345.1 Myotis davidii
GTAACGTGTCCTCAAAAAATTAGGGTTGGCACGCAGAAGAATTTTGAGTCAGAGATTTTGCTGGTTTTGGCATGCACTCACAAAAAGGTTGCCCACCCCTGAGGTAGGGCCTCAAACTCCCAGCATTGTCAAGAATAATTTTTTTCTTATGGAAATGAATAGATTTTTTAAAAAATGAGAGAGAGAGAGAGAGAGAGAGAGAGAGAGGGAGAGAGAGAGAGAGAGATCAATGATGAGAATCATTGATTGGCTACCTTTTGCACGCCCCACACTGGGGATGGAGCCTGCAACCTGGGCATGTGCCCTGACAGGAATTGAACCATGACTTCTTGGTTAATAGGTCAATGCTCAACAACTGAGCCATGTTGTCCAGACAGAAACGAATAGATTTTGAGTGTCATTCCTAGGCCAGGCATGCCAATGTCTGTGAGCTCCTTTCTGAAAGATGAGCTGCTTAGCTGCTCCAAAGAGCTGACATGTTTTCAGAGCCCCACTCTAAAGCTGGGATCTGGAGTCCAGTGCTTGATTCAAGTGTATTTAATCAAAGAGGGGGCACTTGTCCTTTGATATGTCAGTGGAGGAAAAGGAAGTTGAACATCACCCTGAATTCATACTTCCTGTCCTGGGGAAAGTAATAAGAGGGTCAGACCCTACACCACTCACATTCCTTTGCCAGAATATTGATCTGATGTCCTTACAGATAACCTGGGAAGGACAAGATTATCAAAGGTCATCATTCCTGCCTCATCAATCTTGAGTGAGCAATGGTAACTTAGCGGTCAGGCCAAGGACTACAAGCAATCCAGGACAGGGGTGCAAAACTAATCTGCTACATTCATTAAACAACAACTCTGCATCCCTCCTCCCCCCAAGCCCCTGGCAGCCACCATTCTACCTTCTGTTTCTATGAATGTGACTACTTTATACCTCATATAAATGAAACTATATAGTATTTGTAGTTCACTTAGCATGATGTCCTCAGAGTTCATCCATGTTGTAGCATGTATCAGAATTCCTTCATTTTTAAGGTTGAGTAATATTCTATTGTACATATATACCATATTTTGTTATCCACTCATCCATTGATGGACACTTGGGTTGTTGCCACCTTTTGGCTATATCCTGAGAAAAATGGGCCTGGTGTATTCAAGGAATAGCCACGAAGGGAGCACGGAATAAAGGAAGAAAGAGGAGCTGTGGCAGCAGATGAGATCAAAAGAAAAGCAAGGGGCCCGGCTGATGTAGCTCAGTGGTTGAGCACTGACTTATGAACCGGACATGGGTATACAATACATCTTTGAGACCCTGTTTTCAATTCTTTTGAGTATATACCAAGAAGTAGGATTATTGCATCCCATGGTGATGTTACTTTTAAAGAAACTACCTGCTGTTTTTCATAGTAAGGTAAGCCCGCTCCTTTAATGAGCTTTCCACAAAGCCCCAACTAGTGAGCTTCATCCCCATCTCATGGGTTACACTGAGTCATGTGATCACCTCTGGCTGCAAGGAAGTTTGAGAAAGGATGTATTTTCAACTGGGCATAGAACAAACATTTTTTGAACTGAGGGGATTCCTGTGTGTATGATGGTCACTCTGTGTCCCGGGCCAGGTATCTGGGTCTCAGCTGAGCCTGTCCTACAGACCTGCTGTCTATATCCCCTGCCCAGGTGTTTGCCCTTTCTGGGGGATCAGTGCCCTCTCAAGCCACTCATGAATAAGAGCCGTACTCATTTCCTTCCCTCTTGACCTGTTCTCTTGAACGCTGTTATCATAACTGTCTTTTGACTTTTATCCAAAGTCTCCTCTCTCCCCTACTATTAACTGCCCTGTGCTGCTCCTTCACGGTCCATCACAGCTGAGTCGTGCCTTCCCAGTCAGACTGGGACAGAACCTGTGTCACCACAGCAAGGCACAAAGCACAGAACTGACTTTTGAACAAGGGAAGGAGAGTTAATTCCTCTAGGCTTCTGCTGCAGGGCTCCTGGCTCTCTCAGCCTAGGGACACCTCTCTCTGGGTGCTTCTCCCCGGGACGTGGGGCTGTGTGGGGGCTGAGACTCTCAAGGCCAGACCCAGGCTGCACAGGGCCTGACAGGGCAGAGGGAGCAGTGTGGGTTGATGGGGAGGCGGATGGCCTCCAGGGACACTGGACCAGATGGCCTGGCCTTGATGCCCTACTCCCTGCTTCCATCCCTAGGAGCAACCCACAGACAGAGCCGCCATCAAATTTATACTCAGGGATGCAGGTGCACATAGACTAAAACACAGAGTTGCTCACGTGTTTACAAATACACATGCCCGTGCACCACACCACACACCCACCCACCCACCCACCACAGAGTTAAGTTTGAATTCAGCACTAAATTCAAAGGGGCAAATCTGGTTCCTCAAATCCTGGATATCCTCAAGCAAGTTACTTAATCTCTTTGCGTCTTAATTTCCTTATTCATAAAGATAATAGATGCTATGATAAAAATAGCATTTACCTTACTGAGTTGTGAAGATGAAAAGAGAAAAAATGGTACAGAGCTTTAAAACAGTGGCTGACATGCAGAGATGCATGTGTCCATGCATATTTTGTAATTCCTTCTGGGATACATCTACTGCCATTTGGTGGTAGGCCTGGCAAACACACAGCGTGAGAGACTCAGTTTTCACATCTGTAAAACAGGGATAATACTACCTGATGGACTGCTGTGAGGATCCAGAGGCCCAGCATGGAAAGACCCTGGCCCACAGAAGCCTGGTACTGTCTGTAACTGTTGAAGAAAAGGTCCCAGAGCAGGTGCAGGGCGGGATAGGCCAAGGCAGAGTCTGGACCCCATCTCCTCCCAGGCTGGAGCTGGGTCTTTTAAGGACAGAGCCCAAGCACATGGGAGTCAGAGCTGCTTCCCTCTATTGGAGCAGCCTGGCCTGGCCAGCTCCCGTCTTGCGGCTGGGGGTAGGGCTGTCCAGGGGGCCGTGGGTGGAAGGAAAAGAGGAAAACCAGCTCCGTGGAAATTACTCTGCGGTTGGCTCAGGCGCCCACGACGCTGTATTTATAGAGCAGTTAATTCCTCGCAGTCAAGTTAACCCTTTCTAGGCCGCGAACCAGCCTGGGGTCGGACAGCGCGACCTGCGCTCCCGCTCAGCCGCCAGTCGTTGGGCAGCGGTAGAAAGTGGGCTCAGTGACTAGTCACCTGTCCCCCTCACAGAAAATAAACTTTGTACCCTGTATTTGCTCCAAACCCCCGCCACGGGTCCAATCCGGCCTCTGGGCGCACCCGCCGCCTTTCCGGGCCCCTGGCTTCCTCCAGCCCGCCCCGCCCCTCGGGCTCCTGGGCCGCCCCGCGACTCCCATTCGGTCCGGCCTCCGGTGGCGGCGATCCGCAGCTCCAGCTCCGCTGAGCCCGGGATC
>NW_006282815.1:18513-22172 GCF_000327345.1 Myotis davidii
CCCGGGGGCTGGGGCCCTGTGCGACCTGCCCTCACCCCGCCGCCGCCGCTGGAGGAGGGTGGTGGGTGGTCCTGACTGCGGAGGTCCCGGGTGTGCACGGGGCAGCAGGCAGATCTGTCACTGTTGGTGCCTGAAAAGCTTCACCAGCTGCCCGGAGCCAGGAGGGCAGCAGTCTCCCGCGCCCTGCGGAGGAAAACTTCCTGAGCAGAGTTTGAGGAGGGGAGCTGCCTGGGAGGGAAGGGGGAGTGCGTAGGGTTCACCCTGTGTGAGCTGGAAGGATGAAGGAATGGATGATGGGAGAACTTCCATTCACGCGGCAGTGGGCCTGAGGGGGGCAGATTCTGAGAACAGGCAGGGGCAGCTGGCCTGGGTGAAGGGGTGAATAGGTATTGGGGGAGGGAAGAGACAGAAGGACACCAAAGAACAGGAAAGCACAGGGGTGGGGTGGTTTGGGCTTGGGAAGTCTCAGGGAGGTGGTGGGTGAGGTTGGGTGCAGGGGGAGGGAAGGTAGGGACCAGGGCAGGGGAAAACTAGAGGGGTGGGGATTGAATTCCAGGTCCCAAGACCCTCACTTGCTGTTCAGCCAGGGAATTGACAGGTTTGGGGGCCTAAGGTAGTGAGCTGCAAGAAAAGAGGATTTATTTCAAAGGGCAACCTGTCCTAATAAATGTGTGGTGGGTGACGGGTCTGTTATTGAGAGAAAACGTCCAGCAAATAGTACAGCAAAAGAATTGAGGGGGGGAAGTGGTGGTGGTGATTGACTTAATTGAGAAAAACTACCTTAAAATGGGATATGGATAATTGTAGATGAGTCCGATTTTGTAATTTATTTAAGGTCCTCTCCTTGCAGGCATCTTGAGCAGTGAGTTTAATGAAGCCCCCGTCTTCAAGAGAGTTCTTTATTTAGTTCAGTTCCTGGGTAATCCCTCCTGGCCTCCCAGAAATTCCTAGGAAATCTGATGCTGTGCCGCCCTCCTTATAGTTTGGGTGCTTTTGGAGGCGGAGGGAAATTGAAGTCTAAACTTGACATTGAAGTTTAAACATGTGGGATGGGTCAGTCTGATCTCAGTGGCAGGGAAGGGTGAGGGGCTGTGGGGTTGTGGAGTCTGAGTGGACTATTTTGGGTGAGTACATTTCCCTGACATCTGAAGTTTCCGAGTTTAAGCACTACCACTTCTGTTAACTGTTGAGCATGGAAATCTTTCTCCCCGCATGATGTATAGCACACTCTGACATCAGGACACCCATTTTTCTTCATGACTTCAGGTCGGCACTGGGTGCATTACTATTTGCACTCAGGGGTCATAAGACAAGGGGACTCTTGGAGTGATCTTTTCATTCAGTGCTTCAGCGATGCTTTTATTGGTCCCATGACTGATCTTTGGAGTTCTTTTCTCTCTTCAATGACCTCATTGGTAGTTTCTCCTGCCTGCCTGCTCTGAGCTTTCCAATTTACTTCAGACTCCTGTGTTCCAAGAAATTAGACATCCAGCTTGTTAGAGGTGAGCAACCTGTGTCAATGCAATGAGAAGGGTGCCATACTTGAGGACCGCTTTCCTTCCTGTCCCTGGTCCTCTGCACCTAATGGAGCAGGTGCTGGATGTCTGGGATGCTCAGATGCCTGGCCTCTGGGTGCTTGAATGACTGTGGAAAGGACAGTTAGAGAATGTCTGTTTTGAGGAGGCTGTGTCCTCATTACTGGTGAAGTTGACTTCTGAGTCTTCCTGTGGGAATTCTCAAATCCTTAAACTTCGGTCTTCTCCAGAGTCACATCTTCATTCTTTGGAGCAGGATTTGGGTTTTGCAATGACCTGGACATTACTGGTTGGGGTCAGAGACACATGTGATCATAGAGCCATGAGTTGGGACTCCATAGCACCTAGCGGAGGAGTCCTCAAACTACAGCCTGCGGGCCACATGCAAATACAAATATTGTATTTGTTCCCGTTTTCTTTTTTTACTTCAAAATAAGATATGTGCAGTGTGCATAGGAATTTGTTTATGGTTTTTTTTTTTTTAACTATAGTCCGGCCCTCCAACTGTCTGAGGGACAGTGAACTGGCCCCCTGTTTAAAAAGTTTGAGGACCCCTGACCTAGAGAGACTCCTAGAAAGTCTTGTGGCACAGGCACCTGGCCTGTTGCTGGCCTGTTGCTGACATGGTTTGGGCTGGGTGAAGAAAATGACTTAAGTCCAAACATCCTCCAAATTTATGACTACATAGGGCCTGAGCCTGTGACCCTGAGTCATGGGGTCAGGCGAAAGAGAAAAAAGGCGGGCAGGATGATGTTACTGCCCTTGTGCTTGTCCTCTGAGTGGGTGGCAACTTCTCATTGCTATCACTTTCCCACACCCGGCCAGGGCAGGAGTGACAGGGAGGTCCACCAGCAAAAGAGGGAAGGAATAATAGCCTGGACCTGTTAGCTCATAATGGAACAAAAACCTCTGGAAGAGGGCTATTATGCAACCCTCCCTCACTTGCCATCCCCAATCTGCCTCACCTGCAATATGAGGTTCCAGATAAGAACATTGGATTTTCAGGTTTTGGGGGTGGAGCTGTGCTGTATGCTCAATAAATATCATTTCATAACAGCCTATGAGGTAAGGTATCATTAGCACACTCATACCTCCAGGAGACACTTCTATACGCTCTGGTTCTGATCAGTACTCTGCCTCCTCCACCCCCCCTTATGCCTTTTGGTCTTCCTGAGGCCTAGGGAGACTATGTTGGAGGGAAATCTGCTGGGAGTGGGGATGAGAAGCATTTTTTGTTGGGAGCCTTGGGACTACAGGGAAAGATACATTCTCAGGGAGGCAGAGCTCCCAGGTCACCCTAAAGTCAGCACAGGCTCTGAGGAACTGGAACTCCTCAGGGGAGACACTGAAAGTGTGCTTGGGGGAGAGGCCCTATATTGGGGGGCATGACAGCAGCAGGGCCTATGATGTGTGGTGCTTGACCTAGCTTCTGGAAGGAGAAAAGGGGAGAGGACTGCTAGGGGTGAACCAGACACAGAGATGGAGCTGAACTGTGCATTTTCTGCTTTGGAGCTGGGGTGCTGGTGGGGGTTCTAGGTGGAAAGGGGTCATAAGAGCAGTAATGGTCCCAGGGACCTGGTATATAGCTCGACAGAGAGGAGTATTGGCTGGGGAATGTAGGGGGGGAGGGGAAGAGGAGGCTCAGTGTAGCGGGGCCCAGGAGGCCTTGTCTCCATGACTATGGCAGTGATAACAATAATAGTAATAATTGTTACCAAGTCTTTTCTGTATATCGTCTTATTTTATTCTCATAACTAGAGGCCCGGTGCACAAACTCGTGCATGGGTGGGTCCCTCGGCCTGGCCAGTGATCAGTACCGATGGAGGGGGTGAGGGGCTGGCCAGAGGGAGGCGCCGTAGGAGGTTGGCGGGCTGCGGGAGGTTGGCTATGGGAGCGCACTGACCACCAGCGGGCAGCTCCTCTGTTGAACGTATGCCTCCTGGTGGTCAGTGCACATCATAGCTACTGGTCAAACGGTCAAATGGTCATTTAGGCTTTTACATATATAGATAGGCAAACTGAGGCTCTGAAAGCTTAGTGTTAAATACCTGAAGACAGAATTTTATTTAAATACTAGTGTCCCAGTGCACAGATTTGGGCACATTAAAAGGAAATTTTATGAAG
>NW_006282815.1:23006-26212 GCF_000327345.1 Myotis davidii
GGCAGGGGGCTTCTTCCTGCTTTCCCTTTCGCCTCCCTGCATTGTGCCTACATATGCAAATTAACCGCCATCTTTGTTGTCAGTTAACTGCCATCTGAGTTGGCAGTTAATTTGCATATAGCCCTGATTAGCCAATGAAAAGGGTAGCGTCATATGCCAATTACCATTTTTCTCTTTTATTATATAGGATAGCTGTGGAGTAAGGATTCTTACCCTGTTTTAGAGATGTGGAATTGGTTCTCAAAGAGGTTAAGTCATTTATACCTGGTCATGTGTCTAACAAGTCTGAGTCAGAATTTGAGTGCAGGCCTGCCTGTGTCTGAGCCCAAGCTGTACCCTGAGGCAGACAAGGCAGCCTGTTAAGTCATTTTAACAGATGAGGAATCAAGTCCTGGGGACACTTGAGAGCTCTTAGTCACTTCTAATGGTGACTGATGGCTCAGCCTGCCCTCCTTCTCTGGGCTCAGTTTCTTATCTGTGCAATGGGCATGGAGGTGGGCACTGAACCAGTGAATTCCAAGAGGCCTTCAAGCTCTGAGGACTGGAGGAGCCAGCTACACTCCTGAGGGGGAATCCCTGGAGAGCAAGAGGGGCTGATGCTTAAGTGAACAGGGGTCAGCAGAGTTGTTCTACTAGGATGAGCTTCTTTCAGGATAGAAATTGAAAGAATTTAGAAGCAGGGAGGCATTAAGACAGAGCACATCTGGAGAAAATGGGTTCCTCCTTGAGTGAAGTCTGGAAAGTCTTATGGAAGGGTTGGGATTTCCAGGTACATGAAGGCGGGCACCTAGCAGGATTCAACAGAGGTTGAATGGAGGCATGTATGCTGCAGCCTACCAGGAGCCCTGCTCTAATTTTTTAAAAAAATATATTTTATTGATTTTTTACAGAAAGGAAGGGAGAGAGATAGAGAGCTAGAAACATCAATGAGAGAGAAATATCGATCAGCCGCCTGCCCCATATCTACCACTGGAGATGTGCCTGCCACCCAGGCACATGCCCTTGACCGGAATTGAACCTGGGACCCTTCACTCCACAGGCCGACGCTCTATCCACTGAGCCAAACCGGTTTCGGCGCCCTGCTCTAATTTGATCTTGCAATCCCTCATCTCTTTCCTTTCTCTCTCCATTCCCCTTGTTCCCATTCCTTCTTCTGGCTAGACCTCTTCTGAGTTCAGTGTAGCTTTATTTTACTCAGGGTTCTGTACCTCCAATGATGTGTGCGTATGTGTGTGTGTGTATGCACATGTGTGCATGCAAATATGTGTGCATCCATGTGTGTGCATGACTTCTGCACACACTTCAAGTTCTGAGATAGTGTCACACTGCCTTTTCAAGTGATGTTGAGCCCTAGAAGATGCAAACTCGTGTTGGGGTGGCCCCCTAGCCAAGCGATTTTCAACCTTTTTCATCTCATCACACACATAAAGTAATTACTAAAATTCTGTGGCACACCAAGATATATATTTTTTTGCCAATCTGACAAAAAAATTGGTATAATTTTTATTCGTTCCCACTTGTTAACTATTGTTGTGTTGGTTGTTGTCATTGTTTACTTGACAATCTAAGGGAAAAGAGGTCAGTGCCTCTGACTAAATAATGAGGTATTACATGTTTAAAAAATTCTTGTAGCATACTGGTTGAAAATCACTATCCTAGCCAGAAGAGGGTGTGAAAGGCAAACCAGCTGCTGCAGTAAAAGTCTCACCATGCTCTCAGACCCACAGAGATGGGCTGGGTTCTCTCTGGTTTTGCCTCCTCCCATTCTGATTCCCTGATTTCAATGTGGAGAGGATGCTGGGTGGGGACGGTGTGGCTTGGAAAGGCCAAGGGCTCTTCTCTATCCGAGTCTCCTCTCTTCTTTGTTGTTCCTAAAGCCAGGAGGGAAGTAGGTGGAGGATGCCAAGAAAACCTTGCTGACACTCTGCTGGGTTGGTCCTGATGACACACTGCTGCCCTGACTCACACAGAAATCACTTTGAGAGGAAGAATTGATTCCTTCTCTTGGGTGGGATCATGGGGCTTGGAGCAGTTCTAAACTGACTCAGATTATCAGAAAAAGGGAAGGTCAATATGGAGCTGTTCCCAGGGAACTCTGGAGCCTGCCCCCTCCCCAAGCCTCTTCCCATTCACAGAGCACCTATACTAATTAGGTAAATTTAGATAATTCTGCTCAATTCAGTTCTACAATCATCCTAAGATGATTGTAGTTATAATCCCTATTTTACAAATGAGCAAACTGGGGTTTAGAGAGGATGGCTTCCAAAGTCACATGACTAGGAAGTAATGAGTCTGGATTTGAACCTCTACCTCTGAAAGCCATCTTCTGAAATACCAAAGCTTACTTCTTCCACGAAGCCCCTTGTGGCTAGGCCAACCAATCATGTGGATGCAGCACGGACCCTCTTTTGAGGGTTGAGGAGATGAAGACCTAGAGACACAGTGGGTTCACTCAAACCTAGCAGTGAGTCATTATGCCTGGTCTAAAATCTACATAACTCTTTGATGTTGCTCTTTTCTTTTGTTAAGTGTAAAATAATTACATACTCATTGTCAAAGTTACAGAAGTGTATCAACTAGAAAATAGTTGTAGACTTGCTCACCTCAGGTTGGGTTCCCTATCAAGGTTCTAGACCCTTTTCCCATATATAAACATCCATCCATCCATCCATCCATCCCTCTGTCCACCTAACACTCATTCATTCATTCATTCACTGAATAATGCACTGACCTTTTATTATTGCCAAGCCTTTGCTAGAATTAAGAATACAATCTACACTAATCTACACTAATAAAAGAGAAACATGGTAATTGGCGTACGACCGCTACCCTTTTCATTGGCTGATCAGCGAGATATGCAAATTAACTGTCAGCCAAGATGGCCGCCGCAGCCAGGCAGCTTGAAGCTAACATGAGGCTTGCTTGCCTCGGTGAGGGAGGACTCCATCGTTCCCCGCCTGCCGCTGCAGGCCTCTGAGCCAGGCAGTTTCAGAAACATTTTAACAAATACCATGACTTCAGCTAGCAGATTCGCAACATTGTATGCAAAAGCCAGAAAGCTACTTTCAGCCTTGGAGGCCTAAGAGCTGGAGCCAAGCCTCAAAACTAAAGCTGGCCCAGAATAAAAAAAAAGAAAAAGAAAAAAAGGAGCAGTTCAGAGCTTCAGTCACCCCCAGCCTGAAAACAGCCCTCAGCCCCTCACCCGG
>NW_006282815.1:26594-33918 GCF_000327345.1 Myotis davidii
AGGGATTGGGCCTGCCCTCTGCCACCTGGGAGCAGGCCTAAGCCAGCAGGGCATTATCTCCTGAGAGGTCCCAGACTGTGAGAGGGCACAGGCTGGGCTGAGGGACCCCCCTCCCCCGAGTGCACAAATTTTTGTGCACTGGGCCTCTAGTAGTAAATAAAGCAGATGCATTTCGTGCTCAGAAACTTCCAGTATGACAAAAAGAAAACAAACTGGGCAATGAGTAACAGGGGTTACCTTAGAGTGACGGACTTCTGATCCAACGTTTCTGCCAAGATGAATCTCAGGATAGAGAGAGCTGAAAGGGAACTGCAAGGCCCACTGTGTGGGGTGGCTAGTCTGGGGGGATGAGGCCCAGCCAGGTAGTGCCATGCAGGAGCTGGGATGTTATTCCAAGTAAGAGGAACAGTCCTGGGATAAAATATTGAAATAATAAAAGTGATAACATGATGCAATTTAGGTTTTCTTTTTAAAAAAATATATTTTATTGATTTTTTACAGAGAGAAAGGGAGAGGGATAGAGAGTTAGAAACATTGATGAGAGAGAAACATCAATTCAGCTGCCTTCTGCAAACTCCCTACTGAGGATGTGCCTGCAACCAAGGTACATGCCCTTGACCGGAATCGAACCTGGGACCCTTCAGTCCGCAGGCCGATGCTCTATCCACTGAGCCAAACCAGTTAGGGCTGCAATTTGGGTTTTCATAGCAGTTCTTCTGGCTGCTGTGTAGAGTATAGATTATAGATTGGAGTATAGAACTGGGTGGGGGGCAAGGAAGAAAGTGGGGAGACTGGTGAACAGACTTCTGTGGTTATGCAGGCAAGAGTTGATGGTGATTTGGCAGACTGGAGAGAGAAGCAGAGGTGGAAGAGATAGAGTAAAGATATATCACGCCAGCAAACCTTTTCTGCAAAGGGGCAGAAAGTAAATATTTGAGGCATTGCTATTACTCGTTCTGCTGTTGTAGTGTACAAGTAGCCACAGACAATGCGCAAATGAATGAAGTGTGGCTGTGTGCCAATGAAACTTTATTTATAGACACTGAAATTTGAATTTCATATAATTTCCTTGTATCACAAAATAATCTTTTTCTTTTGATTTCTCCCAGCCATTTAAAAAGGGAAAACCTTTCTTAACTGGTGAGCTGAATAAAAGCAGATGGTGGGTTAGATTTGGTACTCAAGCTGCTGTAGTTTGCAGACCCCTAAAATATATATGTATGTATGCATGTATGTATGTGTGTATCTCTATCTCTATCTCTATCTCTATCTCTATCTCTATCTATATCTATATCTATATCTCCTACATAATCAAAGGCTAATATGCAAATTGTCTCCTCGGGAGTTTGGGACACCCGAAGTTCGATCACTCGCTATGACGTGTGCTGAACGTCAAATAACTGTCAATCAAGAATTACAGCCATAGAAAAATTATTGCTGAGGGGCCCCACCTGTGCATGAATTTGTGCACTGGGCCGAGAGAGAGAGAGAGAGAGAGAGAGAGAGAGAGAGAGAGAGAGAGTATGCTTGTTTTTTGTGATGGACTGTGGAGAGGAGAGAAGCTCAGGTTTCTGGCTTGAGCAGAGGGTGGAGAGTGGTGCCTTTACCAAGCGTAAAGGGCTGGGGAGGAACAAGTTTAGGGGAGAAATCAAGAGTTTGAAGAGGGACATGGGAAGAGGGAGATGCCTATACAGACATTAGGAAGCAGTTTAAGTTTGGAATTCAGATGAAAGGTGCAGACTGAAGAAGTAAATTCAGGAGTTGCCAGTATATAAATTATATTTAAAGCCATTCAAATGGATAAAATCATCTCGGGGGAAAAAATAATAGAGAGTTGAAGAGAGAGCCTAGCAGATGCAAGGAAGTGCTGGAGAAGGAAGGGCCTGCAATGATAGAGAGATGGAGAGAGCCTAGGTGACCAGATCTGAGACCATAAGACATTTTGTTAATACAGAAATGAGGTCATATTATATTTGTATGGTTGTTCACTCAACAATATGTCATGGACTTATTTCCATGTTAGTATGCCTTCTTTTGAAAAGCTGTATGCTATTCCATTATCTAGATTGGCCATAGTTAATGTATCAGTTCCCCATTGTTTCCCACTTTTGCTGCTACTTGGGTATCTTTGTTCAGTGATGCTAAACCAGTTTCTAAAACTATGGCCCGTGGGCCAAATCTTTTGTTGCTTGTTTGTGTATAGCCATAGCTAAGAATGGTTTTCACATTTCTAATGGTTGGGAAAAATCATGTGATTCATGAAAATTATATGCAATTCAGATATGAGTGTCCATAAAGTTCTATTGGAATAGAGCTCTTTCATCCCATTATACATTATCTACAACTGCTCTCCTGCCACACAGGATACTGGATAGCCTACAAAATTTAAAATATTTTCTATCTGGATCTTTGCTGACCCCTGCAAAGATTCTACATCCAGGACCAGTAGTAGGTCTACACACTTTTTTTCAAAAGAAGGCATACTAATATGGAAATAAGTCCACGACATATTGTTGAGTGAACAATCATACAAATATAATATGACCTGATCCTACATCTAGGACCAGTAGTAGGTCTACACACAGGTGGAGTGGAGTGTTTTGAGCAGCTTCAAGAGGGTACAATCTCAAAAAAAATTCTTTAATTCCTCAAAGTCCACCATCAACTCATTATTTTGAGTAAATTATTGCCCTTTTACATATCTTCCTTTGAAATTTAAACCTCCTCAACAAAGTTAATGTTACTTATTAATCAGTTAATCAAGATTGAGCCTACCTATAGCAATAATGTTACTCCTCTACTTCAGATTCTTCCTTATCACCTCCCAAGTCCAAACAAAACTTTCTCTCTGGCACCTGACTTTCTTTTAGCTTCTCCCCATCCTGTGATCAGCACCTTGCAATTCATGTCAGTCAGTTCTGAAGTGCTTGCAATTCCTCCAGCTTGCCATGCTGTTTCCTATCTCAGTGACCTTGCAGGGATTCCTCCCTCTGCCTGGAATGGCCTTTCCCCTCTACCTTGTAGCTTCGGGTCAATTTCAGGGCTCAGTTTTGGGATTGCCAAGTATCTAAGGTGCCTCAGGTGGTTCTCACTGCATAGTAAGTAATACAGTACATGGGCTGCAGTGATGCATGTGCACGTCCACCTTTCCCATTAGAATGCAGGCTCCATGAGGACAGACACACAGTTTAACCATTTCTCTGTTCCCAGTGTCTGCCTAGCAGGCACTCAGTGAATAATTTAAAAAATTACTGGATACATAAGTGAATGTATATTCACGGACTTCTTCAGTTGCAGGTAATAGAACTTAGCTCAAATTGGCTTAAGAAAAAAGAAAAAAGATTAGCTCAAGTGCCTGGGCAGTCTAGGTGTGCAGCTTGCATCAGGCATAGGAGCTTAAATGATGTTTTCAGGGCTCTAATTCCTCTAGCTTTTAACTCTGCCCCTGTTTATTTGAGTCAATTTTTTATATTGTTGGTAGCTGATAGACTCATTGCTAATCGCCCCCGTGCACATCCTCCTTCTTAACAACCTCAGCAAGAAAGAGCCTTTTCTGATAATTCCCTAACACGCTGGGAAGTCTCTGATTGGGTGTGGCTAGGCTTACTGGCCATGCCCCACCAGCATCAGATTGACTGGGTTCCCTGCAGGAAAGTGGCCCTGTTATCAAGACTAGTGACTGACTTATGATTAGGCAGACCTTTGGAGTCGGGGGCGGGCAGGCGGGGGGAGTGGCGAGAGGAGTATGGAGGAATGGAGGGATTGAGGAAAAAAAGAGCCCTGGCTTGGCTGGCGTAGCTCAGTGGTTAAGAATCGGCCTATGAACCAGGAGGCAGGTGGTCATGGTTCGATTTCAGTCAGTGTAACATGCCAGGGTTTTGGGCTCCATCTCCAATGGAGGGCGTGCAGGAGGCAGCTGATGGATGATTTTCATCATTTATGTTTCTATCTCTCTCCCTCTCCCTTCCTCTCTGAAATCAATAAAATATCAATAAAAAACATCTTTAAAAAGACCCCTGGTAGGTTTTGCTCAGTGGTTAGAGGGTGGCATGTTTGATTCCTGGCCAAGGGCACATATCTGGGTTGCAATTTCGATCCCTGGCCCCATGTAGGAGGCAACCAATTGATGTGTCTTTCTTTCATCCGTGTTCCTCTCTCTCTCTCTCTATCTCTCTCTCTTTCTCTTCCTTCTCACCTCTCCCTTCCACTTGTTCTAAAAATCAATGGAAAAAATATCCTCACTCCTTGGGTGAAGATTACAAAAAGAAAAGAAAAAGGGAAAAAAAGAGAGAGAGAACTCATGGACATGGACAATAGTGTGGTGATTCTGGGGGTGGAGGGGAAAGGTGGAGGTGGAAGAGGGCATAGAGGGGATAAAAGGTGATGGGAAAAATTAAATTAAATTAAAAACAATAAGAACAACAACAAAAAAAGACTAGATACTGAAGACAGAAGATTTGTTCAGCATGTTTGTCAGTGAAAGAAGGACCAGAAGCTGTGAAGAAGGAAGTCCCAGGTGGGGAGTTGATAACCTGCTCTAAGTGGATTTATCTCCCGGCCACGGGGATTGCACGCCCTGCACTGAGTGAGCTTGGAAATAAGATCTCTGAGAAGCTGTCAGGGATATTTCAGGACAGTTTGGGATAGACAGGGAAGGGAGAGAAATGTAGGCGTAGGTTTTAGCCTTTCACAGTTTTCCACTGTTTCCAGGATCAATTCAGGGTCCTTAACTGACCCCTGACTACCTGGCCTCATCTCCTGATAGCCTCTCCTAGGAGTCTCTCTCTTCCTGTGGTTGCTCCCTCCTGTATGACCTTGCTCATGTTGTCCCATATGCTAGATAAGCTGAACTGTCTCTTCCTCTGTGAGGCCCTTCCTATTCCTCCCCACTCCTCCAGCAAACTGCTTGACCCTCTACTCCCACAGTACCTCGTACAAACTTGCATCAAAGCACTGGTCATAACCTATTTTAATTATATATTTTCCCCCAACCCCTTTTCCTATTTTTATTATAAAAGTGGTATTTGCCCTGGCTGCTGTGGCTCAGTTGGTTGAGCATCATCCTGTGCATCAAAAGGTCGCCAGTTCTATTCCCAGTCAGGCACATACCCAGGTTGTGGGTTTTGGCTCTGGGTGGGGTGGGGTGTGTACGGGAGGCAGCTGATTGAAATTTCTCTCTCACATTGATGTGTGTCTCTCTCTCTCTCCCTCTCCATTCCTCTCTTTCTAAAATCAATAAAAACATGTTTAAAAAATATATATTAAAAAGTGATATTTCATATATGCCATTTAGCAGCTCTGTAACCTTAGGCAAGTTACAAATCTGTGCCTGAATTTCCTCATTGTGAAGTGGGATAATAATAGTGCCTAGAATTGTTGGGAAGCTTACAGGAGTTAATTTGTGTAAAAGCACATAGAACAGAACCTAGTGCAGAGCAGGCATTCAACACAGTTGACTTTTATTATTATTATTTGCTGCAAACAAAATAATATGCAGTGGAACCTCGGTTCTCGAACTTAAGGCTGTTCCAAAAGCTATTCAAAAACCTAATCATTTTTCCCCATTATAAATCATGTAAATTTAATTCATTTTTTCCAGAAACCCAAATGATTCCCTGTTTTAACCTTTCTTATATACAGCACATATCTAATGTACTATTTATAAATAAACACTTTAAAAACCAAAAGGACATGAAATATAAATGAAAATTTAACAAAAAGGAAATGAAATGTACAGTAAAAAGTGAAATTTATGAACACACTAGAATTTGCCTTTAATGTTGAGAACTATTGATGACTGACTATGGAGAGGAGGGATGGAGGGATGGAGGGATGGAGGGATGGAGGAATGGAGGGATGAAGGGATGGAGGGATGTTATTGTTTAGAATGGGAGTCCCCTTTTATAAAAACATCAGGTAGCTGTTCTGGGCTTCTTTCTCTCTTTCTTTCTTTGTCTCCACTAGAACTTGCTTCAGGTTCACTGTAATTTTGCTTCATGATAATGCAGCATCACACACTTCAAAACCAGTTAAAGACAGTTAAAAGATCTTGCCTGGGAAGTATACCCCACCTGCCGTATTCACAGACCTTGCTCCTTCAGATTACCACTTGATCAAAGCAAGAAAAGCTCTATTGGGACGGTATCCACAAATTACCTGAAAGATGGGGAAATGTGTAGCTAGCGATGGACATTACTTTGAATAAAGCACTTTTGATGTTTCTCTTGAGATTATCGTGTTTTCTTTGATTACAAAATCCGCATTATAAACTGGTACACCTGGTAAATGCTGGCAGCTCTTTGTTCATCCCACTTTCTAATTGGACCCTTCCTTATTTTATAGCCCCCGTTGTTTCCTAATTGGCCATTTTCCCCCTTTTCCCTGTATGGTATCAGTTTCAAAGTTTCAAACTTCACTTGGTGCCCCTCCCCTTCTGCTTCCCCTTATCTTGTAACATTATTGTAAACAATCTGGCAGCTTGGAGCTGTCTCTGCCTGTCATGTATGCATTCCTCTCCCATGAGCCCCCCTCCCCTAATCTGCCTTACTTGTCTCGAAGATCCTTTCACGTGGAGGGTGGGCAGGAGCATGGTCCATTACAAGAAGTGCCCTGAGACAACCAAGATGGCAGCATAGGTAAACACCTGAATTTGCTGCTGCACACAACCACATTAAAACTACAACTAAAAGACAAAACAAATACCATCCAGAGCCACGGGAAGGCTGGCTGAGTGGAAATTGTACAACTAGAAGGAAAGAGAAAAGCACATTGAGTCCGGTAGGAGGTACAGAGGTGTAGAAGTGCGGAGGTACAGAGGCACATGTGAAAGGGGCTGGCAGCTGGGTATGCTGTTGTCTTTTTCAATTGGGAGGGAGAAATAAGCGCCCGACTGCTCTGAAATCCAGTTCTGGGTGAGAATTTGGGGACCCAGACTCATACGGAGAGAAACTAGACTGTCTGGCATTGGGCCAGAACCTGAGGCCGGCTTTCTCACAGAGATGCTTGCAGAGGTAATTGCTCCTGCATGGTGGTGGTGGTGGTGGGGGTGCCTGCAGGACACAGACCCTGGGACCTCTTTGAGGCAGAGCAGACTGGCAGCCATTGTGGTTTGCTCCACCCTAGTGATTCCCTGAGACCCCGCCCCAACCAATTTACAACCCCACCCAAGCTGTGTGCAGAGGCTTTTGCATATGAATGGTCTGGCCTTTCTCTGCCTAAAAACCTGGGCAGACTCAGTGAGTGCCAAAGCCCCACTGAAGCAAGTCCTGCCCCATAAGGGTGTCTCCAGCACAGAAGTTCTCCCATTGTAGACACAACCAGTCCT
>NW_006282815.1:34714-36030 GCF_000327345.1 Myotis davidii
AAGTGAAGAAAAACTTTGACGAACAGAATAAACTGGTGAATAGAATAGAATCAGGCATAGAAAGGGAGTGGACTGACAATTCTCGGGGGGAAAAGGGGTGTGGGGGTGCAGGAAGAGACTGGACAAAAATTGTACACCTATGGACAAGGACAGTGGGGGGAGAGTAAGAGCATGGGGTGGGGTGGGAACCAGGTGGAGGGGAGCTATGGGGGGAAAAAGAGGAACAACTGTAATGATCTGAACAATAAAGATTTATTTAAAAAAGAAAGAAAGAAATGCCCTGAGTGGTATTTGTTTTTTCCGAAGGTATTTATTCACACTTGGAGCAAATACTTCATGAATCCACTTAATAAAAAGGTTACCCAAGGTTTGCTATTAGCCCTCCACATGGCATTCACTTTGTTTTTTATGAAATTTGTTAACATAAAAAAAAAACCCACATTTAAACCTGTAAAGAATTTTTGTGAGTTTATTTGAGCCAAACTGTCAACAATTGCTGGGAAGCAGAATCTCAATGTACTGGGATAGTGCTCTGCAGAATGGCAGTTTTTCACCTTGCTTTATACATTACTAGAGGCCTGGTGCACAAAATTTGTGCACTGGGTGGGTGGGGGAGATGTCCCTCAGCCCAGCCTGCACCCTCTCCAATCTGGGACCCCTCGGGGGATGTCTGACTGCCAGTTTAGGCCTGATCCCTGTGGCAGTCAGACATCCATCTCACAATCCGAGACTGTTGGCTCCCAACTGCTCGCCTGCTTGATTGCCCCTAACTGCTTCTGCCTGCCACCCTGATCACCCCCTTACCACTCCCCTGCTGGCCTGATCACTGCCTAACCACTCCCCTGCCAGCCCAATTGCCTTCAACTGCCCTCCCTGCCGGCCCAGTCCCTGGCAACTGCCCTCTCCTGCAGGACTGGTTACCCCCAACTGCCCTTCCCTGCTGGTCATCTGTGGTGGCCATCTTGTGATGACATGGGTGTGGCCATCTTGTGACCACAAGGGGGTGGCCATCTTGTGTGAGGGCATGGTGGTCAATTTGCATATTATCTCTTTATTAAATAGGATAATCAAAGGAGGAGATCTAAGTGGGTTACATGAAATCCATAGATTAGGGAAGCTGGATAAAGCAAAGAGGTGGGGGGGGACCTCTGAGATTGGATAAAAAGTAAAATGATAGACATATACTTCTTTAAGTGCATACAGGATAGTTAACAGTCAACAATTAACACCCTCCTTATCTAATAAAAGAGAAACATGGTAATTGGCGTACGACCGCTACCCTTCCCATTGGCTAATCAGCGAGATATGCAAATTAA
>NW_006282815.1:37507-55574 GCF_000327345.1 Myotis davidii
GGGAGCACCAGGAATTCTTGAAATAGTAGTTCTGGTGGCAGCCCCAGGACCTGAAGCTGAAGCCCAGAGTGCAGGGAGCACCAGGAATGCTGGGAATCATAGTTCTGGTGGCAGACAGATATCCTAGACACCAGAGCAAAGTGAGCCTAGAGCAAGTTACTGTTGCGGTGGGGGATAGAAGGAAAGCAAAGGTGAGAAACATAAGTAAAATCAGAGTGTCTAGGAAAAAGTAAAGGGAAGATATCCTAAAAGTTCCAGGAAATCTCCACCAATGAAGAAAAGAAAAAAAAGCCTCTATTATTGTGTGAGAACAAACCAAACTGAGTTGGGGTCTCAGACAATTCGCTCATATGATTGCAAAGACAGACAGAAACTCCTGGATTGGAGAGGGGTCCCCCGAGGGCTCCCAGATTGGAGAGGGTGCAGGTCGGGCTGAGGGACCCCCACACCTCCCAGTGCACGAATGTCGTGCACTGGGCCTCTAGTGATAACAATAACAATGAAGAAATTTATGGTCTTTGTCCTGTGCTCACGCACATTTGGTTGTGCCCTGAGGGGTCCAGAAAAAGGGATTACAAGTTACCCTGACATTCCAATGATGTTATCATAGATGCAAAAGACATCAGACAGGCTTATTTAGGTAAAGATTGACTTTTATCAGGGGAGAATCTAGCATAGGTCATGACTACCTACTATAAACTGCTTTTAGTTAAAAGTTTTAGTTTTAGACCATTCTTTGTGGTTACTTGAGGTCTCCAGAGTTTGCAAGGCCACCATGCAGGCCTTCCCTGAGCTACTCAGGTTAACATGTGACCCCTTTTTGTCCACACATTATTTTTCTTAAAAACTCGTAGGTTTTCAGAATGGTAGATGAGTAGATGCTTCAATTTAAAGTCCCCACTTCCATTCCCACACTGCAATAACATCAGCCTTTTCTCCATTGGCTTGTATCCTGGCAATGACTTTTGCTCCAGTGTGATGTAGGTCCTCTTTGCCATTTCTTCCCAGAAGAGGCCTGTCCCATCACAATTGAACACTTGTTGGGGAACAAATCCCTTGGCCTCTATGTATTGAAATTCTGTCATGAAATTACCAACAGCTGCTTTGTTAGAACTTCAGCCTCCCCATGCCTCACTACACTGTGAATGCCACTTCTTTTCTTAAATTTATCAAACTACCCCTTGTTAGGGTCACTGAAGGAGGAACACACGAGGCCAAAAGAGGTAAAGAATTATAAATTTATTATTACATCTAGTAGCAGAAGGGCTGAGACCAAAATGGCATTAGCAGGGCAGAGTAGCGGGTGCGGGATATTTATGTCTCTTGTAAAGGTCAGTCAGAATAACAGGTCGGACCAGGTGCTGGTGGGGGCCAGGTGTAGGCGGTCCACTGGAAATTGAGTGAGGCAGTTTACTGGAAACTAAAGACCATTAATCATGAAACCTACAATGAAAATAACAGGAAAATCACCAAAAGGGGCAAAAGCACCAAAGTGGGACGCAATGGAACCCAAGAATGTGCCTAATACCCGCTACTAGCCTTAAGTGAATCACTTTCAGCACTCGATCCAGGGGTGGCTTTTAGGGCAGCATTTTCGCTTGTACACATATCGTTACCTCCAAAATGCTGTCACTGGCTGCTTTGCCTTTATCCAAATCAACAGCAATTTATGGAACCAAAAAAGACCCCGAATAGCCATAGCAATCTTGAGAAAGAAGAACAAAGTGAGAGGAATCACAATACCAGATTTCAAGTTGTACTACAAAGCCACCGTAATCAAAACAGCCTGGCAGTGGCACAAGAACAGGTATATAGATCAATGGAACAGAACAGAGATCCCAGAAATTGACCCAAGCCATTATGCTCAATTAATATTTGACAAAGAAGGCAAGAGCTTTAATGGAGGAAAGACAGTCTCTTCAATAAATGGGGCTGGGAAATTTGGTCAGATACACGCAAAAGAAAAAGAAAAAAAATGAAAGTAGATCACCAACATGTACCATATACAAAAACAAACTCAAAATGGCTAAAGGACTTCAACGTAAGATGGGAAACCAGTATCACCTCACACCTGTCAGAATGGCTACCATCAACAAATCAACAAATGACAAGGGCTGGTGAGAATGTGGAGAAAAGGGAACCCTAGTACACTGCTGGTGGGAATGCAGACTAGTGCAGCCATTATGGAAAACAGTATGGAGTTTCCTCAAAAAATTAAATATGGAGCTGCCATTTGACCCAGCGACCCCACTTCTAGGAATATCTCCTAAGAAACCCAAAGCACCAATCAGATAGAATGTATGCACCCCTATGTTCATAGCAGCACAATTTATAGTAGCTAGGATCTGGAAAAAGCCCAAGTGCCCATCAGTAGATGAGTGGATAAAAAAGCTGTGGGACATTTATACAATGGAATACTATGCAGCAGTAAAAAAGAATCTCTTACCCTTTGAGACAGCATGGCAGGACCTGGAGAGTATTGTGCTAAGTTAAATAAGTCAGTCAGAGAAAGACAAGTATCACATGATCTCACTCATATGTGGAATGTAAGTAACAAAATAAACTGAGTGGACCTAAGGACATGGAAGCATGGAACAGAGTGCAGAATCTCAGAAGGAAGGCAGGGGAAGGTGGGTGGATGGGAAGTAATCAACCAAAAACCCTGTATGCATATACAGTTCATAATCAATTTTTGTTTCTCCTGATTTTCCCTGCCAGTACTTTTATAAATCTAGTTACTCTAGGAGTTCTAATAATTTTCATCCAGTTCGAAGGGCATGATCTGAAAATGTCAGAATCCTTTCCATGGATCCCTCAGAAGATTTAACATTTTTTTCAAATGCATTATAAAAAACAGTCACTGTCTCTAAAATGACATGGTTATGGATTTGATTATGATGTAGATGACATGCAATTTTGTCCTTCCTGAAAAACACAATATTCCAGAATAAAAATTAGAGTTATAAATGAAAGCATAATATAGTTATTTCTTTATTTAACAAAGCTTCCCATGTACCTTTTCCTGAGGTTTATTCTCTAACTTCATTTGTCCTTGGGTGTGGTCAGCAAATGACACTAATTGGATTTTTGCTGTCTCCCTGAGTAGGTTGATATAAGCTACTTACCCTCTGGCAAAATGCAAATAATTGATTAAGTATCCTTGTTTTAGGGAAGATAGGATTTACTGGATGGCTCCAAATTGCTGTTTAATCATCTCAGTTTCCCTATTCCTGGTTTACTGGCCTGTGTCATTTATATAACTTCCTTTTAACATTTTTCTTTACAAACATTCTACAACTTTCACAAACCGTTCTATGCCTCGTGCCTTCTATTACACCAAAATCATAATTTCTTTCCAATTAGTTAGAATTCTTAACCCTTAGAAGACCTAATTTTAGGTGACATGTAAGTAACATTCCTCAGATTAGCAATACATTCATAATTTAAAGAGTTATTTCAAATAAAATACAAGACTTCTTCATTAACAGATTCAAATCCATCCTCTAGATTCTTCATATGAGGCAAACACAGATTAATATTTCAGTGTCCTGCTTGTTAGGGTAGCCAAAGGAGGAATGCGTGAGAGCAAAGTGGTAAGAGATTATAAATTTACTAGAGGCCCGGTGCACAAAAATTTGTGCACTCGGGGGGGAGGGGGGGTCCCTCAGCCTGGCCTGTGCCCTCTTGCAGTCTGGGACCCTCGGGAGATAATGACTTTCTGGCTTAGGCCTACTCCCGGGTGGCAGAGGGCAGGCCCAATCCCTAGGTGCAGCCCCTGGTCCGGCTCAGAGCAGGGCTGATTGGGGAGTTGGGGCACCACCCCCTGTCACGCACAGAGCAGGATCGATCAGGGGGTTGGGGGGCTGCCCTCTGTCACTCACAGAGCAGGGCCCGTCAGGGGGTTGGGGATCCGTACCCTGTCACGCACAGAGCAGGGTCAATTAGGGGGTTGAGGAGCTCCCCCCTGTCAGTCACAGAGTAGGGCTGATAGGGGAGTTGGGGCACTGCCCCCTGTCACACTCAGGGCAGGGCAGATCAGGGAGCTGGGGTGCCGCCCTCTATCATCCACAGAGCAGGACCGATCAGGGGGTTGGGGCGCTGCCACTTTCACACTCAGGGCAGGGCAGATGGGGAGGTTATGATTCTACCCCATCACACACAGAGCAGGGCCCATGGGGGGCACCCCAGCCGGTCCACCCCCGATAACCCCCATCGGGCTTATTCTGGGCCAGCTTTAGCTCTGGCTCCAGCTCTGAGGCCTCTGCTGCTGAAAGCAGGTATCTGGTTTGTTTGTGTTCTATAATCGAAACACTGTATCAACTCCAGCTCTGAGATCCTCGCGGGCTGAAAGCAGGTTTCTGGGGTTTTGTTTAGCTTCTATATTTGTAACAATGTTTCAAACTGCAAGCTCAGAGGCTGGCAAGGCAGGTGGGGAACGTTGGTTTCCTCCATCACTGAAGCAAGAAAGCCTCATGTTAGCTTCAAGCTGCCTGGCTGCCGGCCGCCATCTTGGCTGTCAGTTAATTTGCATATCTCGCTGATTAGCCAATGGGAAGGGTAGTGGACATACGCTAATTACCATGTTTCTCTTTTATTAGATAGGATTAGGTCATCTGGATACCAGATGGGCTGAGCCCCCATATAGTGCCAGCACCCAAAATTGGGGAGTCAGAGATTTTAAAGGACTCTAGGAGGGCTTTTTTTCTGGTGGAGAATTCTCTGGGCAGGTCTGGATCCTAGGAAGGCCCAGAGGGGAAGGATAATGGTCTTAGTAAGTGGAATGTGGTCTTAGGGAAATGGAATGTGGTCTAAGTGAAAGGGAATGTCTATTGTGAGGTGGCTTAAAGGTCAGTTCCCAGGGGAGGGGGTATTGATTCACTTATTTGACCAGACCTAATATTCTAGCCTTTTTGTTTTATGGAATAGGGACAAAGTCATATCTTACATAGTTACTTCTTGCTGAGGGAGGATGTCGAGATCATAGGGGGATGACTTTGATTGTAGTCAGCTGGAACACTGTATAGATTCCTCCTGGTCGGAGTGAGGGGTTTTAGCATGATTTCCCTAAGAGACTGGTAGGTGAAGGCTTGAAAGCAGACCTGTTGAGTGACTTGGGAGGTAAAATCTGGTCCTGACGCTGCCACAGCATCACTTGTCTGGTTTTGCTGCTTTTCTGGGCCTGGAACTGAAAGACAACTGAGGCCTAGATGTTACCTTTAGGGAAGAAAAGATCAAGGACCTAAGTTGCCTGACTAGTGATATGAAAGAGGAGGATAGGTTACCCTGGGTGTAAGGTTCTTGTTTTCCCAGTTTTGCCCCTTGTTAGGCATCCAGAGCTTTTTTGCAGGTCCTGAGGCAGGATTTTAAAATATGATTGCAAACTCAGAGGCCCCTATGCCAGTAGTTAAGCCCCCTATGCCAGTCCTAACACCTGCTGTGATTCAGAGTGTTATGAGGAGAGGGATTATCTGGACTGCCCTTTTGTGTCATATATGATGGGTTACAGGGACTGGTAAAGACTGATTATTGGGGGCTACATCTACACTGGGTGAGAGATAGATGCAAGTACAAGTTCCTGTCCAGTGGTTGGAGCAAATGTAGGTGATTTCCCCACAGAGGAAGAAAAATCCCTTATCATGGAGATGAGCTGAAAGGTGCAGGGAGAAGAGATGGACCAAAGGGTATGAGGTTCCTTTTCCCAGTTCCACACTTCAAAACCAGAGGGTGGTCACCATGGTGCTACCGATAAGGGATAACAGATGAGTGCTTGAGATCCTATTGCAGTGACAGTGGGTGCGAATGCTAGAATGGGCTGTTATTCAAGGGAAGAGAGAATGGGAAGGAAAGGAGCAGTTGAAGCCTTGGGCCTGGATGGTTGGATAAGAAGTAAAATGGACCGGCTGTAGGAAATAACCATTGGCTTCTGGGGAGACCTGGTAGTCAACCCATTGGGACCAATGGCTGTTCAGTAGTTCTAGATTGACTGTGGTGTTGCAAGCTGATGATGGGAGATGGCCTATTGCTGTACTGCCCTGTGACCTTGTAAAGCATAGCATAAAGGGTCTTAGGTAATTAGTGGGGTGTGTACAGTGATAGGACCTGTGAGTGGGATGGAGGAAGGAGCTGCCTTAGCAAGAGATTGAATACAGTGGGGCCTTGACTTACGAGTTTAATTTGTTCCGTGATGGAGCTTGTAACTCAAATTACTCGTATGTCAAATCTTAAAGTGAACGAGTGAGACACGTGATGCTGGGCTGATGTTGTGGCGTTCACTGTGACGTTCACTGCGCCAACTAGTGGTGGGGTATCTGAAGCTGGCTCGTAACCTGAATTTTAGCTCGCAACTCAAAGCAGCGACGAGACGGCTCGTATCTTGAAAAACTCATTAGTCGGGACATTCGTAAGTCAAGGCCCCACTGTATCAGTGTAGAAAAGAAGGGAGGCTTCATTTGCCTGGGCTGTAGGATAATTACCTAGAAGGGTGTCTGCCTTTTCAAGAAATATAGTTCCCCTTTCCTTTTTATAAGCTAGAGTGATTTTTGCCTGATCCTGTCTTTTGATTGGTATAGGGATGGTGGTATACGCTGAAGAGGAGAGGAAAAGGCAGAGCCAGCAATTCCTGGCAAAGGTTGGATTGGTCTGGTTTAGGAGGGAATGGGTAAGGTTAAGTGTTCATTCTAGATGAGTGGAGGTGAGAAAGTTCCTTATGGGTGTAGGGGAGGAGGGCTGGGATAGGATGGGAAGGAGAGCTAATCCCCACTTGCAGGGTTGGGATCGTCCCCAGGCGAGGAAAGGGTATGTTCTGGATCTAGAAAGAAGGAAATCTTGCCCCATGGGTAATTGAAGTCCCCTTGTTAAAGGGAGTCCCATAGAAAGGTGAGAGTCCTGATGCAAAGGGAGAGGGGACAGTAGCTAGGACCTGGATGGTTTGTATTAGGAGAGAAGGTGGGCTTGCAGGTAGGTCAGGGTTATTGGGGTCAGTGCACAGGGGGCACGTGCAGGGTTGCTCACTGATTCATCCTCTTCTTCTGGGATGCGGGTAAGGTAGAGTCTGGTGGGCCTGATCTGGTGGCTGTGATACTTAGGGGACTCCAGCTCATGTGATAGAGGTATTCCTGGGACGGGTTTTAATCTGGAAAGGTGGAACCATGGGGTATGCCCAATAGTTTAGCACAATTGGGGTAGTTAGGAGTACATGATAAGGGCCTTGCCATGTAAATTGTTTGACGAATGGATTTCCTTTAGGAGGACCTGGTCCCCTGACTGTAGAGGAATGGGGTGGGGGTGGGGGGGCGGTGGGGAGTCTCCAGTAAAAAGTCGATCATCATGTTTTCTCAGTAATAGTTGGATGAGATTTAAGAGACATAGTCTCCTAGAGGGGTCTCTGTGGAAGGGAAGTTTCCTAATAAGAAGGGTCTTCCATACATGAGTTCAAAGGGACTAAGAAAGGAGGGTGCACAGGGGGTTGCCCTGATGCACATAAAAGCTAGAGGTAGGAGAGTACTCCAAGGTTCTTTAGTTTTGAGAGTTAATTTAGTTAGGTGAGACTTAAGGAATTTGCCTTTTCTACCTTGCCTGAAGACTGAGGCTGGTAGGGGAGTAAGTTCCACTGGATATTCAGAGTGGAGGAGACCGGTTGAGTCTTTTGAGATATGAAAGCAGGTCTATTATCTGATTGTAATGAGGTGGGTCGGACATAGTGGAGAATGGCTTCTACCCAGCCTGAGAAGGCATCTATGAGGGTTAAGAGATATTTGATTGAAGTCAATTTGTCAGTCTTGCCCAGGGATTTGGCCCCTAGCCTGATGAGTGGGGAAAGAAGGAGGTCTAATCTAACCTGTGCTTGGTATAGCTAAGAGTTGGGGAGATGGAGGCTTCCTCTGAGCTGCTGCCTTGGCCTCCTGGTCTGCTTTGTTATCTCCCTGTGTTACGGATCATTCCTGACTCAGTGTCCTTTGCAGTGTATGACTCTTAAGAAGGCTGGAAAAGGGGAGAGAGGTTCCTAAATTCCAAGCAGGAAGACCTGTTGAGGCTTCCAATGATAGTGTCAGGACTGTGAACGAGCGGTGGAAATAAAGAAAATCTAGACTCTGATCTAGACAGGAGAGAGCCTGGCTGGGGCTGCTTTAGCTTACTAGGAGAGAAGGGGCCTTCGGACAGCAGGGTTGATCAGGTCCTGACTCACTGGACAAACTTTTCTACAATTTTCACAAACCTTTCTACTGATTCACAAATAACCTGCATTAGCCCAAAAGTAAACAACCAGCATTTACATTTATGAAACACATTCTTACTTTCAAGAAAATATACCTTCAACAAAGTACAAGAGACCATCTGTAATAAAAGCTAAGAGCAGGCAAATTTAAAACTTGTCTAGCAATCAATGTGTCAGTATTTCATGTTATTTTAAAATATTTAGATGTTTATCATTTAACCCAGCAATGCTCCAAAGCCTTTAAATGACCAACGTCTTTGAAAAGTATGTGTAGGCATATGGGGCTGGATAAAAGGCAGGGGGAAGAGGGAGCAGGTCCACAGCCTGTTCCCAGGCCTCCAGCCCCTTGGATTTAAAACGGCCACATTTTCCCGTAGAGATAACATGTTAAGGTTTTGCTGATAATGAGTTCAACTCTGATAGTGGCAGGACTGTTAAGTAAGCATTTTCAGTTTTGCAGTAAAGAAACTGTTTTTTGGAAAGGTGGAGGTGAGAAGGCGCTGAGGTGAGAGCAGTTTTCAGAGCATTAAAGGGATAAAATGCTGGCTTTGGGATCTAAAGCAGTGGTTCTCAAGCTTCCTAATGCCGCGACCCTTTAATACAGTTCCTCATGTTGTGGTGACCCCCAATTTCATTCTTACAAATTGAACATAATTAAAGCATAGTGATTAATCACAAAAACAATGTGTAATTGTATATGTGTTTTCCGATGGTCTTAGGCGACCCCTGTGAAAGGGTCGTTCGACCCCCAAAGGGGTCGCGACCCACAGGTTGAGAACCGCTGATCTAAAGGTTCAGTGAGGGATCCCTTTGCCCTGCCATAGAGGAGCTTTGCAAGAAGACTAAAGTTGGGAACCCAGAGGCAAAAGTACCTAGCAAGCCCGAGAAAGGAAAGTATTTCTTTTCTTTTTTTTTTTTTAATATATATTTTATTGATTTCTTACAGAGAAGAAGTGAGAGGGAGAGTTAGAAACATCGATGAGAGAGATCGATCAGCTGCCTCCTGCACGCCCCCCACTGTGGATGTGCCCGCAACCAGGGTACATGCCCTTGACCGGAATCGAACCCGGGACCCTTGAGTCCGCAGGCCGCCACTCTATCCACTGAGCCAAACCGGTTCGGCGGAAAGTATTTCTTGTTAAGAGGAGGGGAATGTCATGGAGGAGATAACGTGTTTACATTCTAAGGTAATGGCTGGACTTTGTGGGGTGAGAGTGGAACTGAGGTAGGTGACTGTGGTTCAGGACAACTGAGCAGTATGAGGGGATGCATGGTCAGGCATTGAGGAAGAACAAGAAAAGAGTGGATAAAGGGAGTGTCTAGTAAGATGCAGTGCAGAGGTGAGGTGGCTAATGGCTGTGGGACTCATCCGTCAACCCCCATAATAGAGCCTGAGGAGAGGACAAGGGTCCCAGCAAACTTGGGAGGACAGAGTAAGTAGCCGCAGAGTCAGTTAAAAAGGAGATCGGCTTACCTGGCACCACAATCATTACCCGAGGTTCTGTCCTGGTGATGTAAGTCTGTAGGGGCTTGTTGGGGCCTGGGCAGCTTCAGTCTTCGGTGGCCAGACCCAGGAGATCAGGGAGCCCCAAACCAGATCCAGAGGGCGGCCTTGCTGGATTGGCTGAGGTCTGACCTGGAGGGGCCAGACTAGTCTGATTTCCAGTGGCCTTCCCTTCCACACCTTGGGTTTGGGCAGGACGTGGTCCAGTGTCCTTCCTTGTTGCATTTGAAGCCTGGGCCTGGAGGAGGCTTACCCCCTGACTTACCCTTGGTTGGAGGACCGGCACTTCATTTAGGGTTTGTGAGAGCGGTGGCTAGGAGCTGGAAGGCCTCCTCTGGGCCTCAGCCTTGGCCTGATCTCATCTTTGTTTTTGGATTTGGGTCTCCTCATCTCTATTATTAAAGACCTTAAAGGCCAGGTCAATGAGGTCTTTTTGAGGGTTTTGTGGACCTATGTCTGGTTTTTGAAGTTTGTGGCGTCTGATTCGGATATAAAATGGATGTTCAGAAGAAGGGTTCCCTCTGGGGAGGTGTGGTTTAAGGTGGTAAGTTTCTATAAGGTCTCCATGAGGCAAGAGGAAGGGAGCTGGGTTTTTATCAGGCCCTGAGTAATTTTATTAAGTTTGTCATAGTTGACTGTGTTATGGGCAGCCTTTTTGAGTCCAGCAATATGGCTATGGAGCTGGTGCCTGGAGAATTAACCTGACAAATCCTACCTTGGGTTAGTTTGAGGGACTGTGCTAATGTCAACCAGATTGGCCACAGAATCTTGTCTATGGAGGGCATGGACATGGTCCTGAGCTGCTAGCCAAATGCGCTCCTTCTCCTTTAGGGTGAGAGAGGAGGACAGGAGGACATAGATGTCGTGCCAGATCAGGTCATAGGGCTGGGTCAGGTATTCAAATTCCTTAGTGAAGCGGGGGGTGTCTATGGAAAAAGACCCGAGATGCCTCGCAATCTGTGTGAGGTTGGACGTAGAAAATGGGACATGGACTCAGACTATCCCCTCAGTTCCTGCTACCTCCCTCGGGTAGAATGGGCTCAGGAATAGAAGGGGTAGACTGTTGAGGAAGGCAGTCTTTGGGTGGCCCAAGAGTGAGTGTTAGGTGGGAAAAGACTGTTTTGGAGCTTGCATTCTCGGTATTTGGGCTCTCAGGGGCCGGGGAGAAGATGATTGCTGATTAGGAGGGTCTGGGTCATGGGAATCTACTGCAGATCAGGGAGGGGACGCATAAGTGAGTGGAGATTGGTGGTCTGCTGGGTCAAAAGTAGATTCAGAATCAGAAGTGTTAGGTGTATGATGTTTTGTGTGAAGGAGTAGAATCTGATGGGTAGAGCAGAGCTGACACAGAGAGAGTTGAGACTGTAGGGTAAATAGGACTGGAGGTAGGGAATTTCTGACCATTTCCCTTGTGGTAACAGAAATTACCTAAATTACATAATGTGTTAAAATTGAAAGTGCCATTTTCAGGCCATTGAAACTTACCATCTAGTTTATTTTGTGACCAAAAAGTGTTACAAAAGAAAATGCAGTGCTTGGGTGTGATCTCCCCTGTGAGTGTGCAGAGGGAGTGTAGCGTGGCCCATGAGAGAGGAAGGGTGAGTGACAGGCCACAAATCCAAAGGTGACTACTTAGGGGAGGCGTCCCTGCTGCTAAACAAATCACCACGAGAATCGAGGGGGTGACCCTCCAGACTAGGCATCCTCAATCCAGAAGGACCTAAAGCTGAATGGCTGAGGAGCCTTCTGGCCTAGCACTAGGACTTTTGAGATGAGAGACTTTCGAGAAGTCAGTGAGAGTGAGTGGTCAAATCTCGAGATGAGGGAAATTGTGAGAGGTTACTCACCTAGAGAAGATTGGCCGGTGTAGGATGGAGGGTCAGCAATGGAAAAGAAGAGATTCCCGATCTAGCGTCCTCCTTGGCTGGTCTGGGAGGGTCCATAAGGGAGGAAGGGGAGGTCTAATCAAGGCCGGCAATTGAGTCACCTAAGTAGGATTTGGCGGTAACCCCAGGACAAGCTGCTGCTGCCTACTGCTTTCTGAGTAGCAAACATGGGGTGACTGAAGCCAGGACGATGGCTCCCCTTCCCTGTGGAACCCTCCCAGGCTTCAGCACCAAATTTTAGGGTCACTGAAGGAGGAACACACAAGGCCAAAGTAGTAAGGGATTATAAATTTATTAGGTCATCTCGATACCAGATGGGCTGGGCCCCCAGATGGCGCCAGAATCCAAAGACAGGGAGTCAGAGATTTGAAAGGAGTCTAGGAGGACTTTTTCTGGGTGGAGAATTCTCTGGGTGGTTCTGCATCCTAGGACGGTCCAGAGGGGAAGGATAATGGTCTTAGCGAAATGGAATGTGATCTAAGTGAAAGGGAATGCCCATTGTGAAGTGGCCTAAAGGTCAGTTCCCAGAGGAAGGGTATCGTTTAATTATTTGATCAGACCCAACACTGTTATTTCAAAATACCTAGATATTTAATAATTTTTTACTATTCAACCCAGAAAACTCCAAAAATTTTAAGTTATCAAAGACTTTGGAAAACTATGTTTAGGCATATAACTATCACTGAAAAAGCTTTATCATATACCCTTCATTTTAGTTATACTTATTTTGTCTTAACAACTTTGAGATTTTAAAGCCAATTAAAGGCATTTTCTTGGCAAATTTGTAACAAGGATATCTCACCAGCCTTCAGTGGCTTTAATGTGAAAGTACTATTTTATTTTATTTTTCTTTATAAAATGGGAGTGGCCCAATTTCCACAGCCTGCTGGAGGGCACTTCTACAGGTCTGGTCTTCCTAGGAAAAAGACTTCGGGGGAGGGGGATTAGAAGGTTTTATTTACCATATTTTTTTCTGAGTAGACTAAGAATATGAAATCTTGCATATAAGAAGAGATCTCAAAAACAAACAGAAACCCCTACAGTAAATGAATGAGTACTCTCAAAAGGGTGGACTGGTACATTAGCCTTAGAATCTTATCTCACACTAACCCAGCACAGCAAATGCGTTCTGAGTGGCACAAAGCCCAAACAACAGAGTGAGGATTCCTTATGTTTATAAAATGGTGAGGAGCAAACTAAGTCCCCCAAGATAAGAAAGCAAGCAAAGAACACCAGTGACCAAGTTACATCACAGATAGAGAGACAAGAACTCTCACTAGCTAAGAGTTTCTGGCTGTTGATGCCCTGAGAGGGAGGGCAGGAAGGGTCCTCAAGATTAAGAGCTCTTGGCAGCTGCTGGGAAGTTCCTGCAATCCCTGCCACAAGCAGTTGGGCCCCCCAAAGCGGGACATGCCCCATCTTTAAACAAATTAAACCAAACAATAAGGAGACACAAAACATCAAAAGAGACATTCTTGTGTACACTATTTACAGGCATGCACAACCCACAGATAAGAACTTCATACCGAGACACCCAAGATGGCGGCACAGGTAAACACCTGAACTTGCTGCCGTGCACAACCGCATTAAAACTACAACTAAAAGACAAAACGAATAACATCCAGAACCACGGGAAGGCTGGCTGAGTGGAAATTCTACAACTAGAAGGAAAGAGAAAAGCACATTGAGTCCGGTAGGAGGTGCAGAGGTGTGGAAGTGTGGAGGTACACAGGCGCGAGAAAGGGGCTGACAGCTGGGTACGCTGTTGTCTTTTTTAATCATTGATTCCAACTTTGGCTTTGTGACCACCAATGCATGGATGGCTTCCTTGTCCCTATCTGTTCTGAGCTCCAGCTCTCTGTGTTCAGGAGTCCATCAGACATTCTAGCATGGATGATCCATAGCTTAAGCCCACTAGGAACTGTTCTTCCCCCTATACATGCTTCCTTTCCAGGTATCCCTATCTTATTATGTGTGCCACCTGCCTATTTGTTCACGCCTTCAGTACACATTACTCTTTTAGCCTTTCCCTCCCATACAAACAAGCCCATCATGTCTACCTTTGAAATTCAAATTTGGGCCAGGCACCAACGTGACTCTAATGAGATAGTGTCCAGTTCTTATTTTGAAATACCTATATTATATATAGCCTCTTTTGCTCCTCTGAGCAGTGGCAATTTTCATGGGGTAAGCAGAGTGGAGAGAGAAGGAAGGAAAGTAAAGGAGGGATGGCTCCCTTAATTAGTTACTTCAGGTGCTGTAAGAAAGACCTAAAACAACAGTGACTTATGCTAGAATAGATGCTTATTTCTCACTCATGTGACAGTTGGGGTAGTCCAGGGCTGATACTAAGCCCTGCAGGAGCCTTCTGTCTTGCTGCCTGCGATCCCTAGGGAGCTGCCTTTGGCAGCATGGCCCCACATCTGTGTTCCAGCCAGTGGGAAGGGGAAGAGAAAAGAGAGGCTATATGCCTTCTCTTTAAGGGCATGACCCAGAAGTTGTACACATTAGTGGCTCTCACATCCTATTAGCTAGAAAATGGTCATATGATCACAGCTAGCTGCAAGGCAGGCTGGTATATGTAGTCTTTAGCTGATTGGCCATGTGCCTAACTAAAAATTCTACAGAAGAAAAGATTAGGTGTAAGAGGAAAACTTGTCATTTCTGTCATAGTGATTTTGTACATTTCAGTGTGACCTGCATGGCACCTAATTGGCTAGCCTTAACAAGTATACAAAGGCTAAACACACTAATGAAGTTCTAATAGCATCCAGCAAAGCTCTTCATTTATGGATGGGAACATTGAGCTCAGAGAGGGAAGTCACCTGTGAAGACTGCCCAGTAAAGTGTCAGAACTAGGACTAGAACCTCAAACTTTCTACCTCTTCAAAGAGTTCAGCTGAGAGGCAGACAGGCAGTGCCAGGAGGACTCAGGCTGGAGAGGAGCCACATTTCCCAGTCTGTCTATTGGGGGAGTACTAATCATTTTTCAGGACTCAGGACTATCATGTCTCTGAGGTGCCTCCAGGTGACCCTTACTGCATCTTTAGTACAGTGAACTGCAGTGATTCCCTATTGGAATGCAGGCTCCTTGATTTTAGTCATCTCTCTGCCCTAGCAGCTGCCTAATAGTTAAATGCATTATGGAATACATGAATGAGTATATATCCAAGGACTCCTTCAATGGCAGGTAATAGAAACTTAGTTCAAACTGGCTTAAGAAAAAAAAAAGACTGGCTGAAGCACTGGGCAGTCTAGGTGTGCAGCTTGCCTTGGCTTAACTGCTATTTTTAGAAGCAGTGTATCTGTACCGTGCCGGTTCGCATAGATTTGACACTGGATATATTGCTTGACCCTTCTTCACTTCTTTGTGGGAAGTGTTGCCCAAGCACCCCCTGCAAGGGTTGGGAGGAGGCTGGAGAATAAGGGCAGCTGCTAGTAGCATTGGTTGGGGTAAGGGGCCCCTCTTGGGCACCCCCAAGCCCAGGGCATCTTGATATAGAACCCAGTCTCAGCCCTTGTTGTTTTTGGTTTTGGTTTTATGGGGGTCACATCTTGGGTCATTTCTCAGGAGCTTCCCTGTGGCTCCACGTAGGGAGTTGGATGTGCCTGCTGTACTCTCAGGCTAAAGGTGGCCTGGGCCCTAACTCCTGCTTCTTTCAGAAAGCCCGGGCACTCTGGTCTTTCCTGGCGGAGCTTGGAGTTCCCACATTCAGCCAGGACTGGGAAGGGAAGGGAGGAGCAGGAGGAGGGAGGAATGGCTGGTTGGTGACTCACTGGAGGGGGGTGGGCGTGGGGGAGGGGTGGCATATATTGCAGGGCAGGTCTCACCTGGGGGGTGAGAATTCCCCTTTTAGAGAAGGTGGGCAGGGCCCTACAAATGAAAGCAGCCTGAGGCCCTTGGTCTGGAGAGGGGCTCTACTAGTAAGTACTGGGCAGGGCTGCTCCTCTGTCAGAACGTGGTGATTGGCTTTCTGTTCCTGGGCAGGCTTCTAGGTTTGTTTTTCGTTTCTGCCCTCTGCTCTTGGCCGGGGAGGGGGAGTGGGGGCGGCAGCTGCTGTGGTAGAGCCACTGGGGGCTGCAGAATTCTCTGGTCTCCTCAGTTCTGGGCTCTCAGGCTTCTTCCCAGGGTTAGCCACAAAATTTGGAGTTTTCCTGGGTCCAGAGTCCAGGAAAGGAATCAAAGGGAACAAGCCCCTGGGACCCCCTCATTGTTCCACTGGAGGGAAGGACAGCTGGGTCCTTGGGGAGCCCTGATAGGCCTCGTCCAGAGATAGGTGCTCCCAGATCCCCCACATTCACAGAGGTGGCAGGCATTTCCACGACACGCTGGGGAGTAAAACCCTAGTGGCAGAAATTAACTTGCTATACAGAGGTGGCAGTCATTAAGAAAGGCCTTGAACGTTGGGCAGGGGATGTGGGTTAACTTGGATAGTAAATGGGGAGCCATGGGGGGCTCTTGAGCAGAGAAGGACATGAGCAGGTTCATGTGTTGCCCTAAGAGGAAGCACCGTAGAGTGGGGTTATCGTTGGGGGCAGAGTGGAGATAGTAGGGACAGTGAGGAGGGTTGCCATAGAATCAGGGTAGGAGACTGTAGGCAAGAGCAGCGGGGAGAGGGTGAGGGAAGGGCCCAGGAAGAACAGACAGGCCTCGGTTTGTCTGGGGGTGAAAGTGAGGAAGGGAGACTCGGAATCTGGAAGCTTCTTCATCCTTAGTCCCAGTGCTGCGCGCTGGCTGGCTTTTTCTGAGGGCCGTGGTGGCCCTTGTAGGCAGGATGTGGTGCTGGCCAAGGATGCCTTTATGAATGCGGAGTGGGGGAGGGTGAGGAGAGACTGCTGACCAGCAGGTGGCTTTGAGCCACCAGGTTTGGACCGGAAGCCTCTGAGAAGGAAGTGGTTGCTCAGGGCTTCCCCACTGCGGACAGCTGGGAAGGGGGCTGGCAGGATGCACCCGGTCAGCCTGAGCGACTCCCTCAGCCCCACTTCTGGGTGTGTGGGGGTGGGGGGTGGGGTTCTTGGCTGGGATTAGAAGGGTTGAAGCCAGGCTGCCTGTGACTGGAGCTGATGCTAATGTAGAGATTTGCTCCGTGGAAGGGCAGAAAGTTGTGGTTGGGAACCCAAATACTTCTCAGCTGTTCTAACTGTCAAATTACATCATATTAATACGTCAATCACTTACCTGGGCTTTAATTTTTTCTTTTACAAAATGGGATCAAGCAGGTCAGCCTGTTTCCCCTGGGGGCTATGAGAACGTGAATTGTTTATAGGCTTGGCAATCATGTTGGATAGCCTACACTGGCTACGTGGCTTGGGAGGAGCAATCAGGCAGCAGCGTGGGACACAGAGACAAGGTTCGAGCAGCCTGCCCAAGTCAGACACCTTGGGCACAGCCAAGATTGGGAGCAGGACTGAACCCAGGGAGGTCTGGGGTCCCTGCTGAGGCCACAGACCCACCTCTCACTCAGTCCTGCCTCCAGTCTTGGGGGTCAGCCCCAAGAGGTCAGCCTCTTCTGTTTCTGATTGTCTTGGTCCCTCAATCTATACCTAGGAAACTAGCAAATGTTCCCTCTCTCTGGGCCCCACACTCATACACCCAGCTGCCTCCTAGAACTTGCTCTGGAAGTTTCTGCACAAACCATGCTAACATCACATGCCCTGCACTGAACCCGCCTCTGTCTCAGTGAGTACCCCACCTGTCACGGGACACAAAACCGTGGGCCCCTCACTGCTCCCTTTCTCTGTCCCCACATCCTCCAGTCCTGTCTCTTTCACCCAGATCTACTTTGTCTCTTCTGTCCTGCAGATGCCTGCAGAGTAATCGTTATGAAGCAAAGTAGGACCATATCCTTTCCTCAATTCCAGAATCTTTGGTGGCTCCCAGCTGCCTTCAAGGTAAAGGCCAGACCTCTTAGTCTATGTCTAAGTCTGGCTCCAACCTCAGCTCCTCTCCCCATCCTGATCTGAGCACATCCTTGCCCTGAGCAGGCTGACCTTGCCTCTACTTGCCTCCTCTTCCTTATATTTGCATCTTCGTTCTGGAAGGGTGGGTCACAGCCATCTCTCCTGGAAGCCAGCCTCCCCGGTGACTCAGTTCCTGCCAGCAGCTCTCGGAAATCCCCTCAGCAGAGAGCCTTGTGGGTGTGTGGGAGGAAGGACCTCTGCTGGCAGTTGCAGCCTTGCCCAGGCTGGTCCAGGGGAGATGGGGTGAGTATGCCTAGGGAGGACCTTTTGAGACAAAGGCTTCAATTCCTCTTCCTCGCAGGCAGGGGAAGCCTTCCGCCACCGAGAGCCCAGCGGTCAGTTGCCTCAGAAGAAGATGGGCAGCCCTGGCACAGGTGTGCGTGTGGCCACTGCCCTAGGAGCGCTGTGGTTCTTCTTCACAGGTGAGGGGTGTGTTTTAGGGCTGGAGGTGGGGGAGGGGCTCCCACTCCCACCATGGGTTTTGTGGAGCCTCTTTGTCTA
>NW_006282815.1:55618-59566 GCF_000327345.1 Myotis davidii
ATCTCCCCTGTCCCCTGTCCATGCTCATTTCCACCTCCAGGATCCAGTAGGCAACTTATTTTACATTTCTCGGCCTCCATTTCCCCTTCTATAAAATGGCATTGTGAACACTAATAAGTCAAATGTCACCCCCAGCAAGGCTTTCCTGGCTACCTTGTATAAAACAGCACATCCCTCCCCATCCCTCACCTTACTTCATGCTCTGGCATTTATCTCCACTTGACATATTGTATGTTTGCTTTCTCTGCTCTAAGAAGAGGATTGGTGCCAGCCCCATAATAGATGCTCATTCACTATGTTGAATAAATGATGCAAATATTCCCACAGTGTTGTTTGACACAGAGTTGGTATTCAACAGTGGCAACTACTTTCATAACAATATTCTCACCTTATATTCCAAATCCTAATCAGTACTTCTGCTCTGAGGGACCACCTTCTTCCGCCATGGACAAAGACAAAGCTTAGTGTCTGGCACCATCTAGTGGTCACAAAGAGGCATCTCTGCCCACTGCTGCTTTCATTCCTCAAATGCCTCTAAGAAGGGCACCCTGGTCCAGTTGGTCTCCAGTAGCAGAGCTGGCCTGGAGCACCTGGGGTTGCAGGGAGAGATCTCAGCGCACCGATTATGATACCTCCTTCTTTCCATAAAATGTTCTTATTTTCCATTACCATACAATTTTATTTCTTTATATATCTTTAAATTGAATTTATTGGGTGACATTGGTTAATAAAATTATACAGGTTTCAGGTATACAATTCTACAATACATCATCTGTATACTGTATTGTGTGTTCACCACCCCAAGTCAAGTCTCCTTCCATCACCATTTGTTCCCCCTTTCCCTTCTTCTACCTCTCCTCAACCCCCTTCCCTCTGGCAATCACCTTATTGTTCTCTGTCTGTGAGCCTTTCTCTTTTTTTCTTTCCTTAATCCTTTCACCCTTCTCACCCAGTGGCCAACTCCCTCCCCTCAGATAGCTGTCAGTATGTTCTCTGTATTCATGAGTCTGTCTCCACTTTTTAAGTTTATTTTGCTCATTAGATTCCACATGTAAGTGAAATTATATGGTACTTAACTTTCTCTGATTGGCTTATTTCACTTAGCATAATACTCTCCAGGTCCATGCATGCTATCGAAAAAGGCAAGATTTCCTTATTTCTTCAACTGAGTAGCATTCCATTGTGTAAATGTACCACAGCTTTTTTTTATCTACTCATCTACTGATGGGCACTTGGGCTGCTTCCAAATCTTGGCTATTGTAAATAATGCTGCAGTGAACACAGGGGGGCATATATTCTTTCGAATTAGTGTTTTGGGTTTCTTTGGATATATTTCCAGAAGTGGAATCCCTGGTTCCATTTTTAAGTTTTTGAGGAAACTCCATAGTGTTTTCCATAATGACTGCACCAGTCTGCATTCCCACCAGCAGTGCACGATAGTTCCTTTTTCTCTGCATCCTCACCAGCACTTGTCATTTGTTGATGATAGCCATTCTGACAGGCGTGAGATGGCACCACATTTATTAATTTTTTTCAGAGAGGAAAGGAGAGGGATAGTTAGAAACATCGATGAGAGAGAAACATTGATCAGCTGCCTCTTGCACACCCCTCACTGGGGATGTGCCCACAACCAAGGTACATGCCGTTAACTGGAATCGAACCTGGGACCCTTGAGTCCGCAGGCTGATGCTCTATCCACTGAGCCAAACCGGTTAGGGCTACATTCCCCTTTCTCCACATGACAGGTGCAGAGATGATATCTCATTATGGTTTTAATTTGCACTTCTCTGATGATTAGTATTATTGAGCATGCTTTCATATATCCATTAGTCATTTGTATGTTTTCTTTAGAGAAGTGTCTATCAGGTCCTTTGCCCATTCTTAATTGGATTTTTTCTTTTTTTTGTGGGGGTTGAGTTTTATTAGTATAAGTTCCTTCTAAATTTTGGATATTAAGCCCTTATCGGATGTATGGACAAATATGTTCTCCATTCAGTGGGTTGTCTTTTTATTTTGTTGATGGTTTCTTTTGCTGTGCAAAAACTTTTTAGTTTGATGTAGTCCCATTTGTTTAGTGTTTCTTTTGTTTCCCTTGCCCGAAGAGATATATCAGAAAAAATATTGTTATAAGAAATGACTGAGATTTTACTGCCTATATTTTCTTCTAGGATATTTATGGTTTGGAGCCTAACATTTATGTTTTTAATGCATTTAGAGTTTATTCTTGTTATAGTGTCAGAAAGTGGTCTAGTTTCATTTTTTGCACACATCTGTCCAATATTCCCAACACCATTTATTGAATTGACTATCTTTACCCCACTGTATGTTTTTGCCTCTTTTGTAAAATATTTATTGACTAAAGGCATGGGTTTATTTTTGGGCTCTCTATTCTGTTCCACTGATCAATATGCCAATACCATACTGTTTTGATTACTTCGGTCTTGTATAGTTTGATATCAGGTAGCGAGATTGCTCTAACTTTGTTCTTTTTTCCTCAAGATTGCTGTGGCAATTTGAGGTCTTTTGTGGTTCCATATAAGTTTTTGGAATATTTGTTTTAGTTCTGTGAAATATGCCATTGGTATCTTGATAGGAATTGCATTGAATCTGTAGATTGCTTGGGTTGTATGGACTTTTTAATGATGTTAATTCTTCTTATCCATGAACATGGTATTGCTTCCACTTACTGGTATTTGTGCCTTCTTCAATTTTGTTCTTCAGTGTGTTATAATTTTTTGAGTACAGGTCTTTTACATCCTTGGTTAAATTTATTCCTAGGTATTTTATTCTTTTTGGAGCAATTTTGAATGAAATTGTTTTCTTAGTTTCTCTTTCTGATAGTTCATTATTGGTGTACAAAAATGCAACTGATTTCTGAATATTTAGTATCCTGCTACTTTGCAGAATTTACTTTTCAGTTTTAGTAGTTTTTGTGTGTGGGATCTTTAAGGTTCTCTATATACAGTAATGTGTCATCTGCAAATAATGACAGTTATACTTCCCTAAATTCCTTTCAGGCCCACAAAGCTCTCCCATCCAAATGCTGCGGCCACACTGACAGCTTCCTGATATTATCACATAGTAACCTGGACCTTGACTCAGGGCCTTTGCACCTGCTATTGCCTCTATGTGGCTTTTTTTTTGTTGTTGTTGTTCTTCACATTTGTATTTAATGGATTTAGTCTATGACATACAAGGTTAGAATGATGATTCTGTCCAACAGATCTGGATTGTCTTCCTTAGGCAGTGATTTCTTTGGTACTTGCATTTTATTCCATTGCTGTTATAAATATGTAATAATGATAAAATGATGATTCGAATGATTTCTAAATTAAAGAAGATCTAGATGCCCTTTCTTTCTAAAATGAACATCTTAAATAATGCAAATTTATTTACTTTAACTCCCTTTTGTTCCTCATCTCCTGGATTATGAATCAGTAGAATTATATGAACTTTGAATATAAGAAAGTCACCTTTCTTTAGCTTAGATTATATTTTTCTAGTATATTCTCAGTTGTCTAAATTACAGATGAAATATTTTGTGTTTCCATATTCCTTTTTCTTTTTTTTTTCAGCACCATCTGCTTGTTTTTTTTTTAATTTTATTTTTTTATTACAAAGGGTATTACATATGTGTCCATTTTTTCCCCCCGCCCAAGACAGTCCCCTAGCCTCCCCTATCCCCCAGTGTCTTATGTCCATTGGTTATGCTTATATGCATGCATACAAGTCCTTTGGTTGATCTCTTACCCCCCTACCTCCCACCCCCCAACCCTCCCCGGCCTTCCCGCTGCAGTTTGACACTCTGTTTGAGGCCGCTCTGCCTCTGTATCTATTATTGTTTAAAAGTTTATAATGGTCTCAATTATCCATGAGTAAGTGAGATCATGTGGTATTTTTCCTTCATTGACTGGCTTATTTCACTTAGCATAATGCTCTCCAGTTCCA
>NW_006282815.1:63229-65613 GCF_000327345.1 Myotis davidii
CGGCTCCCTCCATTTGCTCTGGGACACGACCTGGGACGCATCTGCCTATATCGCCACCATCCTCTTTTTCCACTCTATGTGGCTCTTTGTATGTCAGACTCTTTATCATTTTTTTAAATTTTATTTTTTAGAGTAATTTTTAATTTTTCAATTATAGTTGATATACAATATCATAATAGTTTCAGGTATACAACATAGTGATTAGACATTAATATAACTTATAAGGTGATCACCCCCATAAATCTAGTACACTTCTAACACCATAAATTTATTACAATATTATTGGCTGTATTCCCTATTATGTGTTTTACATCCCCGTGACTATTTTGTGATTACTAATTTGTACTTCTTTATCCCTTCCTCTTTCACACCCAGCCTTCCAAACCCCCTATCATCTGCAACCATCAAAATGTCTGTTTCTATCTATGAGTCTGTGTTTTGCATGTTCATTGATTTTGTTTTTTAGATTCCACATGTAAGTGAAATCATGTGGTATTTGTCTTCCTCTGAGTTATTTCACTTAGAATAATACTTTCTAGGTCTATCCATGCTGTCACAAATGTTAAGATTTCATTCATTTTTATGGCTGAATCATAGTTCATTGTATGTATGTACCACTTCTTTATCCATTCATTTATTGATGGACACTTAGGTTGCTTCCATATCTTAACTATCCCATATAATAAAAGGCTAGTATTCAAATAGACAAAACGACAGAACAACTGAACAACTGGTCGCTATGACGTGTGCTAACCACCAGGGGGCACATTCAGAACATGGTGAGTGACAGCAGCAGGCAGCAGAGTGTGGAATATGGTGGGTATCGGCCGCAGCAGGATGGTGGAGCAGGTGAGCAGAGGCATCAGACCAAGGCGGGGCGCCAGTTGCTGTCATCGGGGCGAGCCTCTGGTGGTTACTGAAAATTCTTTGCTCCCACACTCCATGGGCCTGCCTGGTGCTCACACCTGCTACCGGCACTGGCCCTGCTCGCACCTGCTGCCAGCGCTGGAGCTGCTGTTTGCACCCGCTGCCGGCACTGGCCCCGATCACTGGGCGTCGTCAGCGGGTGCAAGTGGTGGCTGCCGGCCCTGATCGCCCCTCAGGGCTTCTCCACCTCCTCCTGCTCCTGAGGGGCAATCGGGGCCGGCAGCCACTGCTTGCACCTGATGCCGGCGATGGCCCCGCTCGCACCTGCAGCTGGCGCCCAGCACCAGTCCCAATCGCTGGGCACCATCAGCAGATGCGAGTGGTGGCTGCAGGCCCTGATTGCCCCTGAGGAGTTCTCCACCTCCCCCTGCTCCCCCGATCCGGGCAGCAGCCGCCACTTGCACACACTGACAGCGCCAGCCCTGCTTGCACCCACTGCTGATGCTGGCCCCAATTGCTCTGCGTCCTCAGCGTGTGGGAGTGGCAGCGGCGGGAGCGGGGCTACTGGCAGACAGGGGACTGGGATCCACCATGGGAGGGGCCAGGTGGGGGTGCAGAGGATGGGCCAAGACCCGCCCCTATGCCCACTTGCGGCCTCAAGGGCCACAGTTCCTTTCAAGGTGCACTAATTTGTGCATTGGGCCCCAGTTGCTAATAATGCTGCAATGAACATAGGGGTGCATATGTCTTTTTGAATTAGTGTTTTCAATCTCTTCGGATAAATACCCAAAAGTGGAATTGCTGGGTCCTTCTTTGTCTTTTGTTATAGCCTTTGTTTTATGTCTATTTTGTCTGGTATAAGTATTGCTACCCCAGCTTTTTTATTTCAATTTCATTTTCATGAAATATCTTTTTCCATCTCTTCTTTCAGTGTGTGTGTGTGTCATTTGATCTGACATAAGTTTCTTGTAGGCAGCATATATAAGGGTCTTTTTTTCTTTTTTGTGTGTGTTAATCCTCACCTGAGGATATTTTTCCCATTGAATTTTAGAGAGGGTAGGATGGAGGAAGAGAGAGGGAGAGAGAGAGAGAAAAAAACATCGATGTAAGAGACACATGTGCCTTGACCGAGATTGGGGATCGAACCTGCAACCCTTTGGGACATGGGCCAATGCTCTAACCACTGAGCTCACCAGCCAGGACGAGGGTCTTGTTTTCTTATCTATTCAGCCACCCTATGTCTTACCATTGAGGCATTTAATACATTTATATTTAAAGTAATTTTTGATAGATATGTAGTTATTGCCATATTATTATTCATGCTTTTTGTTGTTAATCTTCTCCTAAGGATATTTTTTTCATTGATTTTTTTTTTATAATTAAATCTTTATTGTTCAGATTATTACATTTGTTCCTCTTTTTCCCCCCATAACTCCCCTCCTTCCAGTTTCCACCCCACCCTCTGCCCTCACTCCCCACCCACTGTCCTCATCCATAGGTGCACGATTTTTGTCCAG
>NW_006282815.1:66406-70012 GCF_000327345.1 Myotis davidii
TGAGGCTATCCGGCAAATGGCGCTGTGCAGGGCGTGGGCGGGGCAGGTCGCACGGGATCAAACAGGGAGGGCAGAGGGAGCAGTTATGGCTGCTCTCAGTCCCAGCAACTGCTGCATACCTCGGAGAGAAAGCTGCCCTCGCGTTCCGAACGATGCCAGACAGTCCCGCTTCTCCTATTTGAGTTTGGGTTCCTAGAGACTTGCCCAGAACTGGAGCTCAGAGCCTGAGCCTCCTTCCCGATTGAAAACGACAACTGGACCCTCAGCCACCAGCCCGCTCCACGTGCACCTCCGTACCTTTGTATTTTCCGCACTGCGCCTCCTCTGAGCCTCAGTATGCTGTTCTTTTTCCTTCTAGTTGAAGAATTTTCCCTCAGCCAGCTTTCCTGTGGTTCTGGGTGATGTCTGTTCCGTCTTTTAATTGTATTTTTGAAGTGGTTGTTCGAGGCAGCAATTTCTGGTGTTTACCTATGCCGCCATCTTGGTTCTCTCTCTTTCATTGATTTTTTAGAAAGAGTGGGAGGGAGGAGGAGAAAAACAGAGAGAAACATCAATGTGAGAGAGACACATCAATTGGTTGCCTCCTGCACTCACCCTGATGGGGACTGGGGATGGAGTCTGCAACCAAGGTACATGCCCTTGACTGGAATTGAATCTGTGACCTTCAGTCCGCAGGCTGATGCTCTAACCACTGAGAAAAACTGGCTAGGGCTTATCTTTCATACTTTTGATCTTTTTTTCTTCATGAAGGCCCTTTAATATTTCATGTAATATTGGTTTGGTGGTGATGAACTCTGTTAGCGTTTCTTGTCTGGGAAGCTCTTTATCCTTTGATTCTAAGTGATAGCTTTGCTGGGTAGAGTAATCTTAGTTTTAGGTTCTTGTTTTTCATCACTTTGAATATTTTGTGCCAATTCCTTCAGGCCTGCAAAGTTTCTGTTGAGAAATCAGCTGACAAACTTATGGAAGCCCCCTTGTAAGTAACTCTCTGTTTTTTTTTCTTGCTGCTCTTAAGATTTTCTCTTTGTCTTTAACCTTTGGGATTTTAATTATGATGGGCTTTGGTGTCGGCCTATTTGGGTTTATCTTATTTGGGACACTCTGTGCTTCCTAGTCTTGTATGTCTATTTCCTTCTCCAGTTAGGGAATTTTTTCTGTCATTGCTTCTTCTCTTTTCCTTCTGGGACCTCTCTGCTGTGGATGTTGATACATTTGATGTTGTCCCATAGGTCCCTTAAACTATCCTAATTTTTTAAATTCTTTTTTTCTTTTTGCTATTCTGATTGGGTGTTTTCTGCTACTTTATCCTCCAAATTGCTGATTTGATTCTCTGCTTCTTCTACTCTACTGTTGCTTCCCTTTAATATATTCTTCATTTCAGTTAGTGTATTCTTCATTTCTAACTGCTTTTTGTTTTCTATCTTCATTTTTATGTCTCTTATTTCTTTGTTGAAGTCATTACTGAGATCATTGACCATCCTTATAACCAGTGTTTTGAATTCTGCATCCGGTAGATTGCTTGTCTCCATTGTGTTTAGTTCTTTTTCTAGAGTTTTGGTCTGTTATTTCATTTGGGATTGTTTCTTTGTATCCTTATTTTGGACGGCTCCCTGTGTTGGTTTCTATTTATTAGGTAGAGCTGCTATGCCTTCTGGTCTTGGTAGAGTGGTCCATGTAGTAGGTGTCCTCTGGGGCCCAGTGGCACATTCTTTGTGGTCACCTGAGCCAGGTGCTCCAGGTGTGTCCATTGTGTGGATTGTGTGTGCTCTTCTCTGTAGTTGAGCCCTGATTGCTATTGGCATGTCGGTTGGAGGGATTGACACTTATGCTGACTGGCTAAGGACTGGCTATGAGTACAGTGGAAGAACTGTTATGCAGGGGTTTACCCTACAGAACAGGATTGCTTTATAGCTCAGCTTAATAGCTCTAAGAATGTGCCTCACTACCATATTTAAAAGTATGGGCACTTTTTTCTTTCTGTGCAAGCTAATCATGTTTATTTAAGAAAAGAAAAAAAACACTGTGATCCTTTCTCATCCAGAGAAAACCACTAATAACACTACAGTGCATACTTTTTTAGACTCCCCTTTCTAATTTATAAAGATAATACTAGAGGCCTGATGCACAAAATTCATGCAGGGAGTGGGGGTCTCTCAGCCCGACCTGCACCCTCTCACAATCTGGGACATCTCTCTCGCAATCTGGTACCACTGGCTCCTAACCGCTCACCTGCCTGATCACCTCTAACCACTCTGCCTGCCTGCCTCATCGCCCCTAACCAGTCTGCCTGCCTGCCCGATGTCCCTAACTGCTCGCCTGCCTGCCCGATAGTCCCTAATCACTCTGCCTGCCTGCCTGATCGCCCCTAACTGCCTCTACCTTGGCCCCAACCACTACGGCTGCATCCAGAAGGACGTTCAGAATGACATCCAGAAGGTCGTTTGGCTGTCTGGTCTAATTAGCATATTACACTTTTATTATTATAGATATACTCATGGGAAAATGAAACCAGAATAGATAGCTGTTAAGGACCTGCCAGTTGTTGAAAAGCTACCACTGTACTTTCTAATTCATTGACATGTTTTCTTCCTTCCTATTCCTAATCACATGCTAATAAGGATTTGTGTGCTAGTGTGTTCCTCTCTTCTATTAAAATGTCAGCTCTGTATAGGTGTGACTTTGGTCCCATTCTCTTACATTCCTAACTCTTACACTTGGCAAATAGTAGGTGCTTACTGTATTTGTGTTGATTGGATGAGGATTGCAGCCAGTAAACTTACTTTAGGTCTCAGGCCTCAGAGAACAGGTGGATGGGGCTTGGGATTAACCCTGAAGGAGAAGGGGACTAGAGAGGCCCAGTGTGTCTCCACCCACCTGACCACCCTGCCCCACCGACTCTGCCCCCAAGCCCCGCCTTGGAGATACAGGTCACCACTAATCATGTTTATTTAAGAAAAGAAAAAAGTAGGGTGGGTAGTGCTAAGGGGTGAGGGTGATGGTAACAGGCTTCTCTGCTCTCTAGATCTCCTGACTCAGGGCCCTGGAGACTTCTGGAAGGACGAGGAAGCGTTCAGCTCTCAGCAGGGATGAAGGAAAGGGGAGGGAAATGAGGCCCAGCTGGAAGGAGAGGTTTGCTAGGGCCAGAGGCAGCCCAAGTCTGGCCCCCAGAATGGACCTTGTCAGACCAAGGCCAACCTGCTATGATTTCTGTCAGAAGATGAGGGAGACTCTATGTCTGGGGGTCCTGCTGCTCGATCTGCTTTTGGGTGTGGGGAGAAAATGGGAAAGTGGAACGGGGCCTGGGGTCGATTAGGGAGGAGGTTTGGGAGGCTGCAGGGTGGTAGCATGGAGTGTTGCTACTCCTACTCACTACCCTGCTCCTCCAACCTCGCCTTCAGGTGCAGTAGAGGTCCAGGTCCCCGAAGACCCTGTGGTGGCCCTGCTGGGCACCGATGCTACACTGCGCTGCTCCTTCTCACCGGAGCCCGGCTTCAGCCTGGAGCAGCTCAATCTCATCTGGCAGCTGACAGACACCAAACAGCTGGTGCACAGCTTCACGCAGGGCCAGGACCAGGGCAGCGCCTATGCCAACCGCACCACCACCAC
>NW_006282815.1:70079-89561 GCF_000327345.1 Myotis davidii
GTTCAGGGCATCCTCCCTGAGGCTTCAGAGTGTTCGTGTGGCTGATGAGGGCAGCTTCACCTGCTTTGTGAGCATCCGAGACTTTGGCAGCGCTGCGGTCAGCCTGCAGGTGGCAGGTGAGCACCAGAAGGGGACGCCCTCCCCCTGAGTCACCCCTCTCACTTCCCTAGCTCCTTACCCACTGCCCAGTGCTGATCCCTGTTACAGCCCCAGGCACCTTGTTCCTCCACTGTGCCCCCTCTGTCCTTGCCTTATCTTGACCTCTACCCTTTGCCTCCCTCAAGCCCCCTACTCGAAGCCCAGCATGACCTTGGAGCCCAGCAAGGACCTGCAGCCTGGGGATATAGTGACCATCATGTGCTCCAGCTACCAGGGCTACCCTGAGGCCGAGGTGTTCTGGCAGGATGGGCAGGGTGTGCCTTTGTCGGGCAATGTGACCACATCGCAGATGGCCAATGAGCAGGGTTTGTTTGACGTGCGCAGTGTTCTGAGAGTGGTGCTGGGTGCTAATGGCACCTACAGCTGCCTGGTGCGCAACCCCGTGCTGCAGCAGGATGCTCACGGCTCCGTCACCATCACAGGTAGGGGACTGACGAACTGCTGGGGAGGATGGAGGAGCCACCCCCTCTTTTCTAGATGCTGGGCTGGGATTTAGATAGGTTTGAATGTTCAGAAGACTTGAAAAACCATTTTCATACATTTTAGGTGTCTCAAATTCTCTCCCAAGAAGCCCTTAAGGGACTTGCCTTAATGAACTGGTACGAGGCATTTGTAATGTTTACTATCCTAGAGCACCTTAGGTGGCACTTATGGAGTCCTAGATGAGTGTTGGTGTGTGTTTATGGAGTGGGCCCCAAACTCAGTGCCTGGTGCGCAACCCCGTGCTGCAGCAGGATGCTCACGGCTCCGTCACCATCACAGGTAGGGGACTGACGAACTGCTGGGGAGGATGGAGGAGCCACCCCCTCTTTTCTAGATGCTGGGCTGGGATTTAGATAGGTTTGAATGTTCAGAAGACTTGAAAAACCATTTTCATACATTTTAGGTGTCTCAAATTCTCTCCCAAGAAGCCCTTAAGGGACTTGCCTTAATGAACTGGTACGAGGCATTTGTAATGTTTACTATCCTAGAGCACCTTAGGTGGCACTTATGCTTCTTATACAGGGAACCAAGTACTTGCCTGGAATATGAGGTGTGGTTGGGAGTTCTGGGGCAGCTCCAAGGCATGGTCCCAGCACCTGGTGAGGAAGTGTGTTCTTATGGGAACTTCTCTGGCTGATGGGAAGGCTTTGCTGCGTCCATGGGTGCCATTTGATTCTGAGACCCTGAGAGACAGCTGGGCTTCTACAGGTGGTCAGCCCCAGCAACCCATCAATGTCAGTTCTTCTATAATTGCACTCGCAACCCAGGCAGCAGTCAGAATGGCTGGGGCTCTCTCTGCTGCTCCTATGTGGTCAAATACTAGGTTGATCTCACAATCTCTGGTTTGGGGGGTCCTAGCACAGACACCCTTTCTCTTCCTTGAATGCCCACCTTCGTGGGCATCCCGTGTGCCTGGAGATGTGAAGCAGGCTCAGGCCAAGGGAAGCAGTCTCTGCCTGTGTTTGGATCTCAGTCTGGCTCCTCAGTTCCTCCCCATGAGCCAACTGACCTTTCCAGGGGCCTCCCCACGAATCTGGGTCAGGACAGCAAGTTATGCCCTGTTTTTCTTCCTATGACTTGCACTCAACCCCCCAGCCCACCCATGTCCCGACCTGCACCTGGTCCTCAGTTTCTGCACAAGCCTCAGAATTCACTGACTTATTCGTCTCTTCTCACAGGCGGACCTGGACCTTCCAAGGCCTTCACTTGTCTTCTAGGCATTCAGGCTCACTCCCAGTCTCTTTCAGGTGTTTCCTTCTGTCAAGGCTGTGTTCCCTCTGCCCACCCACGCAAGATGGACCCCACCCTATTCCTGGGGACCCCCTGGGCTGGTGATCTTTGTGGAGAAGTCACTGCCCCAGGCTTTTGGATGTTCTGAGGGGTCTCCTTGGCCTATTAAAGACCAGCATATTTTCTGGTGTGTTTGTAGGAAAGAGTAAAAACTATCAGACAGTGAGATTGACTGGAGTGGTCGAGAGAAGTCTCCCGGGACTGGTGAGCGTTGAGAGGCCTTGGCGGATCGGTGGGCTTCCTGGCATTTGCACACGGGCTGAGATGGGCATTGCCGCGCTGTGCAAAAAGGGCTTGTCAGTCAAATGTAATTGCAGGGAGAGTGTTTACCCACCAAAGACCAAGGTCTTTATTTAAAGCTTTAGTAACTAACATTTGAAGTGCTTTCATTTGGATGAGGAAACTGAAGCCCTGAGGGAAGAGAGGACTTTCCCCAGGCCCCAGACCAGCGCAGTGGCTCTGGCTCTTCTGGGGGTCAGGCACCTCTTTAAAAATTGGATAAATGATAAATGCAATAGCTTGTATTTAAAGTTTGAGGGTGCGTGGCCCCTCTAAATTCATGCCTGGGGGGGTCTGTCGACCTTGGCTCCTCACCCTCCAGTGAGCAGATGAACCAGGACCAGAATTCAACTCTTAGCCTTTCCGTCTAATTTCTCTCCTCCCCGCCACCCAGCCTCCTGTTTTTGTTAGAGCAGGTCTGGCCTACTTTGGAGCCTTTGGCCTGTATTTCACTTCGGGCAGCTTTGTGCCTGTAAGACATCCTGGGATTGAAACTTTCAGCCCTCCAGCCTAGTCTCTCCCACACCTGCTGGAGGTGAGTGAAGCTGAGTGGGCTTTGTGGAGCAGGCACTGTACGGGGAGCCAGAAGACAAAGGTCTGAGCCCTGCTCTGTCCTTTACCAGTTGAATGAGGGCAAGTTTGACCTGTGTTCTAGGCACCAGCCTACGATGAACACAGAAAGAGCCTCCCTCCCCCTGGGTATTTCTTTGACTCTTCTCTGTCATCGCTGCAGGAGCCCCACCCTGGGCTCCCCAGGGGTTTCATGGACTGGCCCTCCTGACTCCTCATATCAACTGCTGTCCTCTCCTGCTTATCAGGTGATGGGTCCCTCTGCTTCCTATGTCCAGACCAGCAGCTTTGCCAGCTATGCCAGCTGAAGGTGGCATCTGCCTCAAATGCCCATGTCTATGCCAGGGCCTCCACTGATTGAGGGCTGAGGACTGAGGACACTGCTCTCAGCACAGCTGGTGTGTCCTACAGACGCCACTGGGCCCAGGCTGCTAATGCCCGGTGCTCGTGTCCTCCAGAAAGCACAGGAAGGCAGCACTGTCTTTGGTTAGATTTGTTGTCCCCGAGGCTTCTACCCTGGAGCCAGCAAACAACTGCTGGCCCTGACCCAGGTGTGGGCACTTCAGCTCCTTCCATCTGCCCTGAGAGAGTTCACAGAAGGGCCCTCAGCATTTCACAGAGAGATGCCCATGGCAAGTTCCTCACTCTATCTCCCTCAGTGCGCATCCTCATTGACATGCAGGATCTGAAGACACTTTCCGTAAAGGGCTGGATAATAAATATTTTAGGCTTTATGGGCCACACAGCATTTCTTACTGCTGCTGCTTTCCCACTTCCTTCTGTTCTTCTCTTTCCATTTCTTGGCAACCCTTTACAAAAATTATATCACAGGCTATACAAACACAGGTCACAGGCCAGATTTAACTGACAGGCCTTAGTTTGCTGACTCCTGATCTGTAGGGTGGGGAATATCACTAGGTGGGGCTGGGATAGTCAGGGAAGGCCTCCTGAGGAGGTGGCCTTAAGGTAGGTGGAGAACTTGGGAGCACTTTTTAGGTCAGGGAAACTGACAGCAATGTATGGTGGCTGGAGGGAGCCAGTTGTCTCTGCAGAGAAGGGCCAGGACATTGGTTTGGCTGCAGCAGAGGTTCCTATAGTGGAATTAGATACAAAGGAGGGGGAGGGGAAGTAAGTGGCAGCTAGATTATCGAGGTCCTTGAATCTTGTAAAAATGATTGAAGCATTATTCTCAGATCTGCAGGGAGCTATAGAAAGTTCTTGAGCATCATCAACTAAAAACTCTTCAATCCTACCAGGTTGAAGCATGTTCATACCAGCCATGGTCTGTCAGGGTTTGGAGGGTATATGGGTGAGCAGGGAAAGGGCATGTGCGTAGTATTGGGGCCCAGAGAGGGTGGGAGTCCCCCACGAACCTTGGAGCCAGAGGGTTCTGACTTCATGGCCATGGGGGCCAGAGATGATGATTTCTCCCCACTGCCCCTCCCAGGACAGCCCATGACATTCCCCCCTGAGGCCCTGTGGGTGACCGTGGGACTCTCTGTCTGTCTTGTTGCACTGCTGGTGGCCTTGGCCTTCGTGTGCTGGAGAAAGATCAAGCAGAGCTGTGAAGAGGAGAATGCAGGTGAGAGGGGTGTGTGGATGTGCGTGCACATGTCTTTGGGCATGTTGGTGTGCCTGTGACATCAATATGAGTTTTACTTTCCCCTGACAGAATGAATGTGGGTGTGCCGTGGGGCTAGATTGTGTGTGTATGACCTTGGGGCTGAATATGTCTTGTGTGTGTGAATAAGTTGAGTCTACCTGTGAGTGTGCAAGTTTGGCAGGTTGAATATGTATATGAGTGTGACTGGAAGCAGTGGTAGACATGTAAGGGTGAAGTGTGAGAAGGTGATGAATGTATCTGTGAGAATAAATCCCATGAGTGTGACTGTGAGTGAGAGCACAGGTTTAGAAATTTAACATAAGTGTGAATGTTTCATGGGTTTGGGGTCATTATGTGAGGGTGTGTCTGCCTCAGAGGAGGAAGAGCCTGGATCTTCTGCCATTTGCTGGGCTAGGGTCGGTATGAGCAGACTTTGGTGAGTGGCAGGTGGTGAGCTGATCTCAGGAGATGGGTGGCTTGACCTTGGTAGGTAAGTTGACTGGTGAGTGGTGGGTGAGGGAGTGGACATTGATAAGTGGGTGAGTTGACCCTGGTTAGTGGTACAGAGGTTAACAGAGGTTTTCTTGGGTAAACATGAAAGTAATGCTGAGAGATAAAGATGACTCGGTGTCAGGAAGGACAGTGAATATGTGAATGGGGAAGAGGCTGGTCAGTTGACAGATAGGTGATACTTGTGCAGCAGTGCCTGGGTGGGCTGGTGGAAGGATGAGTGGACCGATAGATGGGTGGGTATACATGTTGGAGGGTGGTGATTGACTGGGTTGGTAGGTGAATGGATGAGTAGATGATGGGTTCAGTGGATTGGTGAAGGTGAGTAGCTGGTCCTTGGCAAGATGAGTGGCTGGGAGCCCTTTATCCTGCCCCAGGGCCCTGCACTGTGATACTTGCTCTCAAGTTCTGACTCTGTATCCAACACTTGACCATGGGTCAGGCCTGTTTCCCATTTACCTGCCTCCTGCACCCCCAGGTGGGGAAGTGCAATGATGGAAATGGGGCTGAGAAAGTTTTTGTTTGCTCTTCCAGGAGCTGAGGATCAGGATGGGGATGGAGAAGGACCTAAGACTGGTAAGTCTAAGCTTGTAGCTGGTCTTATTGGCTGAGGAAAGGGCACAGGGACAGGGGAGAGGTCTTTAGGACCTGGAGGATCCATATTTGCTTGAGGTTGAATGAAGCCTGTCCTGTGAACTAAGGCCTCACCACCCATGTGAGTCTGGTCTCTGCTCAGCATTAGGCTTGGAGGTGGCTCTCCCCTGATTCCTTTCCAGGTGCTGCTTCACCTCACCTGCCTACCTTTACCCATCTGCCAGCCAGTCCCACCCCTAGGGACCCTGCACTGTGGAGTCTGGTGGATTCCTAGGGGAGGGAGATAGGGCAGCCTGAGTTTCAGTTCCAGCTCCTGCTCATATAAGCTGAGTGGCCTTGAGCTTTGCTTCTCTGGGCCTTGACCTCCTCATCTTTGAGTCTCAGTTTTCTCATAAGAACTGCCTCCCTTCATTGGGTGTGTGGGTTTGATTAGATGAGGTAATGTCTATAAATGGCCTACTATCATACCTGGTACCTAGGAAGTGCTCAATACCTTGGAGTCCTGTTACCAGGCAGATAGTGTAAGATAGTCCCATTCTGGATACAGGTTAAGTAACTCTGGTAACTCTGCTCCTCTGGGCTTCCGTTTCCCATCTGTAAATGTCATCCTGCCCTTGCCCTGATGGCGCCCGAAGCTGGTTTTGGAGCTCTCTGAAGTGACAGGATAGGAAAGAGGTTTGCAAAGGTCCTGGTGCTGTGAGGACACAAACTGGGAGCCCAGCGTGGGGTCGGTGCCAACGTGCTGGTATCCCGTGGCCATGGTGCCCTCATTGCCTTCCCTTCTGGCTCCTGGGCTGGGAAAGGCAGGTTCCTGTTGAGCCATCTGGGATAATGCTAGTTGACACCAGTTCCCTCCCCACACCCACAGAACGAAGGGCAAGAAATGGACACCTGGGACTGCTATAAATTATGCCAATTAATTATCTGCCTTTGGTGTCGGGGTGTGGAGATGGCTCTGGGATCAGGCCTCCTTTTTTCATGCTCAGAGGCAGATGGAGTTGAAAGAAGTGAGCGCAGGAGCTGGTGGCTTAGAGATTTGGTCAGTGTCTGTTCCACATGGTCCTGGGGACTTCCGGGGACATCCGCAGCCTCTCTAGCTCCTTACTTCCCTGTGTTTTGGAGTAGATACCACCTCTCTATCTCACTGGAAGGCAGGTAGTTGTTCTTATTCGACTGATGCAGAAAACCAAGGCCTAGAGATGGGAGTGACAAGCCACAGAGTGGAGCTGGGACTTGGGACAGCAGCCTAGGCCCCCTTCCTTGGTGCTTTGATGTTTCCCCCACTCTCCTTCCTCCTCCTCCTCCCAGTCCTTCTATCTCTCCACACCACCCTCAACAATACAACTTTCCACAGTTCCTCCTAACTATGTGCTTCTTCCTTTTTTGCAGTCCTGAGGCCTCTAAAACACTCTGAAAACAAAGAAGGTAATGACACGTGGTGCTTGAGATTGTGTGTGTCTGTGCATTTGTGTGTAGGAGGCACGGAGAGTCATGGGGAAGTGATTACACCCCTTGCTGGTGACCTGCTCCCCAGAAGAGCAGCCTCCACTCCCCTCACATCCCCTAGTAGAGCTGCTGGGACCTCGGTTACTCTGCCCTCTGAAGCGTGGGGTCAGACCAAACCTGGGTTCAGCAACCTCGGTACTTGGGTTCTGGCTAGGAAAGAATTCAGAGCCAAGACCCAGCTGTAAGAGAACATTTATTTAGTAAATCATAGAGGTAAAAAAGTAATTCTAAAAGAAATGCACTTAATAAACAAGTTATAGAGGTAAAGGAAGGGCCCTTGGAGCTTGGAAGCAAAATCGTAAAGTGCCTGGGCCTGGGAGGGGCACGGGGAGGGAGAAGGAAAGGGGAGAGGGAGGGGAAAAAATGAGGGGGAGGGAGAGAAAGGCAAGGGCATGTTCTCAGAAGGGAGAGCACACTGGGTCCTCCATCCGAAGGGTTTTAAGGGTGGAGAGTTTAGGGGGGTCCCAGGGAAAATCTCAATAGAGTATTCAGCAGCTTTCCAGGTGTCCTTTCAGGGTCTAGGTCTCCACTGATTGGCTGGTGGTGGTCAGGGCAGGGGGTCATTATCCAATGCAGCTGGTCCTGAGGTCAGCCATGGCCGGTTTCGTTGCTTATTTGGGCCTGGAACTGAAATCCAGCCGAGGCCTAGATGTTATCTCTAGGGAGGAAAGGTTACGGGATCCAAACCCCATAACCAGCCATATGCTAGGGGAGGAGAAGTCACCCTGGGGGCGAGGTCCTACCCTATAATTGTCCTTTGCTAGGCACCACCCTGGTGACCTTCTGTACCTGGCCTATTGTCCTTGCTCTGCTCATGTCTATCTAACTGCCTATTAAAGACATGAGTGGCTTCCACCTAGAAAATTAAGGTTGGTTGCCAAAGGTTATGGAGCCTTAGAGTTTTTTCAAGTCGCCTTGGTGTCCCTGTTAGGAATTCCTGGATGCTTATATCTGCATTGAGCTTTCCTCTGGGTCCCAGGCTCTGGACTTGCTGGGCAAGCACAGGGGCAGTCCACAGGAGGAGAGCTATTTTCCCGGACAGACAGACCCCCAAAGAATGGGAGAGGGAAGGGTGGGGTCACACATGTTCTTGTCCTCCTTCTAAACTCTCCATTAGGCCAGGAGCAGAGTGAGGCCAGGGCTATGAATCCACGAGGTGCCCTCTACATGGAGACAAGAAGCCAGGGGGAGGAAGGTTTCCCACAGCATGGCTGCTAGGGATATTGGCGTGGCAAAGAGAAGCTGGAAAGGGTTTCCTGCTGGCGGACAGAAGAGATGGGAAGGGAAAGGTGTGCCAGGCAGAGGGGCCAGTGGGAGGGAAGTGTTTGAGTTGAGTGGACCCATGGGGATTGGTGAGGACTAAGCAGTCTCCCTCAGGTGCCCTGGTGGTCTGTCTGATGCCCAACTCCGGTGTTTGTGTCTTTCTGGGCCGTGGGGCAGCGCTTAGTGCTGGGGACGGCTAGCTGGAACTCTGGCCACTCCCACACACACTGCCCGCTCTGAAGTATGTGACCATGTGCCTGAGCTTCTGGCACTCTCCCAAGAGTAGAACTCAGGCACTTAATGCTCCTCCCCCCCTTTTTTCTTCCCATCATGAAATTTAGGTGATGAACCAGAAATAGCCTGACCAAAGGATCAGGGAGCTGCTGCCCTTGCCTTGGGCCCCCCCTCTGCCTGCACTGGGGCCTCTGTGTGAGCCCTGGGCTGGGGCTTCCTTGCCCCCAACAGATGGCTCCCATCCTGGCGAATCTACTCATTCTGCAGAGGATGCGATACAAGACCACTTACAGCCTCATTTCCCCAAAGGACACGACTCCCAAGTCATCCTGCTGCCTTATTTCTTATGGACACAATACACAGACCCCACCACTTTGTTTCTCCAATGGATACGCTACATGGACCGTCTGGCTGCCTTTTTCTCTAGAGCACTCAGCATTCAGACTGACCCTCTGACTTGTTTCTCCAAAGACACGATACATAGTCACTCCTCGCCTTGTTTTTCCAGTGGCCCTGATACACTAGCTCTCACTTCTCAGACTTCCTCCCACCTGCCTGTAATCCGTATCCTCAGATGGGGCACCGTAGCCTCAGTATCTATCGCCTTGAGTCTAGCGGTGTCTCCTCTTGCTTTCTCCCATGCTGGCCCCAAGGCCGGCCTTTCCCTCCTCCACTGAGTGAACACAGGTCCCCTCCCAGGCATGCAGAGGCACCGGTGCACGTGCTGGAACACGTTCAGGCTCCCCCTGGGCCGGTCTCTTCCAAGGTGCCCTGGTCTGTGCCCTGTGAGCTCCCCTCTTCCCACCGTCCCCGCGGGAAGCACGTGCTGGTCACACTGGGTCCTGGGGATAAGCTTCTGTTCCTCTGCTTTTCTGCCTTTTGCTTATTCATTCAAGTAATGTTCCCTGGGCACCATGGGGTTGGCACTGTGTTAGGTGTGGGGAACCCTCCCTGAGAAGACAAGCTGCTTCCTCAGGACTTGCCCTTCAGCTGCAACCCTGTGAGGAAATAGCAGTTCATGAGAGGGGCTCCTGCCTTCTCCCTGCTGTACCCCTCTGCTGTGCCCCCAGCTACCTAGGCACCTCACCCCATCCCATCTCTGGTTCTTAGAGTGGCAGGAGGTGGGCAGAAACCTGGAGAAAGGGATGGAACCTCTCACTCCAACTGGTGAGAAGCTGATGGTCCCCAAAGTGTCTTTTCAGGGTGAGCAGGTGGTCAGCCAGGCAAGACCAAACAGACCCCAAGAGCCCAGCAAGAAGGATGCCTGGGGCCTCGGCCAGGGGTGCAGCCCCTCTTCCCTTCACCCCACCATGGTGCTATTCTGGGGCTGGGCAGACATTTTCTGGCCTCTCTTTGGCCAGCCCCCAGCCTCTGGTAGAATGAACTTCTGATGTTCTCCCACTGACATAGCTCCCTTCAGCAACAGTGAAGACATGGGATTTCTAATTTAAATGTGGGACTCTCAGGAATTTCATAAACTGGGGGGAAGGAGGGAGGTACTTGGGGGGAAATAAATGCCTTTGTAGAAAGCTTTTTCTCTGTGAAGTGCATGGAATAGGGCCGGGTCAGGACTCAGCAGGATGGGTTCCTTCCTGGACATCACAGCTGGATCTCCTTCACCATCCTTCAGCACTCGGTCTTGGGAGCCATGTCGTCCCTCCCTGGCCTCAGTTTCTCTCTTGGTAAAGTGAAGTTGGCCATGTAGAAAGGCCCTTTGGTTACTGTATGGGGCTCCACTCACTCCTAAAACAACCCATAAAGAAGATTCTGACCCCAGGTTTGTTTAAGGCTTCTGCTAATACCCCATTTTGCAGATGGGGAAGCTGAGACCCAGTGAGAAGCTGGTACCAGGAAAGGAGTTCTGCGTGCTATTCTTTTTGATAAAATTTTATTATTATTACTAGAGGCCTGGTGCACAAAAAGTTGGTGACTCGGGGGAGAGGGGGGTCCCTCAGCCCAGCCTGTGCCCTCTAGCAGTCTGGGACCCCGCGGGAGATAACGACCTGCTGGCTTAGGCCTGCTCCCGGGGGGCAGAGGGCAGGCCCAATCCCTAGGTGCAGCCCTGGTCGGGCTCAGAGCAGGGCCAATTGGGGAGTTGGGGCACCGCCCCCTGTCATGCACAGAGCAGGGCGGATTGGGAGGTTGCAAGGCCACCCTCAGTCATGCTCAGGGTAGTGCCGATTGCGGGGTTGGGGCACCGCCCCTGTCACACTCAAGGCAGGGTCGATGGGGAGGTTGCAGCACCACCCCCTTTCATGCACAGAGCAGGGCCCATCAGGGGGGTTGGGGAGCTCCCCCCTGTCACACACAGAGCAGGGCCGATCAGGGGGTTTGGGCACTGCCCCCTGTCACGCTGATTCCAGTCCCGGGTGGTCTCACGGCTCCGCTGATCCCGGTGCCTGGAGGCATATTACCCTTTTACTATATAGAACAGAGGTCTGGTGCACGGGTGGGGCCGGCTGGTTTGCCCTGAAGGGTGTCCTGGATCAGGGTGGGGGTCCCCACTGGGGTGCCTGGCCAGTTTGGGTGAGGGGATGATGGCTGTTTGCAGCTGGTCACACACCATTCAGGGTGGGGGTCCCCACTGGGGTGCCTGGCTAGTCTTGGTGAGGGGCTGAGGGCTGTTTTCAGGCTGTCGGGTGACAGAAGCTCCCAACCACTCCTTTATTTATTTATTTATTTATTTTTTTATTCTGGGCCAGCTTTAGCTGTGGCTCCAGCTCTGCAGCCTCTGGGGCTGGGAAAGCGGAAACCCTCGGGCCCAGACTTGTGTTCTAATCGAACCTCTGTATCAACTCCAGCTCTGAGATCCCAGCAAGCTGAAAGCAGGTTTCTGGAGTTTTTTTTAGCTTCTATATGTTACTATTCTTTGTATTTGGAGACCAAAGGCCGTCCCTTCCGTTAGAATCTTCTAGAAGGGTGGCTGTGGAGGAGAGAGGCTTCTCTGTCGTGAGCACCAATTCTGCATCTCTTCAGCAGATGAAGTTTTATTTTATTTTATTTTTTTTTTGAGAGAGATTGGGAGAGAAAGGGAGAGGGAGAGATAGAAACATTGATGAGAGAGAGACATTAATCGACTCTCCTGCACGCCCAAACCTGGCCATGTGCCCTAACAGGGAATGGAACAAGTGACCTCTTGGTTCATGGGTCAACACTCAACCACTGGGCAACACTGGACTCAGTGGGCCTGTGACCGGAGCAAGGTGTTCGCTTCCTTGGGCCTTCTTTTCTTATGTGAAAGTAGGCCTGAGGTTCTCACCACTTTCCACCTCCGAAGACTGAGAAGGAGGGTGAGCATGGCAGGCTCCCGGGCGCCCAGAGAACCAGCTTCAGGCCGCAGGCGCTCGCAGGGTGCTCGTGCTCCTTTCCGCTAGCCTGCCCGTTGGTCCCAGAACCCCGCAGGCCTTGGGGCGGCAGCAGGAGCCAGGGCTGAGGGCCGGGACACTTGAATTTGGTTCCTGGCTCCACTACTAACCTGTGACCAAGTCATCATACTTCTGAACCTTAATGTTCTTACCTATTAAGTAGGGGGATGAGTCCTGTTCTGAAAGCATGTGACAGTCTTTGCTAACTGGAGCACTCGTTATAAAGTAGGAGGTCCCAGGGGTGATAGGGTCACCTTGCCTGAAGTCCCACCACTGGTTTAGAACCAAAAGGTCTGTGAGAGCCTCTGTCTTTGCTTCCCCTATCCACCACCTCGGCTTTGCTCACATCACTGGCCTTCAACCCCATCATAAGGTGGGATGACGGTAGTTCATGTCATAGGATTGTTGTGAGGGTTGGACAGGCAGTGGGTAAGAAGACACTGCAAACTATAAAGTACTGGGCACATAGTAGGGCTTATCTTTCCTGCAGTCGAGGTTGCACACTCTTGCTCCCTAGGTGATTTTGTGGCCCAGAAGAAGCTGACTGAATCAGTTTGTCCATCTGTAAAACCGGTATGATTACCAGTGCTTTTCCTTTCTAACAGGGCAGGTTAAGGCTTAGAGATGACACTGTATTAAGTGCTTCTAGGAGTGACCTAGCAGGTAAGAGACTTGCCTGGGGGGAGGGGGAGAGGAGTAGCTGAGGAAGGTGGCCACTAAGTTCCCTGTGACAAGTACCCAGAGAGCAGTATTTTTAGCTGCGCTTACTGGGCAAAGCTCCAACTCCTGCATTTTAATGGAGAAATAATTCTCACAGTGCGTCAAACTGTAGCCTGCAGGTGTCACATCCATATTAAAAAGAGGACAGAGCAAGGGTTCATTTGCCTGGCTTGAGGTGTGACTGGAATTCAACTCCAGGACCATTTGTAACCAAGGCTGTGAAGACCAGTAAGCATATCTGACCACTCCAAGGAGGGACAAGGGACGAGACTGGTGGGAGTGAAAACAGCATGGCCAGGGGCCTTGAGTCACCCTGTCTTTCTCTACCTGCCTCTTTCCTCCTTCAGAGCGCTCTGCTTCTATTCACAGGCATGAATGGTGCCTTCCAAGAGGTCTGCTCAGGGGTAGGCCCCTGACCGTGCTCACCTAGGAGGCAGTTGTTGAGTGGGATGCTGATCCTTGTGGACCAATGAGCAGAGACCATGGCTGATCTGAGTGGGGCAATGTCCACATATCCTGTTGCAAAGCCCAAATATTAAACTGAGGTATGGAGCCAAAGTTTGCCTCAAGTAGCCAAACCCCAAGCCGCCAAGGGCAGGGAACCCACAGAGAAGCTGGAGGCTGACATGAAGTGAGGAGGCAGAATGGATTGGGGTGGGGAGCAGCAGATCCAAACGCAAGCAAAAGAGAAATGTATAAAGTGCTTGTCCTCACCTCCATCCCCTACTCAGAGGGAAGCACTATTAAGGGTTTGCTGTCCTTCCAGACTGTTCCCCAGGTTACACATTTACAAAAATAAAGTCAGACATACTATTCTGCAACTTTTGTTGTTGTTTTTTTTCTTTACCCAAGTCAGTTCTCTGTTTCTTTACTTTTTAAATGAGGTGTAACATATATCTAGTGTTTAAAAGACACTAGTTCTCAGTGTATAGCTCCATGATTTTCACACAAGTATCTCTACCCATGCAACCATCATCAGGTCAAGATATAAAACACGTTTAGAATCCAGAAAGTTCCCCAGAGCCCCTTTGTTATGCAAAGAGCCAAGGTCTGAGAAAACCTGGGGGTATTGCTTGTGGATTTTAAAGAAATAACGCAAAAGCCTAGCTGCGAAAGACACGGGTTTACTACATGCGCATGGAGACACGGGTTTACTACGTGCGCATGGAGACACGGGTTTACTACGTGCGCACGGGTGGTGGCTGAGCAGTGTGGTCTGCTGCACAGGGCTCGCAGCACACGGGTGTGTAGAGGGTAGGGAACAACAGACGGCACAGGCCCGCGCTCGCACACAGCTGTGGGAGACCGGAGCACTAGCTGTTTCTCTACACTTGTTCACAGCCCAGGCAGTTTCTCTTCGGCAGTTTCTTGATGGAGGAGCTGGCCAGGCTCCCAAGGTCGGTCCCAGTCTGCTTACTGATGGCCTTCATCATATTCCCACAGGGTGGGAGGGGGAGTTGGAGCTTGGGAAAGGGTGGGCCCATGTTCTCACATACACACATGCTTCCCAGTCAATGGCCCCACCAGAGATATTATTCTGGCTGCTTTCACCACAGATTCATTGTGCTTGTTCTTTAACTTCAAATAAGTGGAATCCTATAGTTTCCTCTTTCAGAGTTCTCTGCTTCTGGCTAGAGCCCCTGGTGCATGTACATGAAATATTTAGCAATGATCTCAACCATTGGCACCAGGTACCTCTATTCTTAAAAACCTAAGTGATTCTAATGTGCAGCCAGGGTTAAAAACCACTGGATTAATGGGATCCAGAGCTGTATCTAGAATAATATATTCTATTTTGTGTCTAGCTTCTTGCAAAGAGCTCCTCATTCTATTTAAATTATTACATAGTATCTGATGGTACTACTGTTCTGGAATATATTTTGCCAGTTCGTATATCTAGTTTGGATATAAACAATGTGGACTTGTGCTAGAGTTTCTACAGTATGGAGCCCATTAAGTGGAAACTTGGGGTCACAGGCCTGTGCATTTCAAATGTTGGTAGAGTTACCAATTGTTTGGGCTGCCTTTATAGCCAGTCCCTGTGGCAGCAAAAACCTGCAAGCAAAGAACATTTAGGCCACCAGCAAAACCGATTCTAGGCGGGACAGGAAGGCTGCTGGCAATTCCCACGCTAGCTGGTCAGGGATGGAACCTAACTCCACAGTGGATGGGCCTGTGATCATCTCTTCCTCTCCCACCCACTCTGGACTGCTTTCCCCTTCAGCATCTGCCTGTGGCCGCGGCCGCCTCCGTTCCGGGAAGCTATCTGCCCATTCCTGGGACCCCAGTCCTGGAGGGGAGTGTGTCTGCCTCCTGCTGGATGAAGTGGTCTGAGCGTGTGCTGGGGTTGGGCTGAGCCCCACATCCTACACTTGGAACACCTGACCGTACTGGATGGAGGCGGTTCATCAGCACCTCGCTGGGTGTAGGTGCCTCGGGGCAAGTTAAATCTGCTCTTGTGTCTGAGGATGTTCCTAACCTGCCATTTGGTTCCACAACTCCAGGTAATCATGATGACATTATTTCACCGCTAATGAGGGGTGCTTGTTAGAGCATTGGAAACCCTGGGTCTCATGGGGCAAACGGCGTGCCCGTGGCTTTTGTCCTCAGCCTTTCCCCAGCATCTGAGCAGAAAAACAGCACCCTCCCCTCAACCTTCCTCAGCTGATATGATTTCTCCACCCCCCACTGCTATCCTCTGGACATGTTGGTTTCATCACTGTCTTTTTAGAGTGAGGCCCTGGCATGGATTGTAATATTTCAGGTCATAATAGAGCAGTCCCTCACCTCCCTGATCCTGAGTGTTATGCTCCTAGTGATACTACTCTGGATCCCATTAATCCAGTGCTTTTTAACCCTGGCTGCACATTAGAATCACTTAGGAGGCTTTTAAGAATAGAAGTACCTGGGCTCCCTCCCTAGAAGTTCTGGTGCAGTTGGTTGAGATCATTGCTAAATATTTCATGTGCACACACCAGGGGCTCTAGCCAGCCTTACAAGTTAATGTAAAATAAGATTCAGAGGACAACCCTGAGGAGAGATCTTTGAGACCAGGCACCTGAGATAAGCCAGCTCTTCTAAATGATCACTGAATCAGTATCTGATAGTACTACTGTTCTATCAGATTTGCTGCTCAGATGCTGGGGAAATGCTGAGGACACAAGAGGTGTTTGTTTTCTCACTAAAGGATGCACAGAAAATACAGGTGCAAGAAAGGTTGAGGGACAAGATCATGGTTAGATTGGAGAAGCGGGGGGAGGGGGAGCATTCCCTGTGTTGTCCGGCCCAGAAGAGAGCAGGAACCCTGAGTCCCATCCCTTGGTCAGACCAGGTATGTAGGCTCTGGTAGAGTGAGGAAGGATAGCTTGGACAATGGCTCAGTCCTTTTCAGTTCAGTATAGGAAATGAGGGGCCTTCCCCCGCTTTCTCCCTGTGTCTCTCTCTCTTTTGTCACCCCCAGTCCTCCAGATGTGCACAGCCTGTGGCTGGTTCTGGCTCCCTCCCACCCTCCCTCTAGCACCATGTTCTCCATGAGGTGAGGACCATCTGTCCTCCTGGCAGCACTCAGTCTGTCTGTGTGTGCCAAGCTCAAGAAGCAGCTTTCACAGTCTTCCTGCTTTCTTCCCTCCCTGTCTCAAATTTGCTTCTGCTCCAGGACGTCCTGGGGCCTCTACCGTGCTGCAGACCTGCCGCATCCAGAGTCATCAGAGCAGAGCCTCTCTCCTCTACCACTGCCCCCATTCACCTCCTGCAGGGTCTCTGGCCTCTTGTCCTTCCTCAGGCTCAAATTTTATCTAGCCAGGGTTTACCTACCTAGTCCCATATTTCACAGGCCGTCAGACTCCCATCCTGCCTCTTGTGCTTCAATATTCTCTCCTAAACAGTTTCTGCAGACTATGATCCCTAGTCTTGGGGTGCTGGCAGGATGGATGGACATGGGTCTCTGCCAGCCACTGAACTACATTTTGCCTCATTTGCTAAGATAATTTAGTGTAATTTGCTGCTAACAAATGATTGCACTGCTTCTTGTTCCTCTAGCTTTCATAATTGCTTTGAAGTCTATGTGCTCATGATGGCAGCTTGAGCAAACATTCCGGGAACCCACAGCTGGCCAGGTTGCAGAGGGAGCTCAGCCTCCTTGCGTGACCATGCCAAGGGCCTTGGTGACCCGAGAGGCCTGGCTGGGGTGCTGATTGCCTGGATGTCTCTCTCCATACTGTCCTGAGTGTCCCCTGCCTGCTGCAGCAAGGAAGATCTGGGTCAGCCCCAAAAGAGAATGTGCTAGCAGCCACGGATTCTGGACCCCAGGTGTTTGTGGAACAGGCTCTGCCCTACTGGGAAAGGGGTCATTCTGCTCTGTTGGGAGGATGGATGATGAGGGAGAAGGGGACAAAGGTGACCTGTGGAGACAGGCATTGTATGGACCAAATTCAATCTTGGTCATAAGCCGTTGCTCAAGCTCTTCCCCTCATGGATCTGCCCTCTGTCTCCTCTGCCCAGGCAAATCCTACACATGCCCTCCTGTGTATCACTCTGGTCTCTGGCTGCACCTGGTGTTTTACAGCCATGGCAAGGCACTGGCTCCTTCACTGTTCTCTGGGAGTTCATCTTCTCTGCAGAGCAGGTCTGCATTTGTCCCCTGCCAGCCCAGTGCAAGCAGGGAAGTACCCAAACCACATTCATCAACCTCTGAATGGAAAGGACCAGGCTGAAGATTACTTCTGCACTACCCCCTGAAAACAGGATTTCCCAGCAAGTGACTAATGGAAATGAGGCTGCCAAAGGTACTTAACCTATTTAAAGCGATAAACTATTTTGAAAATCTCTTAGAAGTCCCCATTTGCCCATAAATAATTGATATGGTAATTGCAAGTCATTCTCTATTTATATTTACCAGAGAAGATTCCCTAAGCCTTGTTTGACCACTGCCCTGTGCTCTGTGTGGGAGACACTCCCTGATAACCCTTGGGGAGCTGAATGCTCTGAGACCTTACAGGTAAGCACCTGTAAAATAGAGACAAGAATCGTGCCCCCTTCCCTGGTTCACTGAGATGGAAAGAGGTCACCCAGAGGATGGAGGCTCTGCAGGGCCACCTCATCTGCACTTATGATGCAGGGTGACCCGGGAGGCCTGGCGAGGGTGCTGATTGCCTTGGTGTCCTCTCCATGCTCAGGGATACCATTTACAACCCGTCGGATAGGTCTGAGCAGATGGCATCAAGCATAGCCCAGACAAAGCAGAGAGATTTTCCCTGAGAAATAGAGAGGAGATAGGCAGCAAGACAGGGTGTTTGGGGGTGGGGTGGGTAGGATAGAGATGGGGGTGGGAGGATGGTTCATTGCTCAGAGGGTGATGGCAATAGAGAAGCTCCAGGCACATGAAGAAACAGCCATGGCTCCTGGGTACTAGCAGAACAGATCAATGTCATCCTGTAGCCTGCGGGTCGATTCTGCTTTCTCAGGGTTTAATTGGCTTGTTGGCTTTGGCTTGTGGAAGAGAAAGAGGCTCTTTTCAAGGAGAGGCACTGAGTTAGAGACAGCCATAGTGCCTCCCTCCAGGCCCCACCCCCATCAGAGGGAAGATGGGGCAGCAGGCAGATGCCTTTCTTACCCCTCCCAGTCCCCGAACCAGCTGTCTCTGTTTGCTGGAGTGAGGTGAGGCAGGCCAAGATGCTCATGGAAATGTCTGTCTGGCTCTGTGTACGTGCTGTGGCTCTGCTGTTCCTGATCTGACATGGCCCTGTATGATTGTGAGTGGGAGAGGAGTAGATGAGGGAGTGGCAGAGGAGAGCAAAGGACAGCATCCACACATTTAGAAACATCAGCCTCTTCTCTGCTGTATCATTGAGCTCAGAGAAGAGGAGGAACTGGGAGCAGTTGGGAGCAAAGCTCAGAGGAGGACCCAGAAAGCTCCTGATCTGGCTCAGTGCCATGGCCTTAGGACTCTGTCATATAGCTCTATGGGGTTCAATTCAAGGACAGAAACATGCGTATCTGCTCAGCCTCCTCCTGTAAGGGGTGGTGCAGCCTAATAATGTGGGCTCTTCCTTTTTGCAGTCCCGCACAGTGCCAGCCCTCTGAAGGAGTGAAGGTTTCCGTGGTGGCGGTAGTCCCGCAGCAGAGACCTTACAGGTCTCCTCTCCTCCCAGCCTCAGCAGCTTCCTCTCTGTACCTGTGGTTTTCCTAATAACCACATTTAAACTATTTATGAAGGCAACTTCAACGAAGCAGCACAACATTGCTTTAAAATGACTTTCATTTCCTAATAAGTAACTTTGGGATGAGCACTGATTCCCAAGCTCCTCGGGGCAGGCCCACAAGATGAAGCCCCAGGTTGGGCACTCAGGGCTCTCCCTTAATGAGCTAAGGAGTGGGGATCCCTTCCCTCTCTGCAGGAGAGGACAGGCCTGGTGCCAGGTGAGGAGGTGTGACAACTGGGCAGAACTCAATGACTGAATTCTCAGGGAAGGGGTCAAGGGAGTGAGTAGACCGGCTGAGGCTCTGGAATAACTTACAAGGAAGGAGCGTGCTCTATTCCACACTGGAACCTCTCTGGACCACAGTGTGTGAGGTGAGGGTGCTCCGGGAGCAGTGATAGCTCAGGAGCATGAAGTATGAAGAGGCTCTGAATCTAGAGTCTAGAAAGCCCAGATGGCCTCGGCTCAGAGTCTGGGCCATGCGTCCTTGTGGTTCTGTGTGGGCATCAGAAACACCACCTTGTACAATTCTAAAGGACACCATTCCCGGGGGGAGAAAGAAGATGGCGGCGATATAGGCAGACGCATCCCAGGTCGTGTCCCGGAGCAAATGGAGTGAGCAGCTGAAACTAATAACACCCACCCCGAATTGGCGAAAGGGCTCAGCTGGTGAAACGGTTTGCAGCCGGGAAGGGCACAACTCCCCTGG
>NW_006282815.1:97758-109992 GCF_000327345.1 Myotis davidii
CTGTAAGAAGAGTAAGAAGAAAAGTTAAAGATACAAATTATGAACAACAAACATGCATCTATCAACAAGTGAATCTAAGAATCAAGTGAATAAATAATCTGGTGATCATAGTAGAATCAGGGACATAGAAAGGGAATGGACTATTCTTGGGGGAGAGAGGGGTGTGGGAGATGCAGAAAGAGACTGGACAAAAATCGGGCACCTATGGATGAGGCAGTGGGTGGGGAGTGAGGGCGGAGGGTGGGGCGGGAACTGGGAGGAGGGGAGGCATGGGGGTTAAAAAGAGGAACAACTGTAATAATCTGAACAATAAAGATTTAATTAAAAAAAAAAGGACACCATTCCCATGGTGTATTCTTGGGAGCTGTGCTGAGGGGCCATTTTGCATGGAATGGGTTGTAAATAGTACCCCTGGAGATGTACAGTGATCCTTGCCGGTGCCCTCAACAGCCTCCAGTGAAGGAAGTTCGGATAGGCCTGGGTCAGAAGGAGCCAAGGGTACATGGCTGGCCAGCAGGTTGTCCTGGATGGCTTCTGAGGCAGACTCCTGAGGCTGCAAGCAGTGGGGAGCTGGGGAATGCAGATGCTGGTGTATTTAAGTAGACCTGCTTGTCTGAAGCTTCATGGGGCCTTAGAATGTGCCAACTTTATGGAGCAAAGGCACTTTATTAAGCAAAAATTCTCTTAACTGACATTTCACAATGTCCCATCCAATACTTGAACATGGAATTACATGGTGAACAAGTTATCACTGTGGCTGGTGCTCCAGTGGACTGATGGAAGAGCTACAAGGCTGTTTGACTTGAAGCTTCTTTTATGAAAAAGTATGAAGTCTTCCCTCAGCCCTGCAATGTTGTCTCTGAATTAGAAAATAAAAAAAGCAAAACAAAACAGGGTGAGTGTTTTGGCACTTCCAACAGAGGTCCCACTTCAAAGAGCAAGAGGGTCAGGTCTCTTCCCTTCCAGAAGACACCCCCTCCTTTGGGAGTCATGGCCCCTAAATCCGAAATGAAAGAGGTGGAATAACAACAGACCCTACAGAAGTACAAAGGATTATAAAAAATTACTATGAACAACTCTATTCCAACAGACTAGACAACCTAGAATAAATGGACATATTCCTAGAAAAATATGACTTTCCAAAACTCAATTAGGAAGAATAAAAAATTCTCAATAGGCCAATAACTATGGAGGAATTTAAAGGAATAATCAAAAAAACTTTCAGCAAGCAAAAGCCGAAGACCAGAAGGCTTCACAGGGGTGTTACTAATCATTCAAAGAAGAATTAAACCTATCCCCCTCAGACTATTATAAAAAATTCAAGAGGAAGGAACACTTCCAAGCTCTTTCCATGAAGCCAGCATTACCCTAATCCCAAAGTGAGATAAAGATGCTACAAAGAAAGAGAATTACAGGCCAATATCCCTCATGAACATAGATGCCAAAATCCTCAACAAAATTCTGGCAAATCAGATCCAGCATTAAATTAGAAAGATCATACACCATGACCAAGTGGGATTTATTCTGGGGATGGAAGGATGGTACAATATCCACAAATCAATAAATGTGATACATCACATAAATAAACTGAGAGATAAAAATCACATAGTCATATCAATTGATGCAGAAAAGGCATTTGACAAAATCCAACACCCTTTCTTGATAAAAACCCTCAGCAAAATGCGAATAGAAGGGTCAGACCTCAACATAATAAAAGCCTTATATGACAAACCCACAGTCAACATCATACTCAATGGGCAAAAACTAAAATCATTTCACCTAAGAACAGGAACAAGACAGGGATGCCCACTCTCACCACTCCTGTTTGACATAGTATTGGAAGTGCTACCCATAGCAATTAGATGAGAAGAAGAAATTAAAAGGCATCCAAATTGGACAAAAGAGGTAAAACTCTCATTATTCGAAGATAATGATATTGTACATAGAAAACCCTAAGAATCCATAAAAAAATTATTAGACTTAACAAATGAATTTGGCAATGTAGCAGGATACAAAATTAACACCCAGAAATCTATGGCATTTTTATATACCATTAATGAACTTACAGAAAGAGAGATTAAAAAGACAATCCCATCTCCCATTGCAATAAAAAAAAATTAAGATACCTAGTAATAAACTTAACTAAGGAGGTAAAAGACCTGTACTCGGAAAACTACAGGACATTGAAAAAAGACATAGAGGAAGACATAAACAAATGGAAGAATATACCATGTTCATAAATTGGTAGAATCAACATCATTAAAATGTCCATACGACCCAAAGCAATCTATAGATTCAATGCACGCCACATTAAAATACCAATGGCATATTTCACAGACCTAGAACAAACTCTCCAAAAATTCATATGGAATAAAAAAGGACCCCAAATAGCTGCAGCAATCTTGAGAAAGAAGAACAAATTAGGAGAAATCTCAATATCAGATATCAACCTATATTACAAAGCCACTGTCCGCAAAACTGCCTGGTACTGACATAAGAACAGACATATAGACCAATGGAACAGAACAGAGAACCCAGAAATCAACACAAGCCACTATGCTCAATTAATATTTGACAAAAGAGACAAGAGCATACAATGGAGTCAAGACAGTCTCTTCAATAAATGGTGTTGGGAAAATTGGACCGGTAGTACAAAAACAATGAAACTAGACTACCAACTTACACCATATACAAAAATAAACTCAAAATGGCTAAAGGACTTAAATGTAAGACGGGAAACCATAAAAATCTTAGAGGAATCCACAGGCAGCAAAATATCAGACATATGTCGTAGCCATGTATTTACTGATACAGCTCCTAGGGCAATGGAAACTAAGGATAAAATAAATAAACGGGACTACATCAAAATAAAAAACAACAATACAGTACCATCTCACACTTGTCAGAATGGCTAACATCAACAAATCAACAAATGACAAATCCTGGCGAGGATGTGCAGAAAAAGGAACTCTTGTGCTCTGCTGGAGGGAATGCAGACTGGTGCAGCCACTGTGGAGAACAGTATGGAGTTTCCTCAAAAAATTATAAATGGAACTCCATTTGATCCAGTAATGCCACTTCTAGGAACATAACCCAAGAAATCAGAAACACCAATCAGGAAGGATATATGCACCCCTATGTTCATAGCAGCACAATTTACAATAGCTAAGAATTGGAAACAGCCTAAGTATCCATAGGCAGATAAGTGGATTAGAAAACTGTGGTACATCTACACAATGGAATACTACGCCACTCTAAAAAAGAAGGAACTCCTACCATTTGCAGCAGCATGGATGGACGTGGAGAGCATTATGCTAAGTGAAATAAATGAGCCAGTGAAAGAGAAATATTACATGATCTCACTCATTTGTGGATTATAATGAGCAACATAAACTGATGAACAAAAATAGATCCAGAGACAGAGAAGCATCGTACAGGCCTTCAAACCTCAGAGGGAAGGCGGGGGTGGGGATAAGGACTTGTATGCATGCATATAAGCCTGGACACAACACCAGGGGGGTGAGGGCTTGTGCTGGGGATGGGTGAGGGGAGTGGCTGGGGAGAGGCCAATGGGGGTAAAAGGAAACATGTAATGCTTTAAACAATAACAAAAATATTTTAAAAGTTGCATCTTCAACCAATAAAATTATGCAGGTTTCAGGTGCACAGTTCTATAACACATCATCTGTACACTGTATTGCATGTTCACTACCCCAAGTCAAGTCTCTGTCCATTACCATTTATCTCCCCTATATCCTTCTCCACCTTCCTCCTCCCCCCCTCAGCAATCACCACATTGTTGTTCCTGTCCATGAATTTTTTTCCTATTTTTTATTTTTTTGCTCAATACCCCCCAACACCCTCACTTCTCTCCTTTTCCCCTGGACCCTGTCAGTTTTCTCTCTATGAGTCTGTCACTACTTTGCTTTGTTAGGTCATTTTGTTCACTAGTGAAATCATATAGTATTTGTTTTTCTCTGACTGACTTATTTCACTTAGCATAATCCTCTCCAGGTCCATTTATGCTGTCACAAAGATTAAGATTTTCTTCTTTAACAGCCAAGTAGTATTCCATTGTGTAAATGTACCACAGCTTTTTTTTAAATTTTATTTTTAATTTTATTGATTTTTTACAGAGAGGAAGGGAGAGAGATAGAGAGTTAGAAACATCGATGAGAGAGAAACATTGATTAGCTGCCTCCCGCACATCCCCCACTGGGGAAGTGCCTGCAACCCAGGTACATGCCCTTGACCGGAATCGAACCTGGGACCCTTCAGTCCGCAGGCCAACGCTCTATCCACTGAGCTAGACCGGTTTCGGCAACCACAGCTTTTTTATCCACTCATTTACTGATGGGCACTGGGCTGCTTCCAAATCTCGGTTATTGTAAGTAATGCTACAATGAACATAGACATGCATATATTCTTTTGAATTAGTGTCTTGGGTTTCTTCAGATAAATTCCCAGAAGTGGAATTGCTGGGTCATAAGAAGTTCCATTTTTAATTTTTTGAGGTAACTCCATATTGCTTTCAACAGTGACTTCACCAGTCTGCATTTGCACCAACAGTGCACAAGAATTCCTTTTTCTCCACATCATCACCAACACTTGTTTGTTAATTTGATAACTAGAGGTCTGGTGCACAAAATTCATGCACAGGGGTGTGTGTTTGTGGCCCTCAGCTTGGCCTGTGCCCTTGGGGGTTGGGCCTAAATCAGCAGTCAGACATCCCTCTCTAAATCCAGGATGCTGCATGCACCAGTTACCATAGTTTTCATACAGGTGAAAGGCATCTTGCTGTTATATGGGCAGCTACATTTTTTTGCCCTGATTATAAAAAGTAGTACATAAGATGATCCTTCTGAGGCAGTAATGCCATTTCCCCCATCTGATGGGTGGAAAAATTGAAGCAGAGAAAAGTTACATAATTGGCTTTGTCACACAGTTCTAAGTGTCAGAATCAGGGCTGACCACAAAATGTGCAAGCCAGAGTCCATGCATGTCATTGCTGCATCATCCTGTTTTTTCAGTGTTAGAGTAGCATTGCCAGGTTTTAATTTTTAAATCTAAGAGACTGTTCCCAATATATAGGGTAGGGTCCCTAGGCCTGGCTGGCGATCAGGGCCAATCTGCCCACAGGCACCTGGGACCCTGGCTGGATTCCCTCTGGCCCCAGCTTTGTCAGGAAGGGTGTCTGGAATGACATCCAGAAGACGTCCATTCTAATTAGCATATTACCCTTTTATTATTATTATAGATCTGTGTGTATGTGTATACCATAGAACATAGAATCCACTCTTTGTCTGATACCACTTAAAGGAAATATTGTTTTTATTCTGAAATTGATTGATTTTAACATTGTTCATGACTTCTTTATAATTTGGTGCACTAATGATATCTGGTTTTGGAATTAGGATTATGCTGGCCTCATAAAATTACCTTGGTAGTGTTCCTTCCTCTTGGAATTTTTGGAATAGTTTGTGGAGCATAGATGTTAGTTCTTTGAACGCTTGGTAAAACTTCCTTGTGAAGCCATCCAGACCAGGGCTTTTGTTTGCTAGGAGTTGTTTGTTTGTTTGGTTTTAATCACTACTTTCATTTTCTCTCTTGTTTTTGGCCTATTCATGTTTTTTTTTTCTTTTAAATTCTTCTTGACTCAGTTTTGGAGATTGTAGTTTTCTAGGAATTTGTCCATTTCATCCACATTTCCAGCTTGTTGGCATATAGTTGTCCATATTATTTCCTTACAATATTTGTATTTCTGTGGTGTCAATTGTTGCTTTACTGCTTTCATTTCTGATTTTATTTATTGGGGTCCTCTCTCTTTGTTTCTTGATGAGTCTGTCTAATGGTTCGTCAATCTTGTTTATCTTTTCAAAGAACCAGTTCTTGGTTTCATTGATTTTTGGGGGGTATTGTTTTTTTAGTCTCTATGTCATTTATTTCTGCTCTAATCTTTATTATTTCCTTCCTTGTACTTTGGACTTTTCTTGTTGTTCTCTTCCTAATTTTTTAAGTTGTAGGGTAAAAAAATTTATTATTCATTTTTCTTATTTTTTGAGGTAGGCCTGTAGTGCTATGGTCTTTCTTCTCAGGACTGCTTTTGCTGTGTCCCAGAGATTTGGGTTTGTTGTGTGTTAATTTTCATTTATTTCCAGAAATTTTTTTTATTTCTTTCTTGATCTCATTGGTAATCCATTCATTGTTTAATGCTATGCTATTTAGCCTCCATGAGTTTGAGTATTTTTGAGTGTTTTACTGTAGTTGATTTCTAATTTCATTTCATTGAGAAGATTGGTGTTCTCATTTTCATTATTCCCAAGGTATTTGATTTCTTCCTTGATCTCATTGTCAATGCATTCATTGTATAATAACATGTTTTTAGCCTCCATGTCTTTGTGTTTTTCAGTTTCCTTCTTGTGACTGATTTCAAGTTTCATAACATTATGGTCAGAGAAGATGCTTGATGTGATTTCAACCTTCTTAAATTTATTGAGAGTTGTTTTTCGTCCGAACATGTGATCTATCCTAGAAAACATTCCATGGGCACTTGAAAAAAATGAGTATTCTGCTGCTTTTGGGTGAAATGCTCTGAAGATATCAATTAAATCCACTTGATTTAGTGTGTCATTTAAGGTCACTGTCTTCTTGTTGATTTTCAGTCTCAAAGACTTATCTATTGATGTCAATAGGGCAGGGGTGGGCAACTTTTTTGTGAGTGCATGCCAAAACCAGCAAAATCTCTGACTCAAAATTCTTCTGCGTGCCAACCCTAATTTTTTGAGAACACGTTACACCTACTAGATATCTCTTAAGGTGTACGTATGTGAAGAACCTTGAAGAAATAATAAAATTCATTCGAGCGACAAAAACACAGTATATGATGATGAAAAATACATTTATTTTTTAATGTATATATGTATACTGATAGTCCAACAGAAAACTTTATGACTCTGTTTGATATTATCAGTGGGACTTTTGCTGCTGCATCACTGATGACAGAGATTTTACATCAGGTTTGTATTTCGTGACCTTCAGAGATATGCACGAGCTACTACTTTCATCCATCCATCCATCCAATAGGAGCTACTACTCCTATTATGAGACTTAACAAAATTCATCACTGAGAATAAAGATTCATAAGCATATGTGGATGAAACCAAAACACTGGTCGGATCTAGGAAGGCAGGGAGAGTTAAGGCAGAGGCATAGAAATTGCTCTTCCTCTCTCTCGTCAATCCATGTCTATGGTCTTTAAGATAACTTGTTATGTAAAATTATTTATTTATCTAAGATGCACCTACACTGAATTTATCTGAAAAATAAAAAAGTCAATATTAAGAAAAAAATTGTAAAAGGAAGATTATAAGAGAGGGTTTTGTGTGCCAGCAAAAGTTACTGGCATGCCATGTTTGGCATGCGTGCCAGGAGTTGACCACCCCTGCAATAGGGTGTGAAAATCCCTTACTATAACTGTATCCCTTTATGTCCATCAAGATTTGCTTTACATATTTAAGTGCTCCTATGTTGGGTGCATAAATATTTACAAGGGTTGTAACCTTTTGTTCAATTGCTCCTTTATCGTTATGTAGTGTCCTTCTTTGTCTCTTACTATAGTGTTGGTTTTAAAGTCTAGTTTTTCAAATGTAAGTATTGCTACCCCAGCTTCTTTCCCCATTCTATGTGCATGAAATATCTTTTTCATCCCTTTATTTGTAGTCTTTGTGTAACTTTCATTCTGAGGTGGTTCTCTTGAAGACAGCATATATATAGGTCTTGATTTCTTATCCATTCACCTACCTTATGTCTTTCAATTGGAGCATTTAAGCCATTTAAAGTGATTAATAGTATTAAAATCTGAAAACAGCCTAAGTGCCCATCAGTAGATGAGTGGATAAAAACACTGTGGTACATTCATGCCATGGAATACTGTACAGCAGTTAAAAAGAAGGCTCTCTTACCCTTTGAAACAGCATGAAGAGTATTGTGCTAAGTGAAATAAGCCAATTAGAGAAAGACAAGGATCACATGATCTCACTCATATGTGGAATCTAATGAAGAAAATAAACTGTTGAACAAAATGATCCAGAGACGTAAAAGCATGGAACAGACTGTTGAACTCAGAGGAAAGGTGGGGGAAAGTGGGTGGGTGAAAAGAGATCAATAAAAGAACTTGTATATGCATATTCACAACCCATGGACACAGACAATAGGGTGGTGAAGGCCTAGGGAATGGGATGGGGGCAGGTTATAAGGGGTCAATGGGGAAAAAATGGGACATGTAATGATTCCAACAATGAAAATAAAAAAAATATAGTGATTATTGATAGGTATGAATTTTGTTTTATTTTTAACTATGTTCCTCTGTTTTCCTCCTCCTCTTGCTTCCTCTTTCTTCTCCTCCTTTCTCTTCTTCTCTGGCAAGATAATTAACATTTCTGTAATACTGGTTTGGTGGTAACAAACTTTAGCTTTTTTTGGCCTGGGAAGCTGTTTATTTCTCCTTCAATTTTAAATGATAGCCTTGTGGGTAAACTACTCTTGATTGTAGGTCCTTCCATTTATTCCTTTGAATATCTCATGGCAATCGTTTTTGGCCTAACATGTTTCTGTTGGGAAATAAGCTGACAGTCTTATAGGAGCTCCATTGTAGGTAACTAATTGCCTTTCTCTTGCAGCTTTTAAGAGTCTCTGTTTGTCTTTAATTTTTGCCATTTTAATTATGATGTGTCTTGTTGTGGGCCTCTTTTGATCCATCTTGTCTGGAATTTGCTGTGCTTCCTGGACTTGTATGTCTTTTTTCTTCACCAGGGTAATGATGTTTTCAGTCATTATTTCTTCAACTACATTCTCAATCCCGTACTATCTCTCTTCTCTCTGTCTCCTTCTCCATGACACGGATGTTGTTACACTTCATGTTGTCCCAAAGGTCCCATAAACTATCCTCATTTTTTAAAAATTAAAAAAATTTTCCATTGATTGTTTTCAGAGAGAGTGGGAGGGAAGGGAGAGAGAGAGAGAGAGAGAGAGAGAGAGAGAGAGAGAGAGAGAGAGAGAGAGAGAGAGAGAGAGAGAGAGAGAGAGAGAGAGAGAGAGAGAGAGAGAGAGAGAGAGAGAGAGAGAGAGAGAGAGAGAGAAACATAGATATGAGAGAGACACATCAATTGGTTACCTCTCACATGCACCCCAACTGGGGACAGGGATCAAACCTGCAACCGAGGTATGCACCATTGACTCAAAATCGAACCCACAACCTTCCAATGGTGTGCAGGTTGACTCTCTAAACCACTGAGCCATGCCAGCCAGAGCTAAACTATTCTCATTTTTAAAAATTATTTTTCTTTTTGCTTCTCTGATTGAGTGTTCTTTTTCTATCCTGTCTTTCAAGTTGCTGATTTGATTCTCTGCTTCATGAAGCCTGTAGTTAATTCCTTTTGGCATTCTAATGCCTAATTTCTTTATGGCATTAAGATATGCTATTCTTTATTTCTAATTGGTCCATTTTCTATAGTTTCTATGCCCTTTTTTATGTTGTTGAGCACCCTTATAATCATTACTCTGAACTCTATATCTATAAATTGCTTACCTCCAATTCATTTAACTCTTCTGGAGAATTCTCTTGCTCTTTTATTTGGGGACTGTTCTTTGTCTCCCCATTTTGGCTGCCTCTTTGTGGTTGTTTTAATGTCTTCTATGACTCCCAGTCTTGGTAGAGTGGCCTGTGTAGTAGGTGACCTATGGGACCCAGTGACACAGTCTCCCTGATCACTTGAGCTGAGTGCTCTAAGAATGTCCCTTGTGTACATTATGTGGGCCCTCCGGTTGTAATTGATTGTTGACTGGTATTGGTCCTTTCATGGATGGGATCTATCCACAGGCTGGCTAACATTGAGGCTCATCCCCCAACACTGTGTGCAACCTGCTGTGCAGGTGCTGATTATATGAGGCAAAATTGGTCTCAGCAGAGTTTGGTGCCTGCTGAGAACTCCCTGTGGATATGCTGCCTGTGAAACTTACGGGATCCTGCTCTGTTGTTGTCTGAAGCTGGCCACCGGGTGTAATGGTTTTGGGCCTCTTCAGAGGGACTCCGGTGCAAGCCAATGTCAGACCCATCTGTGACTGGCCTTGGACAACCTATTCGAGCTGTCAGTGATCCACAGCTTGTGCCTCCTTTTGCTGGGCCTGGGTGAGCGTGTAAAGCACCAAGCTGTGCACCAAGGCTAGCTTTTACTAGCACCAGGTCAGGGGGCAGGTCAGCAAAAGTCTAAAGCAGACAACCTGGCTGTCCATTAGTTTCACTTACTTAATGCGCCTCCAGTTGTAGTCCACAGCAGGGTGTAAGCTCCACCAGACGGGGCCAGGGGGATTCCATTGGGTGGGGTATTGTTTCCCCCTCCCCCAGGCTGATGTTGCATGGAGGGGAGTGCTCTGCTTGAGAAAGATGGCTTCTGCAGTAGAGGGGAATGACTCAACACAGGGATTCTGGTGGCTGACCCTTCAGAGCCACCAACCCCAGAATTTCCTCATGCAGCTCCAGTTCATTCTGCCCTCCCTCCACTGGAGCTCAGGGTGAGTGTCTGCGAATGAGATATGTGTGTGGGCCCTTTAAAAGGGTGCCTGCATTTTTAGCCATCTCTCTCTGGGGGACAGAAACCCTGCTGCTTTCCAGTCAGTTGTATGTGGGCGCCTTTCCTTGTTTTGGTGCTCTGGGCTGGAGAACCTACCTTGGGGTTTAGACCCCAGACTTCTCAAGGAGAATGCTTGTGGCTGACATAGCCCTCTGGAACTTCAGCTACTGCCCGTGAGTGCCTGGCCATCCTTCTCGTGCCTTCACACCTCCTATCAGTCTCAATGTGGCCTTCGCTTGGTTATGAGGCTTCTCTTCGGTTGGTAATTCAGGATGTTTTTTCTATATTTCAGTTGTAATTTTAATTTGGTCCTGGAAGGAGGTGATTATAGCTTCCAACTAATCTGCCACCACCTTGGGTCAATACTGGTTAAATTTATTATTAAGTACTTTATGTATTTTAATGTAATTATAAATGGAAATTTTTAAAAATTCACTTTCTGAGAGTTTATTATTGATGTACAAAAACACAATTGATTTCTGAATATTATTTATCTTTCCTGTTATTTTACTGAATTCATTTAGCTGTTTAAATAGTTTTGTGGTGGAATCTTTAGGGTTCTCTCTATATAGTATGATGTCACCTGCAAATAATGACAGTTTTGTTTTTTTTCTTCCAATTTGGATGCCTTTTATTTCCTTTTCTTCTCTGATTGCTATGAGTAGGATTTCCATTACTATGTTGAATAAAGGTGGTGAAAGTGGACATCCTTGTCTTGTACCAGATGTTAAGGAAAACACCTCTAGCTTTTCACCATTGAGTATGATTTTAGCTGTGGGTTTGTCATATATGGTTTTTATTATGTTGAGGTATGTCCCCTCTATTCCCACTTTGCTGAGTTTGTTTCATAAGTGGATGCTGGATTTTGTTTAATGATTTTTCTAAATGTATCTATCTGATTATATTACTTTTACCTTTTTTAAAAAATGTGGTGTATAAAATTAATTGACTTGCAGAAATTAAACCAACATTGCATCTCAAGAATGCATCATGGTATATGATCATGGTATATGATCTTTTTAATGTATTGCTGAATTTGGTTTGCTAATATTTTGCTAAGGATTTTAGCATCTATGTTCATCAGGGATATTGGTCTATATATTTTTTTCCCTTCTTTTTTTTTAATAGTGTTTTTGTCTGGTTTTGGAATCTAGGTAATGTAAAATGAGCTTGGGAATTTCCCCTCCTCTTAAATTTTAGGCTAGTTTGAAAAGCATAGGTGTTAATTCTTTCTTAAATGTTTGATAAAATTCACCTATAAAACCATCTGGTCCAAGACTTGTTTGTTGGAAGATTTTTGATTAGTGCTTCAATTTTATTAATTGTAATCAGTCTTATTCAGATTTTCTGTTTCTTCTTAATTTAGTTTTGGAAGATTGTATGTTTTTGGGAATTAATCCATTTCATCCAATTTGTTGGCTTGTAGTGGTTTGTCATATCCTATCTAATAAAAGAGAAACATGGTAATTAGCATACAACCGCTACCCTTCCCATTGGCTAATCAGGGCAATATGCAAATTAACTGCCAGCCAAAATGGCAGCCGGCAGCCAGGCAGCTTGAAACTAACATGAGGCTTGCTTGCTTCAGTGACGGAGGACACCAACG
>NW_006282815.1:110049-111592 GCF_000327345.1 Myotis davidii
GATCCAGGACACCCTTCAGGGCAAACCAGCCAGCCCCCACCCATGCACCAGGCCTCTACCCTATATAGTAAAAGGGTAATATGCCTCCCAGCGCTGGGATCAGCGGAGCCGAGGCCTCCTGGCACCGGGATCATCATGACAGGGGGCAGTGCCCAAACCCCCTGATTGCCCTGCGGCTCTGTGTGTGACAGGGGGCGGGCCCACAACCTCCCTATCTGCTCTGCTCTGTTCATGACAGGGGAAGGTGCCCCAACCCCCTGATCACCCTGCAGCTCTGTGTGTGACAGGGTGCGGCACCCCAACCCCTGATCGGCCCTGCTCTGTGTGTGACGGGGTAGAGCCATAACCTCCCATTGACCCTGCCCTGAGTGTGACAGTGGCGGTGCCCCAACCCCCTGATCGGCCCTGCTCTGTGGGTGATAGAAGGCGGCGCCCCAACCCTCCCACACACACATGGGCCCTGCTCTGTGTGTGATGAGGTAGAGCCATAACCTCCCCATTGGCCCTGCCCTGAGTGTGACAGTGGCAGCACCCCAACCCCTTGATCGGCCCTGCTCTGTGTGTGACAGAGGGTGGCGCCGCAACCTCCCCATCTATCCTGCCTTGAGTGTGACGGGGGGGGGGGCCCCAACCCCCCAATCAGCCCTACCCTGAGCATGACTGAGGGTGGCATCGCAACCTCCCAATCCTCCCTTTTCTGTGCATGACAGGGGGCGGCGCCCCAACTCCCCAATCGGCCCTGCTCTGAGCCTGACCAGGGGCTGCACCTAGGGATTGGGCCTGCCCTCTGCCACCTGGGAGCAGGCCTAAGCCAGCAGGTTGTTATCTCCCAAGGGGTCCCAGACTGCGAGAGGGCACAGGCTGGGCTGAGGGGCCCCTCTCTCCCCGAGAGCACAAATTTTTGTGCACTGGGCCTCTAGTCTATATATATAAAAGGCTAAGTGTCCGTCCATTCAACCAGTAGCTATGACATGCACTGACCACCAGGGGGCAGACACTCAGTGCAGGAGCTGCCATGATGTGCACGGGCCATCTACTTATATAAACACCCTGGGTGTAGAGTTCCTGGTGGTCTAGTGGCTAGGATAAAAACCCTGGGTGTAATATCACAACCAGAACCACGACCAACTGGAAGTCAGTCCTGCAGGGGTCGTCTTGGAAACGGCTGCACCCTCCCCCAACTGTTTCCTGGAGAACGAGGTTTCAGGCAGGAACATGCCCTCAGGGTGAGGTTTCAGGCAGTAACCTGCCCTTGGAGCGGAGCATGGAAGTTAAATGATTTGTAATGGATCTATTATTGAAGCTACCTTTGGAAATACTATATCTATAGATAATATTAAAAATATATCTAAATGTGCAATTCTTTGTCCACAAAATGAGCATGTTCAAAAATTAAATGAAGAAATTTTGGATATACTCAATGGGGATTTTCACACATATTTGAGTGATGATTCCATTGATTCCACAGATGATGCTGAAAAGGAAAATTTTCCCATAGAATTTCTTAATAGTATTACTCCTTCCAGAATGCCGTGTCATACAT
>NW_006282815.1:111839-122090 GCF_000327345.1 Myotis davidii
CATAGTAGTATTCCATTGTGTAGATGTGCCACAGTTTTTTAAAAAATATATATTTTACGATTTTTTTACAGAGAGGAAGGGAGAGGGATAGAGAGTCAGAAACACCGATGAGAGAGAAACATCTCAGCTGCCTCCTGCACACCTCCCACTGGAGATGCGCCGGCAACCAAGGCACGTGACCCTGACCAGAATCCAACCTGGGACCCTTGAGTCCGAAGGCTGATGCTCTATCCACTGAGCCAAACCAGTTAGGGAAATTAATTCCCTTTTAATGTGCACTATTTTATGCACCAGGCTACTAGTTTAAAAATAAACAGCACCATGAACCTGGTGCCACAAACCAATACTCGGCTTCCCACAAGTGGGACACAGGCCCCGCCACCACCCCAGAGCGATATTCCACCAAATCGCAGCCAACACTGCCAAGACCCCATGGGGCAAAATGCAGCCCATAGCCCAGCCCAGCCCGTAAATGGTGGCTGTGAGCGCTGGGTAATGGCGTCACATAGCAATGCCTGGCTTCCTCTCCTTAGCGAATAGCTTCCTTGGAGTTTCTTCAGCCCAGGAACCTGACTTGCTTTATAGCCAAGTGCAAACATTTTACAGTTTAACCAAATGTTTGTGAAGTGTTTTCCCATGCCTCATCTCATTTGATCCTCACAGAAGGCCTGCAGTAGATAGTAGGTAAGAGACTCATTAGAATCCTATTTTCTCATTAGCAAGACGTGAATAGTGATATTAAAATACTTCTTCTAATTAATTTCCTTTCAATGTGCACAGATCCATGCACTGGAACACTAGTTTTCTTATAATCCTTTGTATTTCTGTGGTGTCAGTTATTACTTTTTCTGATTTTATTCATTTGGGTCCTCTCTTTTTAAGAGTCTGGTTAAAAGTTTATCAATGTTTTTAAAAATATATTCTTATTGATTTCAGAGAGGAAGGGAAAGGGAGAGGGAGGGAGTGATAGAAACATCAATGATGAAAGAGTATCATTAATTGGTTGTCTCCTGCATGCCCCCTACTGGGGAGTGAGCCAGAAACCAGGACATCTGGCCTAAAGAGGAATTGAACTGTGACCTCCTGGTTCATAGGTCGATATTCAACCACTGAGCCATGTCAGCTGGGCTTCTATCAATCTTTTTTTATCTTTTCAAAGAACCAATTCTTGATGTTATTATTTTGTACTGTTTTTTAAGACTCTATTTTGTTTATTATCTTTCTGATATTTTAATATCTTTTCTTCTACTTTGAGCTTTGTTATTTTTTTTCTAGTTCATTTAGTTGTAAGGTTAGATTATTATTTTAGATTTTTCTTGTTTCTTGAGTAAGCCTATATTGCTATGAATTTCCCTGTTAGTATTGCTGTCGTTGTGTCTCATAAATTTTTTAGTTATTGTGTTTTCATTTCTATTTGTTTCAAGCTATCCTTTTATTCTCCCTTGATAGCATTGTTAACCCATTCACTGTTCAGTAGCATGTTATTTAACCTCCATGTGTTTATGTGTTTTTCTTCTTGTAATCAATTTCTAGTTTCATATTATTGTGATCAGAGAAGATGCTTCACATGATTTCAATCTTCTTAAACTTATTGAGATTTGTTTTGTGGCCTAACATGTGGTATACCCCGGAAAATCTTTCATGTATCTTTGAAAAATAAATTCTGCTGCTTTGGGCAAAATGTTCTAAAAAATATCAACTAAATATGTCTGGTCTAATGTATCACTTAAGGTCACTGTTTCCTTACTGATTTTTTCCTAATGATCTATCCATTGATGTCAATGGAATGTCAAAGTCTGCTACTATTACTGTATTACTGTTGATCTCTCCTTTTATGTCCATCAATATTTGCTTTATATATTTAGGTTCTTCTGTATTGGGTACATGAATGTTTATGAGGGTTATATCTTCTTGTTAGATTACCCTTTATCATTATGAGATGTCATTTTTTTGTCTCTTGTTAGAGCTCTTCAGTCTGTGGGTGTCTCTTGATCTGAAGTGGGTCTCTTTTGGGTAACATATGTATAGGTCCTGTTTTTTGTTTTGTTTTTCCAAATTTATTCATTCAGTCACTTTATATCTTTTATTTGGACTGTTTACTCCATTTACATATAAAGTATTGATAGGTGTTTAGTTATTTTCATGTTATTATTCATATTTTGATATTTTTTCTCATCTAATTCTTAAAGAAGTGTATTTAATATTTTTTGTAATGCTGGTTTGGTGGTGATCAATTTCTTTAGCTTTTTCTTGTTTGTGAAGCTCTCTATCTGTCCTTTGATTCTAAATGGTAGCCTTGTTAGGTAGGGTAATCTTGGTTGCAGGTCCTTGCTTTTCATCACTTTGAATATTCCTTGTCATTTCCCTCTTTCCTGCAATGTTTCTGTTGAAAAATCAGCTGACACTCTTATGGAGCTTCCTTGTAGATAACTAACTGCCTTTATTTGCTACTTTTAAGATTCTCTCTTTGTCTTTAAACGTTGGCATTTTAATTATGATGTGTCTTGGTGTAGGAATCTTTGGGTTCATCTTGTTTGGGACTCTCTTCACTTGCTGGATTTGTATGTATTTTTCCTTAACCAGGTTAGGGAAGTTTCAGTCATTATTTCTTCAAATAGGTTTTCAATCTCTTCTTCTCTCTCCTCTCCTTCTGGTACCCCTGTGATGAGGATGTTGATATGCCTGATGTTATAGCAGAGATCCCTTGAACTGTCCTCATTTTTTTGATTTATTTTTTTCTTTCCTGATTAGGTGTTTTCTGCTTACTTGTCTTCAAAACCACCAATTTGATATTCTGCACCATCTAATATGCTCTTGATTCCCTGTTATGTATACTTCATTTAAGTTATTGTATTCTTCATTTCTGACTATTTAAAAAATATTTTCTATCTCTTTGTGCAAGTTCTCTCACCGAGTTTGTTTATTCTCAAGTTTATTGAGCATCCTTATAACCAGTGTTTTGAACTCTGTATATGGTAGATGTTTGCTTGCATTTTTTTTAGTTCTTTTTCTGGAGTTTTATTCTGTTCTTTCATTTGGGACATGTTTCTTTGTCTCCAAATTTTGGCTGCTTTTCTGTATTTGTTTCTATGTATTATGTAGATATGCTACATCTTCCAGTTTTTTAAAAAATAATTCTTTATTGTTGAAAGTATAGCATATGTCTCCTTTCCCCCCAACATCTTTCAGTTGTGGCAGGGTGGCCTTATGTGGTAGTTGTCCTGTGGGGCCCAATGGCACAGTATCCCTGGTCACCTGAGCTGTGTGCTCCAAGGGTGTCCCTTATATTGGTTGTGGTTGAGCCTTGATTATTGTTAGCATGTCAGTGTGAGGGCTTGACCTTTAGGCTGACTAGCTGTGAGGACTGACTTTGTCTATATTGGAGGAGCTGTTGTGTGAGGAGCTGACCCCACAGAGTAAGATTCACTTTAGTGAAGCTCTGGTGTCTGCCAAGTCCACCTTTGGGTGTGCCATTTGTGGAGCTAATTGTGTGGTGGCCTGGTGTGAACTGAAGCAAAACACTTAATGTATTGGTTCTAGGACCTCTTTTGAGGGGCTCCAGTGCAGGCCACTGCCTTGCCCAGACTGGTAGGAGCTAAAAAGTGATCTGCAGTTTGTAGCTTCCTGTGCTGGACTTTGAGGTACCTGGGAGAGGTTGTGCTGTGAGGTTGGCTGTTACTAGTGCCAGGCTTGGGGTCGCTTAGAAAGAGGTACAGGACATGCTGAGGACAGCTGCTGATTGTTTTGGGCTTGTGTAACTTTGAGAGATTTTAGGAAAGTCCACAGCACAGGCCTAGGCAGGCTGCTTGTGAGGGACAGTAGTGAAAGAGGTTGGGATTGGTGCTTAGTAGGGTGGGACAGGGCCTCAGGGAATCACCATGGTGGGGTGAACAGTGTTAATCAGGTTGATGGTAAATCAGATTTGGCACCCACCTGAGCCTGCTGTCTGGATGGAGGGGTAGCTCAGCAAAGGAGCAATGTCTTCTGCTAGCCTAACATTTCTTTCTGGGAGAGAGCTGCCCTGAAGCCAGATAATTCATTTCCTCTCCATATGTGTCCGGTGCTTTTTGAGCTGCTTTCCCTTTGCTGGCACTTAGGGTGAGTGTGAGAGAATGAGTTTATACTTGAACCCTTTAAAAAGGCACATGAGTCTACAGCAGATCTTTATCTTACCTGGATGGAATCCCAACTGGTTTTCACAGCCAGCTATTGTGGGAATTCCTCTTCTGGCACAAGTGGTCCAGGCTGGTGTGGGACTAGAACCCCTCACTCCCAAGGGGGGACCTCTACAGCCAAGATATTCCTCCCAATTCTTAACTACCACTCCTGGGTGTGGGACCACCCAATTCTGCTTCTCTGCCCCTTCTACCAGTCTAGATGTGGCTTCTTTTTTATAGTTATAGGATTTCTGTTCAACTAGGTGTTTCTCAAGGGTTGTTGTTCTATAATTTCATTGCAACTTTGATGTGGTCATGGAAGGAGGTGAGGACAGCATTTATACCTATTCTACAATCTTGACCAGAAATCTCTTTAAAGTAAAACAGCATTATGTGTGGGAGGCAAAGCACGTGTGCAGGCCACCGATTTGCCACCTCTGGATGAGAAGAGAAATGCTCAGGGAATTGGAGGGTGAGTAGGGTCAGTGTGGCCTAAGTATCTCTTGGCAAGAAGTTCTCAGAGTGCCCACTGGACTTCCTGGACCTGTCCTTCCACACCTCCACCACTGGGTCACCAGTGAAAGCTTCCCTCTCCACCTCACCGAAGTCGACATAGCCATCACTACCTCCTTTAGAACTCCTCCTACAAGTAGCCTATTACTTGGCTCTGGGGAAAATTTGCCATCCTTACAGAGATCTCCTGGGAAGGCCCTACCACTGGCCACAGTGAAACCTCACAAAAATCAGGGCCTCCGGGGCTCTTTCCATAATTTCTCCTCAGGCTGCCCCTCTAGTGACCTCCACCCTATACGGCCTTAGAGGTAGAGCACAGGGAGGGTAGAGTGACCTGGCAGGTGAGCTGGCACCTGGAGACTGGATTTCTATGGTGCTTTTAAGAGGACTGCAAGGAGGACATCTTGCTGGACAACAATATGTGAAACATACCCACTTGGGACAGGAAGGGGAGCAGCCTAAACAGGGAACTGAGAGCCACAGGCAGGATGTGTGTTTGAGCGTTTCTGGCAGGGAGTCAATCTGAACAAGCACAGTGGACAGTGGGCCTGGGGTCACCCTCCTTGATCTCCTTATGGGTGGGGACAGGTACAGGGGGAGAGGCGGGTAGTGATGGTGGCTGGGTCTGTAGTCTCATTCAGGGCAGGCAGGTGGGCACAGTCAGGTCTCATCAGAATCTCAGCTAGCTCAACTGGGACAGGACAGTGCAGCCAGTGTCCTCACCCTCTCTGGGAAAAGAGAGATCAAGTGAGAGTGCACTACAGGGGAAATGTTTAACTGACTTGTAAGATACAATGACTTGCAAGGGCTTTAGCATATGTATTTTACTTACCAATGTGCAATTATATGCTGTTCTTGTTTATTCATTACAGTGGAGCCCCATTTATTGAGCTCTCTTAAATCCATTCTCTCAGCCTCAGACTAGACAGAAAACCCCACTCCTCCTCACACAGTCAAGAAGCTGGAGTGGCTCTGAAGGTGCCATGGGGCTCTCAAGTCCCTTATGCAGCATTCACATCTTTCCCATCATGTACCCTCTGTTTTAGCAAGGCCTCTCTATAATCCCTGTGTGGCCACCCCAGCATTTTTGGCCCATTTCCAGGTGCCCAAGTTCTACTCCTTCGGAAATGAATTCTATTCAGTGCCCCCCCGCCCCCAGAAGCCTTTTCTAGACATCCAGCCCAAACTAAAGCCAGTTTGGGCCAGACCAGAAAGAGGCTGAGGGCAGCCTATTCTTGCAGGCTCTGCCACAGATGGGAGAAGGGGAAAGGCCACTGGACTCGGAGCTGTGTAGGTTGGTTGCCTAGTCAGTGCCCCAGACTCACAGGGAACTGGGGTGGGTTCTAGAAACCTGGGCCAAATGCTCCTGGGGTCCTGAGCATGGAGTTGAGGAGAGCAGGCCTGAGCCCTGGTGAGCCCTGCTCAGTTGGCCAAGGGTAAATGTGGGCTCTGGAATGTCTGATAGGGTCCTAGGGCCCTGCAAGCTAGGCGTGTGGTAAGCAGAGTGAAGCCTAGATTCAGGTCTTGTTTCTGCGCAGGGGCTGTTTATTTGGGGCAGGGTCCCACACCTTGCTGAGTCTCTGTTTTCTCATGTGTAAAATGGTAATCATCTGTTATTTGGAGGGCTGTTGTAAAGTAGGTAGGATAATTTATGTGAAGTGCCTAAAGCATCAAATTGTACGTGTTCCAGAAACAGCAGCTCTTATGTAAGTATAAATAATAAATAATAACAATTCCAAATCTCCAGCTCCACTGATTTCTGTGTGCAACTTTGAACAAATTCCTTATTAGCTCATCCGCTTCCTCACCTGTAAAATAAAGATTCTGGTTCATCCATTTATTCAATAATTACTGAACAACTTATTATGTGCTGGGCGCAACTAAATCTATCATTTAGTGTTAGCTAAAAAACATGGCACAGTGCCTGGCATATACTAGGTGGTTAATAAATGTCAGTTTTCTTACACAAGTTACAGCTGGATGATGGGCAAGAGATGGAGGGCGGCAGGGGATGAGGTGAGGGTCAGAGTAAGGGAATTTAGGAGAGGTAGTAGTGGATATCTGTGTCTGCCTTGAATTCCCAGCTCCCCCTGGCCCTTATCCCTTCCATTGACAGGGCCTCACTTTGTCTCTAAGGGTGGAGGATGGTGCTGGGGTCTCCAAATAGTTCATCCCCTTTTCTGCTCCTTGGTCCCATCAGACCTCTGTAGACTACATGGTCTGTCCCTTGCCTGTAAATGTAGACAATGAGGTCTCCTCATCCTCAGACATTGGAGACACCGCAATATGCCCACCTCATTAAAGTGGTGTCAGGCTGAGGGCCTCCCCTCACTCCTCCCACTCCCAGAGTGGTCTCCTTGTCAAGCCAGCCCCCTATCCCCTGCTCCTGGCTTCTTTCCCAGAGACCACAGGCTGGACTCACCACCACCTCTGGCTTATCAGCACTGAAGCCCCACACCTCTTTGTTTTGACTTTGCCCAGCTGCTGAGCCACACCAGGCCAGTCCCTCCCAGGGGAGTTGTGTGTATGTATGTGCACAAGCAACATGAGACCTGGCACGTAGGAGGCCTGCAATAAAAGCTGATTGAATGAATGCTCCCTCTGCAAATGGAGCTCATTCATTCATTCTGCAAACATTTATTGAATACATAATCCATTTGGTGCCAGGCTCTGTGTCAAGGGCCATCAATAGTAGCCAAGTTCTCCAAAGAATGAATGGCATTCACAGGTCTCCTGCTCCCAATACCCACATCCCACCATCTGGCTCTCAGACCCCAGCCCCTCCCACACCCCCAGAGACCAGGGCACTGTCTCCACCAGGGATATGACTATAGCATATGTTTGAGTACCAAGTCATTGAGTTTGGGATCAATCCTGGTGCCATACTTATCCTGTGCCCTTAGGCAAGTTATTAACTTCCCAGAGCTTTTGTTTCCTCATCTGGAAAACAGGTATAAATATAATTGCTTATCTCATATTTTCTGAGTGGAATAAATGCAGTAAAACATATGCTTAGGACATGCCCAGTGCATAGTAGGTGCTCAATGAACATGAGCTATTTATGATTATGACCCCTCCACAGCACTGGTTGTCACAAGTCTGAACTCACAGTAGATGGTCAGCAAAATAAGAGTTCCTGTAAACAGGGAGATCTGATGGGACATTCTGGGTGAAGAAACCCAGAAACTGGCAAAGAGATGGTGAAGAGCAGTGAGAGACTACCTGGAGGAGCAGGTAGGTCTGGAAGAAGTCCCCAGGATGTCTGTGTCTGCCTCCAGGACAGGGAGCTCATTATTCTGAAGCAGTGTATTTTGTGCTCACCAGCTCTGATAGTCACAGTTCTTTACATAGGTGACCACATTCTGTCTTTCAAGTCATAAGAAAACCATGGGGATCCGTGAGTGAGGCCTAGACTGATTGTGGCATATATATTAGGGTAGCCAAGTACTTTTTAGGCTTTTGAAAACCTATGCCCACTTCAATATCTACTTTCCCCTCCTCCAGGACACCCTCACACCACTGCCTCATTTGGAGCAAGTAGCCAGGTGGTACATGCTAGTCATGGCCAGATGAAATCACACAGAGGGGAGTGGAGTGGGGTCTCCCAGGAGAGGACAATGCCCTCACAGGGCTCTCTGTTTCTTCCTGGTGAAATGTGTGCTCTCTGCAGATGTCTTTTTCTTGACTGTTGTAAAGCTGTGAAACAAATAATCTTGCCACTGGAGAGCAAAAATGAGTCCCAAAGCTAGGTGTGCCCAGCCTGCCCCTCTTTACTGTCAGGCCATCTGGAAGATGGAAGGACCCAGCCGGCCATCCTTCAGGGGAGCCCCTGGCATGCATCTTTTGAGCCAGGGTCCTATCACTAATCAATACCACTGCTCAAGAGTTTTCCTGGGACTGAGGGAGGAGCTCAGAGCTCTTATTCTTAGGTCTGGGCAAGAACTGCTAGCCTTGACCCACTACCCTGTATTTCCACTCCGGAGGTTGCACCCTGGCTGGTTATTTAGGGCCCAAGGGGAGACCCCAACACTGCAGAGCAGGCCTCCTAGGCCCGCCTGTCTCATCCTGATAGCATCCCTGGCATTTGCTCCAAACTGGCCAACATAGTCTCTGTCTCCCCGTCCCTGGGGGCCGGACAGCACCTCTCTTGCCATGCTCTTCTGGGCACCCGTGTGTAGAGCCAGAGACCCTCCTGACAGTCCCTGGCAGGCTGTACCTCTGCTTTCATTAAATGTGCATCAGGGAGGCCCTGAGCAGTGACATCCTTGCACCGCCATCACTACTTCCTTCCTGCTCTGAGCTATTGGAGACCAATAGCTCGTGGAGACCATCAAGCTGTGGCCCAGTTGATGGCAGTGGTTTCTTTCCCACCCCACTCAGGGATCCCAACCCTGGAAACACTGGCATCTGAGTTGGGGTGCCACTGACCACAACACATATCCAGTGTCTTGGAATTTACCAAGTCCTCATCATGCTGAAGCCCCACAGCAGTTGGTGAGGTAGATGAACATTATCAGGCCCCCTTCATAGATGAGGTAGATAGGCTCAGAGAGGCAAATGGACTTTGAGATTGCACAGTTACTAGATAGCAGAGCCAGATATTGCCTGGAAACCATGTGCTCATGGGGGAAGGGGAGCGGAGGGACACAGGCTCTGTGACCCTGGGCCAGTTATTTCTCTGAATCTCAGTCTTCTCATTTGAAAAATGGGAATAGCAACAGTTCCTGTCTTGACAGGTTACTCTGAAAATTAAATTAGATTATGCTATACAATGTACTTAGCGCAGTAGCGACATGGAGATATGCTCAGTAAATGTGAGCAATGGTTGGGATGATTAGCCCAATGATATTCAGATGTTGTCTCTGTATGGACCACGCCCCAGATGAAGCCTTGGTACCTCTAGGCTCTCATCTGTTTCTGTTGGTGTCATTCATGACCTGCCAAAGCGAACTCAGGGTCCCAGAGTGGAGGAGCAGCGGTAGAGCGGGGCCATTGGATTCCTTCCTGGGGATGCCTGCCTGCTGACAGGTCGGGGGTCTATCTCTGGCCCATGGTGGCTGCTGCCTGTTTTCTCACATGGATCTCAACAGCACTAGGGGCCGTGCTGGGGCTTTGCCATGAGTCTTTGATCTCTAGAGGACAAGGCTGAGCATGGAGCCCCCCCACTCAGTGATGCCACTCAGTCTCCTCCACATCATACTATTAGCCCTGGCTTTGGACACTACTCCTTGAGAGCCTGCCTCCTGCAGATGAATCCCTCCAGGACATGGTCCAGGCCAGCAGCTTGATGTTTGGACACCCACTTCAGGAGCCCTGCAATGGGAAGGAAGGGAGGAAGGTTCTAGACACACTTCCTGGGACCTAGTAGGGAACTAGGCATATCTGTGCCTAAGATGAGCTCTGAGAAAGCTTTGGGGCCTGTGGAGCTGGATCCTCAGCATTTTAAAATTTTATTATGACTGTGTTTGTTTAAATATATATGTGTATATATTTATAACTCTATGTACCTCCCCCTACCCAACCCCAGTCCCCTCCCAGCCCCTAGTTTTTCCCTTTGGCTTTCTGTCTGGAGGCTGTGTAG
>NW_006282815.1:122344-134214 GCF_000327345.1 Myotis davidii
GGCTTTGGAGGGAAGCACTGTCTGCGTGCTCTTGTCTGACACCGTTTGGGTGCTGCTGTTCCTCATGATCCTTCGTGTCTGCTCGGGGGCCAAGGTGGGGCCTGAGCATCGGCCAGTCAGTGGAGAGCGCCTTGGCTTGTTGGGGGCCAGGGAGGTCTTGAGGGGGCCCACATGGGCCTCTGTATGGGGAGGCTCTGGGGACAGGCCCGCTTCCTCCTCTGCCGCTGCCTCCTCACCATCCCCCTCTTCATCATCACAGCACAAAGCATGGTAGAGCACTTTGTCGCTGAAGCGCACTCTCTCCCGTGTGCCTGGGGTCCGCTGGGGCAGTTGCCCCTTGAGAGGGCCGGTGCTGAAGGCCTCCTCACTGGAGGAGTCCGGGGTCTCCACCCGTGGCCCATTAGGAATGGGCATGCCACCGTTCATGAGTCGGTAGTCAGAACCAGCCCCTGGTCGTGTTGACTCGGCAGCGTCCATGGAATCTGAAGGGGTAGAGACATCCAGGAAGGAGCAGAACTCCCAGCTGTCTGAGAGGATGTCAGCTGTTGTGAAGTCCAGGTGGCCCAGGTCAAAGGGGCCACCTACACCGGCCTTGTCGCTGCTGGAGGTACTGCTCACAGTGGCCGTGGTCCAGTCATCTGGCTCCAGTTCAAAATCGAAGTCTGAGGTTAACTTATCTATCTGGCTCACCACCTGTCCAGGGAAGGGCAGAAGGGATTAGAATGGCCAGGCCAGACCTGGCATTACTTAGGTGTGAGCATGTGCCCCCCCGTCACCCCGTGACATCCCCCCTGCTAATGTCTCTACAGGATGGAGACTGGACTTGAGGTCACAGGCTTATTTGCTCTGTGGAGGCCCAAACTGGACCAGGGTGAACAGAGCTTGTTTTCCATTCCTCAGTCTCTTGGGTGGAGGAGGGACTGTCTTCCAGCCTGTACATCATCCATTCACATACCCCTCTCCCCAGAGCCAGCTGCTGTTCTGGAGCAGGGGAGCGGGTGTTTATAGGCTCTGGTGCTCAGAGCTTGATCTTCCTATGACTGAGAGGGGCTATTTAAAGAGGGTGGTTACCAGATAAAAGGATTAGTGTAGTAAAGGTTAAAGGGGGCCAAGTATATAGTAATGGAAGGCGATTTGACTTTGGGTGGGGGCACACAATGCAATATACAGATCATGTATCCTAGAAATGTACATCTGAAACCTATGACCCTATTGGCCAGCATCACCCCCACAAATTTAATCAGAAAATGAAATCTATACTAATAAAAGGGTAATATGCTAATTAGACCGGAAGACCTTCTGGGAGACCTTCCAGACGTCTTTCCAGACAAAGCCATGGTGGCGGGGCTGAGGCAGAGTACAGGACATCCCCCAAGGGGTCCCAGACTGGAGAGGGTGCATGCTGGGCTGAGGAACATCCCCTCCCATGCACAAATTTCATGCACCAGGCCATGGAGGGCTAAGAGACTCCAGCAAATCTACTTAGTAGAGACATGAGAAAATGATACGAGGTGACCATGAGGAAGCATCCTGGGCCAGCCTGTGCAGCTGGTCAGTGACTGTCCCTCAAGGGTCTCCGTCACTCCACCTCTGCCCCCAGAGCCTTCTCCCTCCTTCCTCTCCCTGGCCTCTGATGACTGGAGATCAACCCTGGCTCGTTGGGGAATGAATAAGACAAGCATTATTTGGTAAGCAATAAAAAACCCATCCATCCTGGGCCCAGAGGTGCCTGTTAAATGCACTTGGGATAGGAGGGAGGACAGTTCAGCTGCAAGGTCCCTGCAACCTGTCCACCCCACGAAGACTAAAGCTCTGACTCCATGCAGGCAGCCCAGCCTCAGGACATCCCCTGACCTTGGCCACTGTCAGCACATGAGTCAGGGATGATGATAGGGAAAGGAGAATCAAGAGGAGGAGAGAGTCTTCAGGCCAAAAACAAAAATAGCAAAATATCAAAAGCAAAGTGGAGGAACCAAGAGACCCAGAGACAAAGGCATATGCAGTGAGTCACCAAGCCCAGGGCCCCTCCCGGTGTTCTTACCTGGAGTCAGATCAGCCAGTTAATTGATTACCTAATCAACAAAACTTTCCTGAGGACCACAGCTATTCAGGGATGTGCTAGGTATTTGGTGAGGAGTGGGGGTGAGGAGTGCCCCACAGCGAAAGAAGAAAGCAAAGACAAAACTGAGGCGTCAAGAGGAGTCTGGGTCACTGGGATGTCTGCTTGGTTAAGGGGTCAGGAGACCCCACGCAGGTAACCTGGTCAGTCAATTTCCCACTTAGGTCTCAGTTTCTCAATCTGTAAGTGAGGAGTTGGGTAAACTGGTTTATCTCCAAGGTTCCTTTCATCGCTGTGATTCTAGGAAAGGGTTCTGTGGGGCACTGGCATAAAAGTGACATTGTCTCCCATCTCTGAGCACCTACTATGTGTCAGACTTTCCATCCATGAGATCATCATCTTCTGAGATCATAGATAATGGGCCTGAGGGACCAGCCACTGGGGAAGCTGATTACTGCCTTTGCCACACCCCTGCAAGACTGCACACTGCTCCAAGTGCTACTGTGATTTCTGGGCATGAGTAGGCAATGGGCAAAGGGCTCTTCCCTCCAATCTGGCCACCTCTTCTTATGTCTCTGACTCCAATGACTCCCCCTAACACCGAGAAGGTCACATCCCCCAGAAATCCTTGCTCAACCCAATCCACATCTGAGGGCTAGTAGGAACCCTGGCCTCAAACTGGAATGTGTAACAGCCCACTCTCCGGAGTTTCTGATTTTGCAGGTTCTGGGTAAGGTTGAGAAAGTGTAGATCTAACAGGCTTCCTTGTGCTGCTGCTGTTGGTCTGAGGACAAACTTTGAGAACCCCTGGCTTAGGGACCTGGTATTTAAGCTGATGAAAGAATAGCACCTCAGGGCATTGCTGGCTTCAGAAGTGGCCTTGTACCTCTGGGCAGCCACATCCTCCAATTAGACTCCCCAGAGCAAGCTAGATGCTGATAGTCTGCTGCTGCATAAGAGAAGGCAACACTAGCAGGAATCTGGAGTTAAATTTCTTGGCTGTCATGGCACAGATTTGGCTGAGGCTAGGCCAGGCCCAGAAGCCGGGCTCCTAACATCCTGTGAGGAAGATCCAGGGAGCACAGGGCAGGATTCCTGAAGTCTTCAGGCCTGAACATACTCCCCCCATCCAAAAGGCCCTTCTCAGGTGGCCTTCACATTCAGGCCCTTCTTCTCCTCCCTTAGAACACCGTCTCTGGTTCCACCCTGGAGGTGTGGAGGGTAGTAAATGAGGGAGGCCTGGATTCAAGTCTCAAGTGTGGCTTTCCCGTTTCCAGTCTCATTTTCCTCCCCTGTAAAGTGGGATGATGCTCTTCTCCTCACCCAGTTGGTGGGGATTTAATAGATATGAATGTGCATTAAACTGCAGAGTCAGCACATCCAAGCATCTAAGAACCTGGGCTCTGGAGCCACACCTAGGGTCCAACCCTGGCATCACAACTTACTAGCTTTATGACCTTAGCCAGGTTGCTCAATGTCTCTGTGTGTATCTTCAGCCAAGGAGAATCCTAGTAGTACCTACTTGTTAGGTTGTTGTGACTATTTAATGACTTGATGCACAGAAAGCATGTAAAACAATACCCACCATGGACCATTGAGAGCCAACACGTAATCAGGCACCAGGCCCAAGAGCTGATGGGAGCCAGTTCTTTACCAAAAGAATGATACTCTGATGGGGACATTTCCAGTACCCGTGGCAGAATAATGGGACATGTTGGGCCTTTCAAACCCCAACACCTGGGTGGCACCTATGTTCCATGAAGTAGGGCTGTTTCCAGATGGAAACAGAAGAGGTTCTAAAAGCCAAATGGTTGAGGCTCACAGGCAAATCTGGCTCAGTTCGTTAGGTGGGATAGGTCAAACATACTTGATAAATGACATAGTAAGAATCAGAAAGGGAAGTGAGATGCCCAGGATACTCAGACTGTATGCAGAGCCTGGTCAAGCCTGTCCTTGGTGCCTCTCATTTCATGGGGTCAATGGGAGGGCAGGTGTGGGGCACGCCCCATGCTACCTGCCTCTCTGTTTGGATGTCTTGAAATCTGTAATTTCTGCCTGCGATTTAATAATCATTTTGCCTGCATGTAACTTGAGATCGTCTTAGAGTACAGGCAAAATAATTATATACACAGGATAAAAGAGGGGGAGAGGGGGAATGGAGAGAGAAATGAAACCATAAAAATCACAGAATCCTACAACCTCAAAGCCAGAAGGGATTGGAGACACTGTTGAGTCCATCCTTCTTACTGTGTTTACTGAGAGGGAAACAGACTATAATGAGCTGAGCTGAGACCAGAAGTCAGGAGTCCTGACTCCTGGGTCTGATCTTTTAAGAACATGAATTACCTGCTCAAGAGGGAACACTTGAGAGAAGGGCAGGGTTGAGGGCTGAGACACAATCCCCCGGGGGGCCCAGGTCCTGACTCAGCCTCCATACTGGTCACAGCTTTGGCTCCCCTCATCTGAACAACTGCATCCACACTCATCTAGTGCATCCGGGGAACTTTCCAAAAAACCAACAGGACCTCTACGTCCAGCACTCCTGTGCTCCCCAAACTCCTGGACCTCCAAATACCACCCCACACCAAATGTGGCTAAGTACCCTTTGCTCTCTACCCTACTAGGCCTGCCTCCTTACCACACCTACACACTTACACCCTGAGCTCACTTCTGCCTCTGGGCCTCACCTGAATGCCTCACACCGTTCTTACTCACTCTATCTCACTTCCATACGGAAGTCCTCCTTGATCCCCAATTGAGGACAGGTTTCCTATGAAAGGCTCTCAAAGTACCTCATACCTTTCCTTAAAATATTATCTAGTATTTATCACTGCAGCAATGTTTTGAGCATATAGGTTATAATGTGGTTGATAGCTTCTCCCCACAAGGAGTGGACCTGGAAATGCATCCCCACCATGCACCCCCAGTTTGGCAGAGATTGGTACACTCTTTACAAAACAGCCATTGAATGAATAGACGAGTTGAGACATCTTAATAAAAATTGCTGGGGTGTTCTTTTCTGAGAAAATGCTTCATGGTCCTGGACACCACAATACTGTCTGCCCCAGCCCTAGCTGCCTCTCCAAGAAAAGCATGGATGTGTTCCATAAAACCCTAGAGCAGCGATGGCGAACCTTTTGAGCTCGCCGTGTCAGCATTTTGAAAAACCCTAACTTAACTCTGGTGCCGTGTCACATATAGAAATTTTTTGATATTTGCAACCATAGTAAAACACTTATATTTTTGATATTTATTTTATATATTTAAATGCCATTTAACAAAGAAAAATCAACCAAAAAAATGAGTTGGCGTATGACCTCTGACACGCGTGTCATAGGTTCGCCATCACTGCCTAGAGTCAGGACTGAGGACTGGGAGTCCCACAACCTCTATCTCCTGTCCTCCCCCTCACCTCTGGCCCCTCACTTTTCTTGACAAGTTGCTACCTCCTTCCCTCCTGCCTAGCTCCCTGGGCAGCTGGTTATATAACTAGGGATTCTGCATTATTTATGACCACTGATTACTTTTTAATTCTGTGATTACGTTATTTGTCTTCCTGGGGGCTGTGGCGTTGGGGAGGGGGAGAGAGGTGACTGTGATTCATGACTCTCATCCTGCAATTTGGCCTAATTGGCCCCAGAGCTTCGTGAATCTGTCTGGAGGAGGAGAATGTAAAGGGAAAGGGGTGGCGAGAAAAAAAAAAAGAAGAAAAAATCCGCACAATTCTTGCTGAGCTGTGGGTGATGGAGCTGACCCACTTTGGCACAGCTCTGTGGTCCCCAGCCTCTCCTGCTCCAGCTGCTTCCTGGCTGGGCCACATTTATCTCCTGCTGTATGACCCATGGCTCTCCTGGCGACCTCATATACAGCACCTTGCCGATGGGACAGCACAGCTGCATGGGCCTGATCCCCAAGAAAATCAGGTGGGGGGGTCTTCACTGCCACTCCAGGCTGCAAAAGGGTTTTGCCCACCCCTCCATCCTCCGGAGGTGTTCAGGCCAAGGTGGGCAACTGTGCCCTTAAGTTATATCCTACCCAATAGCCAGTGATGATGTGAGGGATACTAGTGATCAACACAGGAACATTTTGAGCCCCATGCTTAGTGACATCTTGGGGAGAGGGTAACCAAGGAGGAGGCCACGTACTTACTCAAGGTAAGCTCAACATTTGGGGGGCCAAGAACAAGGTCCTATACCCCTGTCCTTGTGGGTTCCCAATTAGTAGGGAACAGGGAGAACAGTGGGGAGGCAAATTCCCACCCAGAAACACTATGAGATTCCTGGGGAACGTGTGGGATTCTCACAGGACAAATCCAAATTCTGTACTGTGGCCTGCATGCCCTGTGTGCCCTGGCACCCTGCTCTCCACCTCCTAGTTCCCTCCACTCCAAATGCATCAGCTTCCTTGCTGAACCTGACCATGCCAAGCACACTCCCTCCTCAGGACCTGCTGCTCCCCCTGCTTGGAGGCTCATTTCCAGATATCCATTTGACTTGTATGTATTCTCACGTCCTTTGGGTCTTTGTTCAAACGCCATCTCATTAGAGACCTGCTTCCCAATCCCATCACCAACCCCTTGCCTCCGCCAGAAGAGGGTAGGACTGCCTGCTGCAGGGCCCTGGGCCTCACCTCCCTGATCATGGCTAAGATGCCAATGTGACTCCAAAAGAACAAGGGCTCACACAGAGCTGAGGAGCAGGCTAGTGCTAGAACAGTTCATCAGTTATATCTAACAGATACGGAGCTAGTTTTGTGCCCATTGCTGTGTGAAGTATATTGTATATAATATCACATTTAATCCTCACAACCACCGTAGAGCTGGTGAGGGTGAGGAGGCATACTATTCTGTGTCCTCATTTTAGAGATGCAAAACAAAAGCACAGAGAGGTAAAGTAACTTTCCTAAGTTCACACAGCTAGGAAGGTGGTGGGGAACACATGTGAACTAGAGACATCTGGCTGCAAAGCCCAAGCTCAGCCCGTAGGCTGTGCTGCCTCTCCAAATTTTGACCCACAGAATTCTGAGGAGCTTAGAGGGCCTGCTGGGACTGGCCTGGCACCTGGAGTACTAGGGACCTAGGAGAAATGAAGGCTAGTTAATGATTGACTGTCACATTCTCTTCAGCACAATTTTTGCTTTCAACACACTTGTACATTTCTTACCTCACTTAGTCCATAAAACTATTTTCCCCACCCATGGGACAGAACTTGCCCCCTATCCCTTGGGGAGAGCTAGGAGTTTGGGAGAACAGGAGAGGTATGGGAGAGGGAACGCCAAATCCTTCAGGGGCATGAGTAGGTGTTGGTACCCCAATACATCCTTGTAAGATCACTCTGAGGTGTGAATTATCATCATTCCCATTTTAGAGATGAGCAGACTGAGGCTCAGGGGCCTGGGGAGCAGTGCTGTAGTGTTTCTCATCTTTCTATGATGCTCAAGAAGTGAGGAGGCTCTGCTATGATCCATGGTATGTGGGGAAGGGAGCAGCAGATGGAGAAGGATAGCAGAGGGGCTATAGCTAAGCCCTTCCTCTCTGCTGGCCTTCCTCCCTCATCCAGCACCCTGCGCTGCCCTCTGGCAGTCTTGGATGTAAATCTTGGCTTCACATCTAAGTGCTTCACCCTCCTGAGACCAGAACTCAGTTGGTGAACTCTGTGCTGGTGCTGCCTAAAGAGTGGAGTGTGATAAGCGAACTCTCTCAACCTTGGGCCTACCCATGTCCCCACTGAAAAATGCCACCCAAAGTGACTGAGAAGGAGAGCCAGGCAGATCCATTGGAGGATCAAGAGCCAAGCTTATAGGTTCCTCATGGTGGGGGTGGGCTGGGTGGGTGCAAACCAGGACCTGGCACCCCTAAGCGGTAACCCCATTCCTGACAAACCCCATCTCCTAGGAATAGCATCTCCTCTTCTGCCTGGGTCTCTGTAGGCCTCACCTGCCTTTCCCAACACTCCTCTCTGCCCATCACCCCATCTCTAGACCCTGCCTAGGAGATGGGGAAGCTCTGAGACCTGCCCCCACCCTTCCCAGCTGGGTGCCATTGGCAGTGGGCAGGTGGTGGCATACGGGGTAGATTCTGGTTGCCATAGCAACCTGCCAGAGTCTTGGGTGGAGGCACATGGCCTATTGCGGTTATGGGGGGAGGGGACTCATCTTTCTCTGTCCTGGCTCAGGCCTCTGGGGGTTGCATAGCCCATGAACCTGAAGCTCTGCTGTTCAGGACATGGGAATAGGTGAGTGTGTGTGCTGAGAAGAGAGGGAGAGGCTATCTCAAAGATCTGCAAGTAAATCCTAATGCTTCTGATCTTCCTGCCTCACTCCCTAAAGGGCACCCCCTCAGAGTATCACTGAATGAGCATAAGGTCTCACGTCTAGAAGGTCCCTAACAAAATGGAATGAGGCTGCTCGTTAGCCCACCTGCTGAAGCCCCAGAGCAGGAATCAGGACCTGAGTTCTACTGAGTACCCCTGGTAGGCTCTGTGACCTTCATCAAGCCCCTATCCCCCTCTGGGCTTCAACTTCTTCAACAGTAAATGAATAGGGCTGGGCTGGATGACCTGTGTGATGCCTTCAAGCTCTGGATGGCTCTGCTGGGAGTGGGAGTGGGGGAACTCAGCTGATCATTTGGGAATAGGCTCTGTACTATATCAAAACTCACCCCCAGGCTTAGGGTCCACCCTGGTTCTTTCTGGGTAGGCCTGCTGAGGCATAGGTCCCATGCCCCTGCTCAAGACAGACTCTGGACAGTTCCCATGACTCTGATGGAACCACAGAACATATGAAATAGATGGGGGGTGGGGAGGCATAAGGTGGGGATGGTAGTCCTTCGGAACAATGAGGTTGAGGGAGGAGGAGTTACTCATAGGCAATGACCACTAAATTGCATTCCCCAGAGATGTTCAGCCCACACCCTGGCCAGCCCAGTTCACACCACACTTCTTTCTACCTGTAGCAACAGCCATTCCTGCCTCCTGAGAAGGGACTTCCTGGCAGGCTCCATGAGGCGGACTGGGCAGAGAGGCTGCCGGCCCAACCTTAGCTCCTGGCCCGAATCTCCACTCTGAAGATTCAAACACCCCCTGCTCCTTGGCTCTTGGGCCAGGCTAGAAGACCACTTTGCCAGTCTGGAGTTGGTATCCACCATCACCTCCTCTTCTCAATCTTTCTAGAGCCCCCATCTCCCTGCACATCTGGCTGTGAGAGCCTGAACCCATAACTCCAATTCAATCACTCTCCCTGCTATCTCTGTAGGGGCCCTGGTTACAAGGAGTTGAAATTTGCCTAAAGCCCACCTGGCCGGCATAATGGTACTCAGTGGGAAAATTCAGGCCAGTGGCTCAGAACCCTGGTCATGCATTTTAGGCTCGAACACAGCCCAGGGGGCAGGGCTGAGGACATGTGTACTTCATTACCTGAGCAATGTGGGAAGCGGTAATGAGGGACACACATCCTAGGCCAGTCGTGGGCAAACTACGGCCCGTTTGAAATGAATAAAACTAAAAAAAAAAATGACCGTACCCTTTTATGTAATGATGTTTACTTTCAATTTATATTAGTTCACACAAACACTCCATCCATGCCTTTATTCCGGCCCTCCGGTCCAGTTTAAGAACCCATTGTGGCCCTCGAGTCAAAAAGTTTGCCCACCCCTGTCCTAGGCTCTCTGGGTGACTTTTCAATCATGGCCAAAAATGTTCAGAACTACGGGATGGGGATACATCCCTGTAGAGGAGATTCCTGCCCCTGCCAATGTACACAGGAACTCTTATACCCACTAGCAGCCCCCTAGTCTCATTCCCACCTCAGGGCAGGGAGGAACTAATTTTTTCGGGATCAAGGGTTCTGTAATATCTGGGGAATGCTCCAAGCAGTGGGGACTGCCTCATTGAGCCATCTACACTCTCCCAGGGCCCCTGTGACCAGCAGATGGTGGGGGTCAAAGGTCAGCTTAGGCTCCAGAAGAGGTTATTGTGGAACTCAGTCCTTATTGGCCATCTTGGCAGCCAAGTCGTAACCACAGAGCCATGGGCCCATTACATGCTGTCCCAATGCTCTCTGCAACCCTGAGACCCGCCCTGCCCTGGGCTATTGTAAGATTTTTAGCAGAGCAGACTTGGGGAAAGGAAAACAAGATGGACGTACCCAGCAGAGTGGCACACATGCACACAGCTTTGGGCACACACACACACACACAAACAGAAACATACATGCCAGAGTATGTTTTTGTGCCAGGCCCAGGAAAACTGGTTTAGGGTCCGCCTGGCCCCTCACTCACCTCCCTGAGCTCCTTGGCCACCTCTTTGAGCTCCCGTAGAATGCCCTCCAGCTGCCCGATGACCATCTTCATGCGCTGTCGAATCCGCTCACGTTCGCCACCACTGCTGGGGTCGTCACGGGGCTGCCCGAGGTCCGGGGTGCCCCGAATGTTCATCCTTCACCACGTGGCTGCAGGCCTGCCCATACTCCCCCCAGCCAGGCACACACTGCGTCTGCCTCCACAGAGCCCCTCTCAGCCAGGCAGAGCTCCACATCTTAACGGCCCCCCAGCCCACGCTGGCCCTGGGTGGCCCTCACCCAGCCCCTGACTCCTGCCACCCCGCCTCCTTTGCCTCTGGATGGGGAATGGGACACCCAGAAGGAGACAGAATCTGACACAAGGGGTCAAGATGAGGACATAGAAGGGCAGGGGAGGGGTCTTGGATCTCAGGAGCCCTTCAGGACTTGAAGTGCCTATAGGTGTGCTGGGCTGATGTCTGGCTGAGCCTGGACACAGAAGCAGGGAGATGACTCTGCAGGGACTAAGGGTAAGAGATGCCCTTGGGATTGGGGAAGGTAGCACAATCCCCTCACGACTCTTGGGCAGTTGCAAAGGCAGAGGTCTCTGGTTGCAAGTGACACCTGCAGAAGGACTGTGGCTGGGGTCTTCCAGATGTGGAGGGGGCTCCAGGTGTGGACAGCTCTGGGAAGGGAGCTGGACGGAGGAGAGCAGACCCCTGCAGAGAGAAGCCTGGCATCAGCCCTCCCAGGCTGCAGCACCAGCCGGCAATGCTGCTGCCTCCATCCTCTCCACAGCCGGGCACCCTTCCTCGCTGGGGATTTAATGTTTTTCTTTGTGGGGAGGGGTGGTGGAGGCAGATGGTCTACAGCACAGCCCCTCTTTGGGAAGAAAAAAAGGGAGCCCCTGCTTTAGAGGCAGAAGTCCTCAGCCTGCGATGGGGCACCGAGCACCAGGTTCCCCCAAACACCCCTCCCCAGCCAGGCCTTGCCCTGGAGGTTCACCAGAGGGTCTCTCCAGTCTTCTGTCCTCCCTCGTAGTGCCCCCAGGGTGCCCTCCGTTCCCAGCAGACCCTCCCTTTCCCAGCCCAGCCTTCCCTTAGAACCCCCGGACTCACCGAGGGTGGGGGCACCGGCCTGCCTTCCGAGTAGCGTGGGGGCCAAGCCCCAAGATGAGGTTGGGGGGCCCCCCAGGCTCCCTAGGGCGGGCTTCTCTCTCTGGACCCTTCTGCCCCTGGCCTCAGGGAGGTCCTCAGAGCCGCCCCGGGAGACATCTGGGCGGTGGGAGGGGCGGGGCCTCTGCGCTCCCTGACCGGGGGCAGGAAAAATGTCCCCCAACCCCCGCCAGACGCCGGGTGGGGCCTGGGCGAGAAGGGTCTGGGGCTCTCAGGCCACAGGTGACCCGGGCGTAGGGCGTCCCGGTGCGTGAGCCAAAGTAGCTGGGATCGGAGGGCGCCGGGATCCCCTCAGCCCGCGCCCGGCATCCCCCGGGCTCGGCACGGTCCAGGCTTCTCTCGGTCCAGTCCAGACGGAATGA
>NW_006282815.1:134680-140282 GCF_000327345.1 Myotis davidii
GGAGCTTTTAAAGCGACACACACGCCTCCCAGTGCTGAGCGCGAGCGCGGAGCGGGGTTCTCGCCACCCCGGTGATGGGGAGATGGGGCTGGAGGCGACTATCCCGGCTGGACTCCGCTGACCTCGGGTCACCGAGGGACGGCAGGCTAAGGCTACGGACTTAGCTCTTTCCCACCTTTCCAGGCACCCCCATTGCCCCTTCCCCCACCGCCATGCACCCCTCGCTTCTCCTTTGGCTAAGTTTCCCGCATCCAGACCCTTTCCTTCTAGCACACCTCAAACTACTCCAGACATGACCTTAAATCAGATTAATTCAGAAAACAAAATATGGGCAACTTTTACTGAGCACCTACGGTGAGCCAAGCTCTGGGCTGGAGGGCTGGGAATCGGAGGCTCTGCAGATGACAGGTATGCGTTAGACACAGGTCACTTTGTTCCGTTATTCAACTACTTACTCAACATTTATTCAGCACCTCTGTGGACCAGACCGCATATACTAGACTCCGGGGCACAGGAAGGAAAAAGCAACATTCTAGGAAGCTCACAGGTCCTGGGGGAACACTCGGGAGTAAGCTCAAGGGTGGTATACACAGGACAAAATCAAGTTCTAGAAGCATATGGTGAGTGGCAGGGAGGGCAGGGAGAGTGGGGATGGCAGGGAGCAGCCCAGGCCTGGGCTGAGACAACCATGAGCTGCAGGAGCTAGCCAGGTGACTGTCAGTGTGAGGAGGCAGCTGGGTTGAACACTCTAGGCAGTGAAGGGGAGGACCAGCAGGGCTCAGGTGCAGAAGTGAGGGGAATGTCAACCGTGGCTTTTTAGAAATACCGTTTTGACAGCTCTAGAGGAAGAATGATCCTGGAGAGACTCGGAGCCCATGGTTAGAGCTTGGATTTTATTCTGGACAGAGGAACCCAGATTTTTCAGGGGTGTTGTGTTGGTGGATCTGAGGCTAGACCAAAGGGAGGAGACCAGTTAGGAGGCTGTTACTGGAATGGAGCTGAGAGAGGAAGGACTAGGATGGCAGCAGGGATAGAGGGGAGGGGATGCTTTGAGAAATAATTTAGAAGAACATGGCAGGACTTGGTTGAACCTTAAGAGGAAGGGAGAGTCCAGGAGGACCCTGACTTATAACGTGAGTGCCTGAGTAGATGGTTGCACCACCAATTGTGTTAGAGAACAGAGGGGAAGAACAGGTCTTGGGTGAGGAAGAGGAGTCCAATTTGGAACAGGTGGAGATATCCTGAAGGCATGAGTATATGGGTCTATGGCTGGCCTGAGAGTTTTTTGTTTCTTTATTTTGTTTTTAATCATCATTAGCGGGGATGAGATTGAGCAGAAATACAAAAGTGGCAGGTCCAGGCAAGTCTTGGGATAGAGTCCCTGAATGAGATGAACAGGGACTGTCAGGGAGGCAGGAGGAGAACAGGATGTGCAGGCCAGGAGGGAAGCATGTGCTCAGCAGTGTCGAAGGCTGCAGCGAGCAGTTGTGACAGAAGGAATGGAAAGCGTCCATAGGAGGCCACTGGTGATGTGGCAGGGGCAGGTTTTGTGGGGGAAGGGAAGGAAGGTGGCAGGAGCTAAACTGTTGGACATTGAGGGATGAGTGCTTGGTGAGGAGTGGGAGTGAATATAGGTGCTACTGTTAAAAGTTCAAACAGGGTTGTAGAGATCTTGAACTAGAGGTGAATGAGGGTTCAAGGGAGATGGGGCTGGATGATGACTTGTGGCTGGCCCATGGGGAACTTGAACTCTAAGGACAGAGATTATTGTGCTTCCATCACCACCATCCAAATTCAGAGGCTTCCTCATGAAAAGCTGAACCCTGGGGGATCCAAGATGGCGGCCGAGGGGGACGACAGGCTGCAGGACAGTGTGTGAGTGAGAGAGCGAAAGGAGAGTGTGTGGACGTGGGGTAGTGTCCGTATTTGTGATGAGGGACTATATTTCACAGGACTGTTGGGGACTGGCAAACCATGCTCCCCTGGGCCGGCATCCTCTACCACCACTGAAATCTCTCCCAGAGCGGCTGGCTCTGTCGCAGAGACCACGCCATCTTGAAGGGGAGAGCAGCTGTGATGGGAAACCCAGCCTTACCTTCAACAGGGGAGACCTCGGATACCTCCCGGGACCCTACAACCGCAACACCCAGGGACCAGCTGCCTCACCTGTGAACTCACGAACACCGAGACTCCAGCCTTCCCAGTCGCGGGTGCCTAAAAAGTTTGTTTAGGGCAGCAGTTCTCAACCTGTGGGGGGTCGAATGACCCTTTCACAGGGGTCGCCTAAGACCATAGAAAAACACATAATTACATATTGTTTTTGTGATTAATCACTATGCTTTAATTATGTTCAATTTGTAACAATGAAAATACATCCTGCATATCAGATATTTGCATTACGATTCATAACAGTAGCAAAATTACAGTTATGAAGTAGCAACGAAAATAATTTTATGGTTGGGGGTCACCACAACATAAGGAACTGTATTAAAGGGTCACGGCATTAGGAAGGTTGAGAACCACTGGTTTAGGGGGAGAGAAAGTGGTGACGAATAGGCAGAGGAATCCTGCGCCTTCTCACAGAGCAATAGAAGAAACAGCTGAATCGAACAACATCCACCCGGAATTGGCTAATTAAACACAGCTGGTGAGGCAATCCATGGATGGACAGGTCAGAGATCACCTATAGAGAGGTGTAATCTGGGATCCAGGCTGGAGGGAGAAACGTGCACAGCAGGAACTAGAATCTCAGAGGGAGACTGCACCCCACCAAATCCGAGGCCCTTGGAATCAGGGTAGTCCTTGAATGTGGAAGGGAGTCCAGAGGCCTGCTGGCAGAGGGGGACTCTAGATCTAAGCCCACAGCCATGGGAAACTGTGCCCAGAAAGGCAGCCTGAAGTTCTATACCAGCCATGCAGTGCCAGGGGAAAAAGATGGGAGTCGGTGCGGTTCCTTTTTCTTTTTTTTTACTTCCTTGCTTTTGCATGCTAAGTCTAATACATGGGATCTTCCAATTAAAAACACTCACTGAGACTGCAGGGGAAAGTTGCTTCTGTGGAAATTAGGGAATAGAATAAGGAGAGATGAGCAGGAAACCAGCTCTGGGTCAGTCTGTCCCTGCAACCCAGTATTAAGTGCGTCAGGGAAAGAAGAGTCTAAACACTGGGTAGAGGGGCCATTTTGTCCTGGAAACTAATCCAAAAACATAGGCACTCAGGGGTTGTGTCAGAAATTGACTCTTGTGTAAATACAACTGAAGACAGTCAGAGAAACAAAGTGAGCAGAGAGATCCCACCTGCTTGAAAACAAAGTTGTGGCTTATGACACAGAGGAGCAGTGGATCACAGGGAACTTCAACACTGTGCTGACTACCTGACAGGAAACAGATGTGCCAGGCAGAACAGTAGAGGAAGTGAATGACCTTCACTACTTCACTTTTTAATTTTTTTCTTTTACTTAAGAAACTAAAAATGTCTATTTCTTTTCTCACTTAATTTTTACTTTTTTTATTAATATGTTTTATTATTATTATTACTACTATTATCTTACCTTTTTAAAAAAGCTTTATTTTTTCTTTATTTTATTCTGGGATTAGTGTTCTACATTCTACTTTTATTTTTCTTTTAGCATTATTTTACTCTATCTCAACTTTTCCTTTATGCCAACACTCTCTTCCTCACTTCTCCCCCTTTTCATCCTGTTTCTCTTACTCTGTTTCTGCTTTAGATTTTCTCCTTTCTTTTTACTCCCTGTTAAAAATTGATCTTACTCATATATCTAATTTCCTCTCCCCTGCTCCAAGTCCATGCACACTTCTCTTTCTTCACTAGCTAATTTTTTTTCCTTTTCTTTCTTTCTGTCTTGTTTGTTTGACTGTTTATTAGTTTGGTTTTTCAGTTTTTCTTTTTCTCTTCTTTTTTTTGCTTCTGTTTTTCCTCTCCTCACTTGTTCTCTTCTTCTACTAATAGCTTAATTAATTCCAATCACCAACTCAGGCCTATCTACTCTCTATTCTCCTTTTTCAATAATAGGTGAATATATAAATAGATAGATTTAAAAAAGGGGGAAATATGTTTTATATATAAATTTTCTTTTATATATATACTAGAGGCCCATTGCATGAAGATTCGTGCAATAGGCCTTCCTTCTCCTGGCTGCCAGCACCAGTTTTCCTCTGGCACCCAGGACCCAGGCCTTTGGTCCGGCCACAGCGGAGAAGCCAAGCCTCTTCAGTCTTCAGTCTTCAGTCATCTTCAGTCTTCAGTCTTTGCTCAGGCCGGAGCCTTCAGTCTTCACTACACGCCTGCATATGCAAATTGACCCAACAAAGATGGTGGGTTAATTTGCATACTCATCCTGATTGGCTGGTGGACGTAATGGAGTGATGGCCAATTTGCATGTTTCTCTTTTATTAGTGTAGATTTTTAATTTGTATCTATTTCTTTTCCATTTTTTGTAATTTGTTTTTTACTTTTCTTCTTATACACTCATTCTCTTTCTACCTCCTCTATACTGAATGTGGCCATTTCCCCATTCATCCAATTCCTTGACCTTACTTTCTGGAAATAAGCTCTGCGTCCTCAGATTCAGCTGGCTGTTTGTTGTTTGGGTGTTTTTTGTTTGCATATTTTGGATTAGCTGTTGTTTTTTGGAGTTTTCTCCATATATATATATATATTTCCCCCCTTCTTTTTTCTTCTCTTTCTTTTCTCTCTTACACTTTTTTCTTTTCTCAATATCATTTTTGCACTCTTTTCTCTCCCCTAATTCTCTTTTCTCTGGTGGTCTTCTTTAATTGGGCTTATTGGTATCATGAATACATTTGTGTTTGGTGCCCTGTCATTGTGTCTGGTCGTGTTGTATTTTGAGCCTTTAAGTCAATGCAGGAGAGAGAGGGCTACATAACTAGACACCCTGAGAGGAGTGATCATGGGGAGACAAAGAAACAGCCCCCATATGAAAGAAAAGGAGGAATCACCAGAAAAGGAAGTAAAAGAAATGGAAGCAAGCAATATGTCAGAGAAAGAATTGAGAGAAATGGTCATAAGGATGCTGAAAAGGATGAGACAAATTCAACAATATGTGTAAGAACCAAGAAGAAATGAAAAATGACATCGCTGCAATAAAGGACACAATAGAAAGCATCAATTGCAGACTAGAAGAAGCATAGGACCACATCAGTGAGCTAGAAGGAAAGGTAGGAAAAAATACCCAAGCAGAGCAGCAACTAGAAAAAAAAAACTTAAAAAACAGGAGGAGAGCCTAAGGGAACTTTGGGACAACACAAAAGGAAACAACATCCGCATAATAAGGGTACTAGAAAGAGAGGAAAGTGAGTAAGGACTAGAAAACCTGTTTGAAGAAATAATGACAGAAAACTGGCCTGACATTGGGAAGAAGAAAAAACTCACACAAGTCCAAGAAGTTCACAGAGTCCCAAACAAAGTGAACCACAAAAAACTGACAACAATACACATCATAATTAAATTGGCAAACACCAACGACAAAGTAAGAATCTTAAAGGCTGCCAGAGAGAGACAGAAAGTTACCTACAAGGGATCTCCCATCAGACTATCAATGGATTTCTCAACAGAAACAGCC
>NW_006282815.1:145313-147763 GCF_000327345.1 Myotis davidii
ATCTTCAAATTTGTACAGAATAACAGACTCCAAATAGCCACAGCAATCTTGAGAAAAAAGAACAAAGCTGGGGGTATCATATTCCCTGGCCTCAAATTACAAAGCTATAGTAAAACAGTATGGAATTGACTAAAAAACAGACACACAGACCAATAGAACAGAATTGAGACCCCAGAAATAAATCCACATATATACGGGCAACTAATTTTGACCAAAAAAATAAAACAAAAAAAAATGCCAAGAATATGAAATGGAGAAAATAAGGTCTCTTCAATAAATGGTGCTGGGAAAATTGGACAGATACATGCAAAAAAAATGAAACTAGACCACCAACTTACACCATACACAGGAATAAACTCAAAATGGATAAAATAATTAAATATAAGTTGTAAAACCATATAAATCCTAGAAGAAACCATAGGCAGCTAAAGCTCAGACATCTCTCATAGCAATATGTTGATAGATACATCTCTTAGGGCAAAGGAAACTAAGGAGAAAATAAACAAATGGGACTAAATAGAAATAAAAAGCTTCCACACAGCAAAAGAAATCATCAACAAAATGAAAAGACAGCCCACTGTATGAGAAAACATATTTGGAAATGATACATCACAGAAAGGGTTAATATCTAAAATATATAAGGAACTCATACAACTTAAGAAAAGGGAGACAAACAATCCTATTAAAAATGGGCAAAGGACCTAAATAGACATTTCTCCAAAGTGGACATACAGATGGCCAAGAGACAAGAAAAAATGCTCAAAGTCACTGATCATCAGAGAGATGCAAATTAAAATGACAATGAGGTATCACCTCACACCTGTCAGAATGGCTACCATCAACAAATCAACAAATGACAAGTGCTGGTGAGGATGTGGAGAAAAGTACACTATTGGTGGGAATGACGACTGGTGCAGCCATTATGGAAAACAGTATGGAGTTTCCTCAAAAAATTAAATATGGAACTGCCATTTGACCCAGTGATTCCACTTCTAGGAACATATCTATATATATAAAAGGCTAATATGCTAAGTGTCCGACCATCCTATTGGTCGTTATGATGCATACTGACCACCAGGGGGTAGACTCTCAGTGCAGGAGCTGCCATCATGTGCACTGGCCATTTACAAAGAAATGGCATCATGGACCTGGTGCTCATAAAGCAACACTCGGCTTCCCCCAACTGGGACACAGGCCGTGCCACCACCCCGGAGTGACACCACACCAAATTACAGCCAACGCTACCAAGACCCCATGGCACAAAATGCGGCCCACAGCCCAGCACAGCCTGGAAATGGTGGCTGTGGGCACCTGGTAATAATGTCATGTAGCAATACCCGGCTCCCTCTCCCTAGTGACTAGCCTCCTTGGAGTTTCTTCAGTCCGGGAACATGACTTGCTTTATAGCCAGATGGAAATAGTTTACACTTTAACCAAATGACAGATTGAAACACATGCGTGCCATTGGCGCCAACAAGAGCTTTATATGTATTGCACATGTGCAAGTCAACTTAGACTTTTGTAGATATAGAATAAATTTACTTAATTAGACCTGCTTTCTGATGTAGCTAAACTTTTTCCAGCCTAGTAAAGCACCCCAACTTCTCTTTCAGGTCAGCAACACAGCAGTAAATATCAATACAAAGCAGATTATTATTGTAGATCATGAAGGGAGAACAAAGGGTAAAATATTTAAATGCAGCAGTGTTTGACTATATTCTGCATAGTGAAAAAACCTGAAGTCATTTTCAAGGTCCACCATTTCTTACTTCTTTTCAGTCGGGTCAAGTTTCTAAACTTTCTAAATCTCCATTTTCTGGCTGATGAAAAGAAAATGCAATTCCACTGAGTCTCCTATCTACCTACTCCAGGACTTCTGTGAAAATCAAATGAGATGAGGCATGGGAAAACACTTCATAAACATTTGGTTAAAGTGTAAACTATTGGTTGACTCTTCTATTATAGAGAAAGGGCAAATAGCGATATTAAAATAGTTTTTCTAATTAATTTCCTTTCAAAGTGTATGAATGCATGCACTGAGCCTCTAGTCCTAATATATCTGATTTGAAACACAAATCAGAGAGAATGTATGCACCCCTATGTACATAGCAGCTCTATTTACAATAGCTAAGATCTGGAAATATCCCAAGTACCCATCAGTAGATGAGTGTAAAAAAATCTGTGGGACATTTATACCATGGAATACTAAGCAGCAGTAAAAAAGAAGGATCTCTTACCCTTTGAGACAGCATGGAGGTGTTGTGCCCAGATTTCAAAGTTCCCAAGACCCCCAGGGAGCCAGTCAGTCCGATGCAAAAGCAAAGAGTCCTTTTTAATGCAAGCCGGGTTGCGCTCCCGGTTCACCAGACCAACTAACACAGCAGAAAGTCCAGTGGCCGAGAGACCGAGGCCTGATGGGACCAGGGGTTATATAGGGGGGAGGAGGGAGG
>NW_006282815.1:148579-160407 GCF_000327345.1 Myotis davidii
GGAAGTAATCAACCAAAGAACTTGTATGCATTTACACTTAACCCATGGACACAGACAATAGGGTGGTGAAGGCCGGGGGTCGGTGGGGTGCGGTGGGTTAGAAGTGGTAAGTGGGGCAAAAATGGGGACATATGTAATGCTTTCAACAATAAAGATTTTAAAAAATCATAAGAAAAACATAAACAACCCTACAAATGGTACCTGCTCTCAGCTCTTGTTAAAGGTTTGTGTCTGTAAACCTTATTTCCTTGTGAGGCTGTGAGCTCCCAGGATGATATCTGTGTTGTGTCTGCCCTGTTCTCCCATGGACCAGCGGAATGGAATGAAATAGCTAGTGACCTTTACTTTGGGCTATTTTCCACTGTCCCACTTCTGGTATCCCTTTCCTTTGGCAATTCCTTCCTGTTGTCACATAAACCTGATGGGTATTTGTTAAATTCCCACTACTCCCACCCATGCCCATCCCATTGCCAGCAGGTAGGTGTGTGACCCATACTGCACTAATCATAGAAGCCCATTCTCTAGCACCAGAGGTTGGCTCCAGGGGTGCACACATTACCCAAGCAGGGCCATTTGGAGGCTTTCCCTGGGATTGATATGTGAATGAGGGGAGGAAGCGTCCTTCCTACTGAGCAAACAGCTGGATGCTATGGGCCCAATGCATTGAGGCTTCCGACAAGGCATCTTTTCCACTAAATGTAGGGGCCAAGCAAGGCAACAGATGGGAGAGGAATTTAGAGAGCATGATGGAGGCACAGTCCTGATTTTGGCTCTTATGCCTTGGTTCCTGCCATTCTTCTTTCAGTCCTGAGAGCTGCAACAACACCCTACTCATCTATAAGAGCCAATAAATTCCTCAACTGCTCCAGTTGATTTGGCGAGTTTCTGTCTCATGTAACCAATGGGAGTCTGACATGTATTCTCAGGGACTACTAAATGAATAGATGATCTACTGAATGATTCAACTTCCACATGGGGGCGGGGATGTCCAAAGATTCTGAAACCAGAAGGTCAGGAGCTGCTGTCTTTTGGTCACAGACAGGAGAGTGGGTATTTGGGAGGTTATTGCGTTGTGCAGACTTGGATTTGGGTCCCAGTTCTGCCATTCACCAGCTGTGTGATCTTGGCAGGTTATTTGCTCTCTCTGAATTTGAGGTTCCTTATCTGTAAAGTAGGCAAAATAATAGTGACACATACAGTTGCCTTGAGGATGGAATGAGATAAAGAACAAGATGCATCAAACATAGTGCCCTAGGTTAGGGCCAGGGAGGCAGCAGCTGGAAAAATAGTAGCTTTTTATTGGCCTGCCATCCATCGTGGCCGAATATGCAGCACTGAGATTGGCATGAGGTCAGGAGGGAATAAAAATTCAATGTGCAAGGTGAATTCCCAGAAGGAGTGGGTCCTGACAGCGCCTGAGCCAGAGCGAGCATATTCAAACCAGAACTTGAGATGACCCTAAACTCCCATTCTCCTACATCTAGTTACTCACTAAATCCTGTTGATTCTACCCTCTGGACATTGTATAAACAGGTTTCTTCTCTCTACTGATGGCCAGGCCCTTACTTGTACCCATTAGCCCCTGCGTTAGCTAATGGCCAACTAATGGATCTGCCAACCTTCAGACTTACCCTGCAGATTCCACTGTTGTTGGCACCAGCTTTGTGTAGTACCTGTTTGTCACCGTAGGGCTCCCGGTCCCAAGGCAAGTCCGGTCTCCTTAGTTTGGTATTCATGTTTTTCCAGAAGCTTGCCCTCATCCATCTCTCCAACCTCCTTTCTGTTGCCTCTTGCTCCATATGCTTTTGCCAGGCTGAGCTACTTGCAGCTTTTCCCTACTACCGGCCTTATACTTGCTCTCTTGTTTGTCTGGAATGCTCCGCTTCTCACCCTTCTCCTGGAGGTCAACCACCAGAACCTCCTGAAATCTTCTCCCAGTGTGTAAGGTCCCTCTTGTGCACCACCACAGAGCCCTCATCCACCGCAAGTATAGTACTCGCCACCTTACATTGCCATTGTGACTCTGACCCTCTCCCACCAGACCATGAGCTGCCGGAGAGCAGACACCTCCATGCCCTCAATGTCCAGCAGAGTCTGCTATAGTCAGTTCTGAAGGAATGTTTTTTGAATATTGAATCTGTAAAATACTTATTGGTTTTACATCTTTATTAAAAAAAATATTTTAAAGGTGACCTGAGATGGAAAAACTGGGGAAGGGGCAGGGCTCAGGGCTCAGGGGCCCCCAAGACACATCCTGAACCTTCATACCCCTGAACCTCTAATACTCAGACCCTGCTATCCTCAGGAAAGACCTGTATAGGAAGCCCTGCTGTGTGACTTGGACCAATCACATACCTCTCTGTGCCTCTGCTTCCTCTTCTGAAAGGGGATATTCTAGAAAGAGGATATTTTTCAGAGTACCTCACACTAAGAATCCTTAATTCGTCTCCCTACAGCCCAGGAGAACTATGTTGTTGTCACCCCCTCCTGCCTTCTGGGGATTCTTATGCTGTCTGTTCTCCTTCCCTCCCTCCCTTCCCCCATCTGGTCAGCATCTACCAGAGAGTAAACTGCTCTCTAAACTTTTCCATCTTAAAAGTGAGATTCCAGTGCTCTCTCTAAGTACTGTCTCATCTTCCTTCTTTCCTTGCCAGGCCTACCTGAAGGGTTGTCCCCATTTCCTGCCTCTCCTTCCTCAGCTCACACCCAATAAGTTCTCTTTGCTTTGTGGTCTGGAGTCCACTTCCACTACTCCCCTAACACAACTTTAAATGCTAAGGTCACTGGTCCTGATCTGACTTGTCTTCCCACTGTGTTTGGTACAATCAGCTCCCTCTTTTCCCTCAACCTCAGGGACGCTAAGCCTGCCTGCCAGCTGCATTCTCACCACGGACTCTCAGCTTTCTCTGCCCACTTTCCACACTGCCCATGTTTGAACACTGGAGTTTTTCAAGTTTTAGTTCTATGCCCTTTTCATTCTCACCCCTCTCTCTTCCCCTCCATCATTCCCTCCTCTCTCATGGTTGCTGTTACCACCTATATGGCTCCTCATCCCAAACACGCATCTCCAGCCCAGATCTCTCCAAGTTCCAGACTCTTGGATCCTCCTGCCTCCTGAGCAGCTCAAATTCAAAACTGAAATTGGGGTATCACCTAAATATGTCCCCTATCTCAACTGCTCTTACCGAAACTCTGGGAATCTTCCTTTTCATTTTCTCCTCACCCCCTGCCATCGAATCCTGCCTTCTCATTCAGCCTCCTGAATCCATGTCCTGTCTCCATTCTCTGCTGCCACCTCTCTGTCTGAGGCACCATCATCTTTTCAACAGACAAGGAAATCCAGCCCCTACCACATACTCTCTGGTCCTTTCCAAGGTATTTGACCCACAACAGCCACAAGGATCTCAAAAAACTTTGAGATGGACATATCATTCCTCTGCTCAAAATCCCTCATATGTTCCACATTTTCCTGAAGTCTCAAATTCTCATCACGTTCCCACTTTGGCTCCTTTAACTCTCTTGATCCCCTCTCTCTTCACCTCCCAGTAGTCTCTGCTCTTCAGTCACACTGACTTTTTCATGCCTTGGACACACACATTTCTTGCCTTTGGATATTGGCATATGCTGTTCCCTTTGCCCAGGGGCACTCTTACCCTTTTTTGACTCAGCTAACTCCTGCTCACCCTTGAGACTCTGGCTTATAATTCAGTCCTCAGGAAGTCTTCCCAGAACCCCCCCCGCCCCCCCCGAGACTAGCCCTTGCCCCTGGGATGTTGCGTCTGCGTTCCCTGCTAGAATGTACATCTTCCTGTTGACTACAATGTAAGTGTGTAGCAAATATTGACTGACAACTGAGGAAGTCCAGGGTGGTTAAGCAACATACTTGAGGTCACAGCTTATCAGTGGCAGGTCTCATATTAAACTCTTTTGGACTAGTTTTGGTGACTCTGCCATGCGGCCCCACAACACACAGTTTCCCTTCATCAAAACAGTGATCACAACTTATCCTGGCTGAGTGTACAATGGCCTGCCTCTATGCTAAGTCTCTAAGCCAGCGGTTCTCAACCTGTGGGTTGCTACCCCTTTGGCAGTCAAACGACCCTTTCACAGGGGTCACCTAAGACCATCCTGCATATCAGATATTTACATTACGATTCATAACAGTAGCAACATTACAGTTATGAAGTAGCAATGAAAATAATTTTATGGTTGGGTCACAACATGAGGAACTGTGTTTAAAGGGCCAGAAGGTTGAGAACCACTGCCTAAGCAGAGGCCATGCTGTCTTATTTGTTCCTGTGTTCCTGCCTTCTCGCTCAGTATCTGACATTTGGTGGGGAAGGAATCATGTGAGTGCTTGTCCATTGGCTCTTTGTTGATGAGTTCCCCCAATTCTTTCCTAGCTCTGCCTTACTACCAAGCACCATTTCATTTTTCATCCCAGCTATGGACTGAGCCCCTTTTTTATTTCCATCCTAAGTTAAAGAAACATAAAAGTTTAAAAATAAATTTTTACTTAAAAAAAAAGAATATATTGGTGAATAATTGAGGAGCACAGAAGGAAATAAGAGAAAAAATTATAAAATACAAATTCCTAGAGATAGCTGAGGAAAGAGGGTTGGTCTCGTATAGTCTGTGTGCTGTGCCCTCACAAATCATTGCCCTGCACCCAATTCTGTCCTTTTGGGCTTTGGCTCAATACCTCACCCATCCTCTTACCCCTGCATCTGGACTCAGTCCGGGTTAGTGGGGCACTTTCCTGGCAGACTCTGACTATCCATACTCTGGCTGACGGATCTGGGGAGAACACTTTTAAGGGGACTTGGGACCCCATTAATGATGGGGAGACAAAGGCCCAGAGTTAGGAAAAGTGGACAGTGGGGCTCCCTGTTCCTCCCATAACTCAGATTATACCTGTGCTAGCTGAGCCAGTCTGCACTTTCTGGGCACAGCCAGAGAGCTGTGTGACTTTGGCAGGGCCATTGACTGCCCTCTGGACCTGGAAGGAGAGGAGCAAGTGTGGGGCACTAGACCTCTGGGGGGTGAGGGTGGTGGGGGCCAAACCGATGGAGGCAAACTGGCAAGGCTGAGGCTGAACCCAAGAGGAAGGGCGGGGCCACCAGGGCCAGGGGAGGACAGAACAGCAGGTTCTTGTCAAACACACAATTTAATTCTGAGGCAGTATTCCTTGTGCCCGGGAGGTTTTCAGCTTGCAGTGTTGTCATTTGCAGATGGATCTGCAGCAGCAAATTACAAGTTTGTAAGTAACAGCTTCTCTGATGCCTCAGGAAAAAAAATGCCTATGCCTCTGCAAATTATAAATTCATAACTAACAGTGTTACCAACTGAATGCAAAACAAATTCATTACCAGCTACATTATTCCATTGAATACCAAGTGAATGAACTGCACAGAGTTTTGTGTAGATCAGGGACATGTCAGGAGATGGGGACAAAACAGCCTTTACCCCACTTTCCTCTTCTTTATGTCCTTTCAGGCCACCTCAAACTAACCCTGAATATAGATAAAACTGGATGGTGTTCTTTGCTTGGATAAAAAGGAGGCTGGAGCCCAGCCAGTGTGGCTCAGTGGTTGAGCATCGACCTATTAACCAGGAGGTCACGGTTCAATTCCTGGTCAGGGCACATGCCCTGGTTGTAGACTCCCTAGTGGGGAGTGTGCAAGAGGTGGCCGATCAATGGTTCTTCTCATTATTGACGTCTGTGATGAAATCAATGAAAATATATTTATTTAAATAAAAAAGGAGGCTGCAGGTTTTGATGCTGATGGTGGTGAAGGTGGAGGTGATGGTGGTGGTAGGGGTGGAGGTAATAATATTAGTGGTAATGATGGAGGTGATGATGGTGTTGGTTGTAGTTGGTGATGGTGGTGGTGGTGATGGTGGTGAGGTAATAATGATGGTGATAGAGGTGATGATGATGGTGGTGATGGTGTACCAAAACAGATGAGCACCCTGCTATCTCTTGTGTGGGTCTTTTTTTTTTTTTATTAGTTAAGGTATTACAAATGTGTCCTCATCCCCCCCATTAACCCTCAACCTCCCCTCCTGCCCCACACACTCATGCTTCCATCCCCCTGTTGTCCATGTCCATTGGTTTGGCTTATATGCGTGTATACAAGTCCTTTGGTTGATCTCTTCCCCTTACCCCCGCCCTCCCCTACTTTCCCTCTAGGCTGTTTCCAAATCTTAGCTATGGTGAATTGTGCTGCTATGATCATAGGGGGTGCATATATTCTTTCTGATTGGCGTTTCTGGTTTCTTGGGATATATTCCTAGAAGTGGGATCACTGGGTCAAATGGGAGTTCCATTTTTAGTTTTTTGAGGAAACTCCATACTGTTCTCCACAGTGGCTGCACCAGTCTGCATTCCCACCAGCAGTGCAGAAGGGTTCCTTTTTCTTGTGTGGGTCTTTTGTATGATTACTACAAATGCTGTGTGTCATCTTAAGATAGTATCTTGTGCAAGCTCATGTGCCTATGTCCTTAGGAGTGGTAGGATTTGGGTACCAGTTAAGATAAAATGCCTTTTGTTACCCAAACTGAAGGAAAATGTGGGTCTTCTGAGCAGAGACCAGAATAAGATGGGTCTAAATTCAGGCACTACGGTGGGAATTCCCTGTGTCTCCCCAAAGTGTTGCTCTCTTGGGACCAGGCTTCAAAGTGCTGAAACATCTAGATGGATGTTCCTGGGCAGGGTGAGGGGCATTAAGATCGTGCCCACAGTAGGCAGGCAGGCTGCGGTCTGAAGTGGGAGGGCATAGGCCATACTTTTACACCTAGGTTATCTGGTTCCATCTGACTCTACGTATTCCCAATGTGGTTCCTGAAACTTTCTTTTTTTTCTTTGAGGTTTATTTTAGAAAATCAGAAAATACAAATAAACAAAACTAAAATTACATATACCACCCATAATTTACTCCACCAGAAATAACTATTTTGGGGTAAATCAGACCTGAAACTCTGATTCCTTCTCCAATTCCATTTGAATGAATGTAAAACCATTCACCCAGAAATTCTGAACACTTAGTAGACTTGACTAAATATTTGGTGCGAGGAGAGAAGTATTGGCCCAAACTGTAGCCACACAGCAAAGGGCAGTACCCCAGCTCTTAACCTTCCTCTGCCTTCCCACTCCACCAGGGGTTTCCTGACTGCCCTCCATCTCTGCCTCTCTTCACGCCCACTTCCCTGGCCCTCTCCCTTCTTCTCTGACCATCACACACTTCTCTGCCATCTTCTTCAGGAGCAAAATTAATTCTCCTTGTCTCATGCTGTGTAGTTTGCAACCATCATTTGTCTAAACCAGTGATGGCGAACCTTTTGAGCTCGGCGTGTCAGCATTTTGAAAAACCCTAACTTAACCTTGGTGCCGTGTCACATATAAAAATTTTTGGATATTTGCAACCATAGTAAAACAAAGATTTATATTTTTGATATTTATTTTATATATTTAAATGCCATTTAACAAAGAAAAATCAACCAAAAAAATGAGTTCGTGTGTCACCTCTGACACGTGTGTCATAGGTTCGCCATCACTGGTCTAAACAGTTCATGAAAGTTTTTTTTTTTCCCCAAAGACAGTTTCTTCTTTAAGAAGGATTTGAGTGCCAGTTTTAAGATAAAATGTTTTCACCGTGTTTCATAAACGCATTTATATATTTCAAAATAGGAGGTTATTCTACAAATCATGATATGAAACCTGCTTTTGTTCATTAACAATATAGAGTCAGCCTATTTTTTTTTTTTGATAATCCTCACTCAAGGATATTTTTCCATTGATTTTTAGGGAGAGTGGAAGAGAGAGGGAAAGACAGAGAGAAATAGCAATGTGAGAGAAACACCTCTATTGGTTGCCTCCTGCATGCACTCTGACCAGGGCCCAGGCTGGGGAGGAGCCTGCAACTGAGGTACATGCCCTTGACCAGAATTGAACCGGGGACCCTGTGGTCCACAGCCGACACTCTAACTGCTGAGCCAAACCAGCCAGGGCTATATTTTCTGTTCTAATGGCTACATATTAGTCCATATGGTTTCTTTAAACCATCTGTTTTTTTTTTCTCTGTATTTAGGCCATTTCCAATTGCTGCTATTATACTACCCGCACATCATCTTTTCACGTTTATCTAATTATTTCCTTAAGATAGTTTCTTAGGAGTAAAATTTGAGAATGCACTTTCCAAAGGTTTTGTCATATTGTTAAACCAGTCTTCAGAAAGTTTGTATCAATATATACTCTCACCAGCAGCTTATATTATTGTCCCACTTACTGTATATGTTTTAGCTTTGTTTCAGCTATGCCTTGAGGTAATCAAGGAAGAGCCTTCACAGCCACTTTGGTGGCAACAATGGCAACTGGGAAGAGATTCTTCAAAGGAGAAAGAATCCCAGGGGCTGCCTTGGCCAGTTTTCCTCAGTGGTTAGAGCGCTGGTCCATGCACCGAAGGGTTGTGTGTTGAATTCCCGGGCAAGGGCATGTACCTCTGCTGTGGGTTTCCTGGGACATCACAGCTAAGGCACCTCACAGGTGCCAGGCAAGGTTTGTTTCCTCTGTTCTGCCCTCCCCTCGTCCCCACCACTAATCTGAAGGGGCTTGAAGCCCCACGATGCCCCTCATTAATTTCCTGCTTTCAGGTGCTAATTATTTGATCCTCACCTAATTCAGTGATTAAATGCCCCATATACATGGACTTAGTGCCTAAAATTCCAGCACAGAAGCTCCAAACCTTTGCACCAAACCTCTCTCCAAATGGCCCTCTTACCTGGATGGGGACCACCCTGTCCCCTAGGAAGGAGCTGTGGTGCAGGGGTTGGGGGCAGTGAATGTTTTTGTTTGTTTTGTTAATCCTCACAAGGATATTTTTTTCATTGATTTTTAGAGAGTGGAAGAGAGGGAGAGGATTGAACCTGCAACCCAGGTATGTGCCCTTGACCGGGAATCGAACCCGAGACCCTCCAGTAGGTGACCCGCTGCTCTAACCACTATGCACACTGGCCAGGGCAGGGACAGTGAACTTTCTATGTGCATATGGAGCCTGTGAGTGAGGACAAAAGAGAAAGGGGGTGGGGACAAGAGAGTTTGTTATTCTGAAATCATGAGCTGTCCTGTCTTCAGCGGTGGGTTTCTCTAAAGGCGAGCTATGGAAAACCCAGACATAGCCCAGCATCCAGAGGACCTAGGCATGCATGTCATGCCATACTCACACCACGGAAAACGGGAGAGAAATCGTCAAGCTTTGCCTTCTGAGAGTGCGCTGCCGGAGGGCCTCAGCTAGTGTCGGTGCAACGGCAGTCCTGCTGGGGTCTCCAGGGGATGCAGGCCAGTAGCTAGACAGCACCCAGTTGCCAGGAGTCTGGAAGCAGAGCTTGCAGGTTGGCTGGGTGTGCTTCTGCCATGGATGTGTTCTCTCAGGAAGTCTGCTTTAATGAATCCAGAGGAATAATTTGTAATCAGCCTGTCAAATGTTCTGCAGCACTCTTTTAGCTGGAATCTCACTTTCTGGGAGTCTGGGCCCTGTAGTGAATGAAGATTTTTCATCAGGGTCTGCAGCCTTCTACCCCATATCCGTAGCTGGGAGCCCCCCGGGGTCGGCTCTTCTTCTCAGGAGTCTGTGCTCACTGAACCGTAGAGAGCTGCCTGGTCTCATCGCCCTGGACTGCTGTCTGCCAGGGCTGCTGGGAACCAGGCCCAAAGGGCTGGGTCTTCTCCTAACAGGGTAGTTCCCAGACCAAGAATAACTGTCGCCAGCCCTGGTCCAAGACAGCCTCTCTTCTCCATTTCCTCTGCAGCCCTCCCTCCCCACCCGCTTTCTTATCCTCCCTCACCAGGGCTGGTGCTTGGAGCTTATTGTTTAACTTGGAGTGCCTTCATCACCCCATTTTGCTCAGGGCATGGGAGTCACCGAAGGAGCCACACTGGGGACTTCTTTTCTTTATTTTGTGTTTTCTGACTGGAATATACCGCTAGTGTATTTATTTTGATACTGGCCATCTTACTGACCTCTCTCATATTCTCTTATTAGTTTCTCAGTTGGTTCTCTTGAGTTTTCTGGATAAGCAATCATATCATGAACAAATAATGATAGCAATTTCTCCTCTTTCCTGAACATTTTGCTTCTTTTTCTTTTTAATGTACTATTGCATTGGCTAGAACTTCCAGAACAATGTAAACCAATTGTGCTAATAGCAGGCATTCTTGTCCCACTCTGACTTAAATATGAATACCTCTTGCTGGTGTTTTATTGCTAAAAATGATATTGACTGCTATTTGCACATAGATATTTTTATTATATCAAGGAAATGTTTTCTTATTTTGATTTTATGAAGTGTTTTCATCAAATGTGTCTTTGGTGTCTGTTAAGGTGGTCACATAACCTTTTTCTATTAATTGATATGATTAAGTATATGGACTGATTTTCTGATATGCAACTGTCTTCACCTTGTTGCATTTCTAATTTCTAATGTAGTCATCTGTGAATGGGAAGGCGATCCATTGACCCAGAGAAATCTGGTTGAATAGCAGACCTAGCTTATGCCCTGCTTGGCCCCCAATCTCAGGCAGACTCACCGTAAATGCCCAGGGTCTTGAGCTGGATCTCTGGAGAGCTGGATGAGGTGTCCGCTGGTCCCAAAAGTGATCTTGAAAGGCAAGTCAGATCAGATGACTCCCTTCAGTGACTCCTCATTGCCTTCAGCAAAAACCCAAGTTTCTAGGTGCATTGCCCAGGCCTCTTACAACTGGCCCTGTCCAATAATCCACCTTGTTACCCCACCTTCTCCCTTCTAACTACACAGAAATCCTGGCGGGAGGCAACCTTCTTACATGCTGCTCTCCTGTTTGGAATGTCCTTCCCACTTTCCTTGTCAGACAGGACTCAGAGAGCCTTCCTGACCCAGCAGGTTGGGGTAGGAGCCTCTCCCCTGGTGCCAGTTCCTGAGCTCACCGCCTCTTTGGTACTTACCAGGCGGAAGGTAGTCCTGGGTGCACCTCTATCTACAGTAGCTCCAGCAAGCCAAGCACCACCTAATCCCCTCCCAGGGTCCCATCTCCCAGCCTGGCCCTGCTCCACAGCAGTGCTGCTCCAGGCCCAGCTCGAGCACACCCCGAACACACCCATGCACACCCTCTTGTGCTCATACTCCTGAGTGCACCTGCTGAGCCCACACTGCTGCTCACCCCCAGGACTCCATGTCCAAACTCCCAGCAGTTAAGTGTTGAGGGGCCCCAGCTGAAGCCTCACAGGTGACTGCAGCTCCCTGGGGCCTCTTTAGAAAATGCAATAGGCCTTATTTCCTCCTCATACACAATGACTGAGACTTAGCACAGTTGGATCCCAGGGGAGAGTGCTTCCCTCAAAAGCTGTTGACTTTGGAGACGCAGGAGGGGGAAGCCAAGTGGGCCCAGGAGGGGCCAGATGACTGGGATAGGTGGGAAGGAGCCAGCAGGAAGGCTCCATGGGCTGCATTTTCCCATGAACCTGGGGTTTCCTGCTGGCACCTGATCTGGGCCTGGGAAACAGCTCTCTCTTTGCTTTTCCATTGGGCCTCCTCACAGGTCGCCTCTCCCCATTCTCTAGGATCTGTGCCTTTCCCCAGCATTAGGCAACCAGCTGGAGTTCCCACCTTTTGAGACAAGCTGATATCAAATAGAGGGCTGCTTGGCCACTAAGCCAGGGTTTGGTAGGGGCAGCCTAGACCTTCTCTCTCTTTTATGTACAACCCAACCCTTGCCAGCAATCTTTTTTTTTTTTTAATTTTATTTTTTATTACAAAGGGTATTACATATGTGTCCATTTTTTTACCCGCCCTAG
>NW_006282815.1:166648-179907 GCF_000327345.1 Myotis davidii
CTGTAAACTCTTCTTTTACGGGCACTGCATGGTCAGGTCTGCTCTTCAGGCTGCCCCCTTTAGGCTCAGTCCTCCGTGATCACAGAACCCAGCTCTCAAATCCCCCGGCGGCGCCAGGAATCCCGCGGATCTCCTTTCCCCAGTCAGGGGCTGTGCCTGTCCCAAGGGACGCGGCTGTCTGCCACCTTGCCAGCAATCTTGAGTTACACACACATATCCTGGACAAGAATCTGATGAGAGATCAGGTGACATGGCCTAAAGGCCACTGGCGTCAGGCTATGGAGTCCGGGGGACCTCGGCTAACATTCCAGCTCCACCACTTGCTAGCTGTGTGATCTTGGGCATGTGACTTAACCTCTCTGAGCCTTAATCTCTTCATCTGTGGAACAGAGCACCCACTATACAGCTGTTGTGAGGATTAAATGAAATGACTGACCAACTGAAAAGTGCTTAGCACAAGGTCTGACACATAATAAGTACTCACCTATCTGATATAAATTACAGTTCACAGCAGACTTGGCCATAGCTGTCACCTCATAGCTTTGCCCCCCAGTGGTGCGTAGAGAAACTGAGGTCCAAAGAGAAGCAAGACACTAAGTTGCTGAATTCCTTCTGCAGCCTGGGCTTGTGTCTAGTGAGGAGCTCTGCACAGTGAGTAATAGTTTCCGTCACAGAGACCCTGATGCTTGCAGTCTTGGATCTCGGGCTCTGCCCTGTGAACATCCTATGTCCCTCATTTATGTAATAAACCTGTACACTGTGTGCCCAGCAATTTTATAAGTCCTTTATGTGTAGTAAATTTATATGTGTAATAACAATGTTATCATTAACTTTAACCCTCTAACACAGCGGTTCTCAACCTGTGCGTCGCGACCCTTTGGGGGGTCGAACGACCCTTTCACAGGGGTCGCCTAAGACCATCGGAAAACACATATATAATTACATATTGTTTTTGTGATTAATCACTATGCTTTAATTATGTTCAATTTGTAACAATGAAATTGGGGGTCCCACAACATGAGAAACTGTATTAAAGGGTCGCGGCATTAGGAAGGTTGAGAACCACTGCTCTAACAGCAGCATGAGACAGATACTATTATCATCCCCATTTCACAGACAAGGGAACTGACCAGTTACAAGCTGCCCAAGGTCACCTAGAGAGTGGCAGGGCCCCTTTTGTCAGCAGGGACACCGTCATTGAGGTTCCCATCCTCAGGTGAACACAGGCCGGGCTGTGGTGGGATCACAGAGGCACCCGGGCAGCCGAAGCTTGTCTCCCTACATTTATTCTTGGAGATATTTGGCAGTCAGCTACACAGTGTGAACATCAGCTTCGTCCCACAGATGCCCATCATTGAGTACCACCTCTCAGGCCACAGCAGGTATTTCCCAGAAGAGAGGACAGTGGAAACTTGCAACAGGAGAGTTCTTTATTATTCCGAATAACCGCACTATTTAATTTATTATTAATAATAGCTTTTGAATCAAGCTGCTCTTGAAGAGAAGTGAGAAATGAAAGGATGCCCCTCTCTTTTCTCCCTTCCTCTTTCCCTCCCTCCTCTCCTGCCTCCCTTCCCTGAATACTGTGAACTCAGTCACAAATGATTGAGCTGTTTTGGGGGTTGGAGTGGGAGAAATTGAGGCCTAACTCACACAGTGAACCCAGTTACGCCTCCTCTCTGCACAGCCTTGCTCTGCTGTTCCTCTGTGGGTTCCTGGAGGCCACCACCCCACCTGCTGTCAGACCCCCCCACCCTCACCCCCAGAAGGCTGGACTCAGCAGTCCTTGCAGTCCTGGCTGGACAGCAGCAGGGATGGGAAATCAGTGAGGCCAGGATTCCTCTGGGGCCCCATCGCCTAACCTCTGCATCCAGTGGGGGCGCCATGTAAGAAGGAGCATATCCAGAAAGGAGCAGAGCCAGCGAGGAGCCCTGACCCTGTGCCAGGGGAATATTTGACTTGGAGTTCAGAAGACTTGGGGGGACTTGAGAACTGCCTTACAAGAACTTGAGGGGTTTGGTTTCTCATCCACAAGTCTTCACTGAGGGCCTTCTCTACCAGGTGCTGGGAACATGTGGCCCTGGTGCCTAGGCAGCCCCAGAGTGGCAGAGGTGATGGACAGGAACAAAGCGAGTGCCACTGAAAGTCCACACTTCAGGGCGGAGCCACAGGTCCTGATGAAAGTTCTGGGAGGCGAGGACTTGCTTTGCCTAAGTCAGAGCTAGATGCGTTTCCTGGCTCTTGGCGGCAAAGGTGCAAAGACTCACCTCCAGAGCTGAGTTTGGCCTTTGGCACGCAGGCTCCTGGGCCACCATGTTCCTTGATTCTGCTTCCTTACTGTGGCCCCTGTATGATCTTGGGTGTGTTGGAGGGCCTATCGGGCTGACCTTGCAGAAGGCAGGGGTCTTTTTCTTCTCCCTTTCTTCTAGCTACCCATCTGCCCAGAGCTGTCCCCACGGGCTGTGGGATGAAGGTCTCAGGGCTGCACACCAGCCCTTTGGCCCCTCCCCCATCCTGGGAGACAGCCACCAGCCCAGCCCCCTCTCCTCTTCTGCCTAGCTCTCCACACAGATGGAGTCCTAGACATCCTTAGGTGATTGCAGAGTGCTCTGTAACACTGCCGTGGGTGGATTCAGACAGGGTGATGTGATGCTTGAGCTTTCTTTATCTGCCTGAACTGGGTTCCACATACCTGCACTCACACACTCCTAAACACACACACACACACTCACACACACACACAACACACACACACACACACACACACACACTCACATGCATGCCGGCTCTCATGGTGAGGGCTCCACTTTTTATTCAAGGAGCTTGAATGGATGTTTGAAGTCTCTTTGCAATTAACACGCTGCTGCAGTATTATTAGCCTCTGATAGGCAGGTCTGCCTTTGCCAGAGACTATAAATATGTGGGGCCAATGACTCAGCAAATCTGCTGCTATTTTTCTTGCAGATCCATGTGGATCTGTGTTTGTGTACACCATGGCCCCATCTCCCAGCAGCTCCCATGGCTTGTCTCCATGGAAACACAGTCCTCCCCAACTACGGTACTCTTGGTGACAAACACTGGGAGTCTCATCAGCCCCCCACCCACCCTGGAGACAGAGTGTGGACCCCAGCAAGCAAGAGGATGGTGCTTTTGGAGGAAGTGCCACTTTCTCAGTGGCTTTAAAAGTCCAGGCAAGGCTGGGCCTCTAAGCCCTTTCCCCTCCGGTCATGATCAAGGCCTTGTCACCCGTGCAAGGAGAGTGGCCTGATGAGGGACCCCTTACTGAGGCCTGGGCCCTTGTAGGAGTGAGGTTGGCAGGGCAGTTCCTGGAAGCTGTTGGCAATGGAGGGCACTAGCATATGGGAGAGAAAGACTGGGAAAGAGGGAAAGGGTCAGTGGGGGTGAGAAAGGGAAGGAGATCAAATTTGGTATGAAAACTAGGGTCCTATCTCCTGACCTTGACTCTGTGGGATAGAGGAAAGAGCATGGGCTTTGGAATCCCTCTCTCCATCCTTTTCTTCCAGAAACATTCACTGTGGCTCACTCTGTGCCAGGCCCTGAGCTGGGTGTGGGGATGCAGAGGGGAATCAGAACCAGACCCTTCTGCTTGATGACTCAGGGTCTGGAGCTAAGAGGACATACTCAACACCAGGCCAGCAAGCTCAGGAGTCCTGAAGGTCAGGATGGAGTAGGGGGACACAGGAAGGTGGGGAGACCACCCTTGGGGCCCAGAGAGGTTTCCTCGGAGACCTGAAGCTCAGTGGGAAGAAGGATGAGGCAGAGCACAAGAGGTGCTGGTCAGAGGCAGAGAGGGCATTCCATGCAGACGGGCAGCCCGGGAAGCAGGTTGGTGAGACCCACACAGAGCTCTCGTTCTGGCTCCTATAAGTGGCATTAGCTTGAGAAATTGACCTAAGCTTTCTAATGCTTACCTCACAAGGCTGGGTGAGAACTAGCTAAAGCATCTGGGTCCCAACTACAGTGAGCACTGATTGTTCTGACTATATAATACTATATTCCCTTCGGGCTCAGTTTCCTATGTCAAACGAGGAGGCTCGACCAGATGATGCCTAGAGGCCCAGCAGCTCTGCTTCTCCCTGTCCTCAGTTTTCCCACTTCCCAACAGGTTTCACAAGTGAGGGGGTGGATCCTGGAATCATTCATTTAAAGAACACCAATGTGTGCAGCTTGCTTAGGGAAAGCAGGGCCAGGCTGATGTCACAGCTGCCACCTCCATGGGACGGAGAGGAGCAGGAGACCCAGGCCCTCCCTCAGAACATCCAGCACGGCTAGAGACCCAAACGTGACAAGCAGCTGTGAAGCCACAAGGCCAGATCTGCCGTGTGTTCCCCCTGCTGCTCTCCTGGCTTCTCTCTCTCTCTTGTTTTGGGGAGAGAGAGGGCACAAGGCTATGAGCTCTAAGGACCAGCTGGCCACGTCTGGTCTTCAGTACACTTAGGTCCTTGTTCTCAAGGCCCAAGGGAGGCTGGGGAGCAAAAATGACTGAAAACCCTCTTTGTATGCTCATGGTGACATCACACCGACCCTTTGAGGTAACTATTATTACTATTATCCCCATCTCACAGATGAAGAAACTGCAGCTCAGAATGTTTAGGGACTGGCCCAAGGCCACTCAGATGCAGGCAGCAGAGCTAGGTTATCAGTCCAGCTCAGCGTCACTCCGGGGCCACTGCTCTCACCCTGCTCTGCACCTCACCCTCTGGGACTGGTAAACCTCTTCAAAGCCTTTTGAGGAGTAGAGAAGATATAAATAGCACATGGGATTGTGAAGCAAAACAAGCAAGTTGCAGAGCAATACACAGAGGATGGCTGCAGTCATTTAAATGAATAACCGCAGAGCTCAATAAGCCCTGGAATAAATTAATGCAGCTATCCTGTGTGTATTACAGCCAGAGGGGATGTCCCCTGCCCCTGCCTCCTCCTGGATCCCCAATTCCCAAATATGAGTCCTAGAGGAAGTGGTTATAATTGCAGACCTTGCAAGATACCCCCATGACCACCGCTCCAGCTCTGGAGCTGAGGTTGGAGGGCCTGCCCCATGACACTTTGGCTGTGACTCTGTTTCCTCACTGAACAGCAAGGCTGTGTGGGGCTGGGGGGCAGAATGCCCAGAATGAGAACCTACTTTGCTATCTTTTCTCTGGGCTTGCATCTCCTCCCTGCTCTGTGAAGCTGTAAGGAGCTAGACCTGTGGCTAGAAGTACCTGTCTCTGAATCCAGAGACAGGGCTCAGGGCTATGTGTAACCACATGGCCCTAAGGCTTACTGGAAAGGGAAGCTCCTAAAACACGTGCCCGCCCACCCCCCCTCCCACCCCCAGCGGGACCCAGAAACCTTTCTTCTGTACTTCCCCTGTCCCCATTTCCCTGTTTCCTTTTTCTCCCTCCCTAAGCATTACCCGAGTGCCAGTCAGGGGCTCAGCCTTTCAAAAACATTAATGTGAAGAGCCTGAGTGCTCTGTTTCTATTGGTTCTCCAGGTTGTCCCAGGTCTTGGGCTTCGGGGATCCTCTGTGTATAGATGTTCTAGTCCCTAACACAGCTTGGCACAGCAGAGCTGCTCTGCGTGGCACTGGGATCTCTAGGAGAGCTCAATAAACCCGGGAATAAATGAATGAATCAATGAATTATGTCTCACTGAAAGACTGAAACACCTACTACTTGTACCAACTTGTAAGGTGAAAAGACACCTTGTCTGGAGAGGGAGGTGATAGACATTGTAGCATTACATCTTTGGGTGATGAATGCAGTGTTCAAGGTGGCCCAGGGCATTGTTGGGTACAAAGGAAAAATGTCTAGTCTATCTTGGTGGTGTGGTCAAGGGGGTAGGCAGTGATTTTTTGGAAGAGGTGGCATGGGCTGAGTTTTGAAGATTAAGTAGGAGTTAGCTAGGAGATCAATGGGACTGGGAGAGTCCAGGGAGTAAGAAGTGCACATGCAATTACATAGGGCAGTGAGAGTCCTGACCTCAGTCAATTAGTGAAGTTATTTAATTCTCAGTTTATTCCCAGGGCATTTCCTCCTCCTAGGGAGTCCTGGACTCACAGTGCATTGGAAGCTCAGGGTCCTGACCTCCCTTGTACATACCAAGGTCAGGGGAAAGAGATCCTTTTCTACCTAAGCTCAGCATTCTAAACTGGAGGAGGATGGTATAACAGATGCACAAGGCTGTAAGAGAAAACCTAGTAAACAGTGTCCTAACACTTAGGGGTGGTGTTTGTTCTATACAGCAAGAAGGTCAGGGATGGCAGTCCAGGGCTTGTGTGAAAATCCACTAGGCTGTCCAGGCCCCAGGTTTCTTCCATCATCCCTTCCACCATCCTTAGTATGAAAGCCTTAGTTTGCATGCTTCTTGCCTCATAATAGCAAGAGGGTTGCAGTGACTTCAGACTTCTGTCTATGCTACAGACAGAAAGAATATGGAAAGGCTAAAGGGAATGTCAGTTCTGCAGCTTTTAAAGAGTGCCTTGAACCTCCACCCAGTGCTTCACTTACATCTCATTGGCCAGAAGTGGGTCACATGGCTATCTCTAGCCCAATCACTGGAAGGTGGCTGGGAGAAAGAGGTGCGTAGGGGCTTGGATCAACCAGCCAGCAGTGTCTGCTCTAGGTGGGTGTTTGTGTCAGAGCACATAGCCCTCAGGCCTTGGACACAGGAGCCAGCCAATTAAAAAAATGGCCTCCTTTGAGCAGTCATTCAACCACTGTTAACAACGCTCCCTGTGCCCAGTGATTGAGCCCTGGTGCCCAATGAGGCATGAGCTGCAATCCAAGGCCAGGCAGGAAGGACAAGAGACCAAAATGAACTCCTCCCTGAGGTAAGGGGAGCTGGAGGGCAGTGGGTCCTGAGCCTGCACAAACCTTTCTTGCTTAGAAGAAAAGGGGCTTCAATAAGGCCTCCAAACCCCAGAGGAGAGGATCTGGCCTCTTCATCTGATGAGTTATGCAATGGCTTCCATTGGAAGTTGGAAAAGATGTGCAGACAAGTGGGGTGAATTGAATATGGTATGAGGGGGTCTCTGCTCTCCAGCAAGGTCAGCCCCTAATGTCAGAGAGCCCAGGCCTGTCTTCCCACTACCTGACCCTAGGAAACTGCTTCTCACGTCACAACAGAGCAAGGTCCTTCAAGTTTTTCTGAGCTTCCTCACAGTTGCCCCATCCAACCTGATTCTTTTTTTAAAAAATATATTTTATTGATTTTTTACAGAGAGGAAGGGAGAGAGATAGAGAGTTAGAAACATTGATGAAGGAGAAACATCGATCAGCTGCCTCCTGCACATCTCCTACTGGGGATGTGCCCACAACCCTGGTACATGCCCTTGACCGGAATCAAACCTGGGACCTTTCAGTCCGCAGGCCGAGGCTCTATCCACTGAGCCAAACCGGTTTCGGCCCAACCTGATTCTAGGTGTGAGAAATACCCAGGGCTGGGCCTCAGAAGACCTATGTGGCCTTGGTCAAGTTTGTCAACCTCTCTGGGCCTCTAGTGACACCTTGTGGCAGCTTGGGTGAAAAAAACAAAACAAAATATATTGCCCTCTCACCAGTCCCTTTAGGCCAAGCCCAGGACTGTCTGTCTAACCACAAGGCAGGAGGGCGGCATATCTGATCCACCCTCTCCCAGTCATGTGATTTAGCCACACTTCCCCAGGGAAGCAATTGCAGGTCAGTCCTCCAGACTTGAATTGCAGGTCTCAGAGCTCTGTCCTTCATGGTACTTTCATCAGGTCTGGGAAGAAGATGTGGGGCATATGTACTGATCACATGAAGTCAGAAAATCTCCCCATTTTCCGGAAAGAGAAAGTGAGTCCATGGTAGAGTGAAGCTTCACCTGGGTTACTAAACTATAGGCTTCCAATCACTTTCCCTTCTCAGATGGGTGTAGGGTTCACTCAACTCACAAGTAGCCAGGAAGAATATATATACATGCGTGTGTGTGTGTGTGTGTGTGTGTGTGTGTGTGTGTTCATGCAACCAGGGAACTTCCTGGTAGGGCTCCTGCAATGGGATGGATTCAACCCAAACCAAGTTGTGAGGCAGGGGATCTAGTGTTTGCTTTTGAGATGAGTGCCCCAACCTAGTTGGTTGTCAGTGCTCAGTGTTCTTGGCTTCCTTTCTCACTCCATGAGACTAACACCCTCTGCTCTGCTCTCCCACCATCTAAACCAGCTCCTATGCACAGATCTGTTGGTTGGGGACATCTAACTACTCAGGTTGCCCAGAGGGGACTGACAGGTTGAGAAGAGCCTTCCAGCCCAAAGCCAAGAGCAAAAGGTGAAATTTCAAACCAGATCTCCATGGCCCCAAACATTTTCTCTTTCAGCCTGCCAGTCTGACCCACTGGCACAAGGAAGCAGCTTTGAGCAGGAGGAAAAAGTTGTCCTGAGCCATCCACATCCCCAGCCAATTAGCTGGAAATGATAGGGAGGAGGTAACTATAGACAGGGCTTGAGGACTTGGTTTGGGCCCTTGGCCCAGCTCCACATCATCAAGAGAATTAAGGGTACTAGAGTAGTTGCTCTGGGCATGATGCTTACTACTTGAAAGTTGGAGGCCTCCCTCAAACATTCCCATTAAATGTACTCATGCCTGAGATTTGAGAATCCCCTCAGAAGGCAGGGAGCCCATGCAGGTCCTCCTGTGGCTGGAAGAAACCTGTGACAACCCAGAGCAGGTCTGTTGACAGAAACATTGCCATGTAATCCTCTATTGCTCCATGAGATGGACATCATCATTATCCCATTTCACAGACGAGGAAACTGAGGAGGCTCAAGAGTATTGTACCATTTCAAGTGTCAAGACAGTTTGCTGCTCATGACGTCAGATGGTAAAGCCAAATGTGTGACTAGGCCTCTACCTTATCCCTGGCTTGAGCTCATCCTCTGCTGGGTCAGAGCTTAAAATGTGGGCTTTTGAAGTCTGGGGCCAGACTAGGCTCCTGATGCTCCACACAGTCGCCCCTTCTTTCCACCCCACAACGCTGTTCCTGAGGCACATTCCTGTTACTTCCCTGCTCCTGAATATTAAATAGCTCCCCATCACCTCCAGGGCCCACTGGCCCCATTCCCACCGCCTGCCCTTCCCACATCACCAGCCTCAACCTGACTGGACTGCTCCTCACACTCTCAATACCCTCCTGTGCCACCAACCTTCCCTTTATACCCACTGTGGACTTCCTGCCGTCCATCTTTGGAAAGGGACTCCTCCAGCAAGCTTTCCAGTCTGCACTCTGTAATTGGGGCACGTGATGTAAACTCTCGAACTTTTCAATTATACCTATGGAAAAAATAAGGGAACAAGAATCTGCCTCAGTGCCACCTCCTTGCCTTACCCCCATGTGCACACACTGAGGGCTGAGGCAGAGGAGCTGCAACAACTTTTTCATCATCCTCATCCCTCTATGGGACTCTGTAGTTCGCTCTGTAGTTCTCCCAGAGCACCCTTGACCCCTGTCCTGTGCTCTGTTGACTTAGAAGAGTTATTTAAGGGCAGAGCCCCTCCTTCTGGGCTCCCCAGGGCCCAGGACAACATAACCCACACTCTTGGCCTCCAGGACACTCTGAAGAGCTTTCTTCCTCATTCCCAGGGGTGCTAATGGGTGACTTTCCTCCAAAATGTGTGTGATGGGGTTGGGGGCAGGGTGAGAGCACTTATTATCCCCCTACTTTGCAAGCCAGGTCTTGGGGTGCAGCCAGCCCTCAGCCTTTGATGGGAGGAATACTTAGTTACCTTCTCAGGCACTGTATATAAAGGAGAAGATGAAAAGCCAGGGCCACTCCCTCTCAGCAACCAGCCTGCCTCCACCTCTTTAGGATCAGACCTTCATGGGGACTACCCAGTGCCTGAAATCCCCCAGTAGCACTTCCGGTTGGGGGTCACACCAAGTATTCCTACCCAGGATGGAAACAGTGGTCAAGATCCCCTAGATTACATTGTGATCCTGGGACCCTTTGAATGAAAGAGGAAGTGACAAAAAACAGACATGAGAGCTTCTGGTTTGTGTGATGGAATCCTAAAGGAAGCCAGACACATTTCTCAAATGAGAGTCAATGGGGTCATGGGCTTGCCTCCCACAAGCCTGGTGGGGGCCTGCATTTGGGACAACACAGCTGGGCTCTGCAGCTCCCTTCTGTCCATTGCAGAGTGGCTGGTGTGCTCTTGGCTCTCAGTGGGCTGGAGGGGAGGGAAGAGGAGGAGAAAGAGGAGGAGGTGTCAAGAGTGTCTGAGAGGAGGAACCAAGATGGCAGTGTAGGTAAACATGGTACTTGCCACCTCCCAAAACCACATCAAAATTACAACTAAAATACAGAACAATCATCATTCAGAATCATCTGAAATCTGGCTGAATGGAAGTCCAACAATTAAAGAGTTAAGAAAGTACATTGAGACTGGTAGGAGGAGCGGAGATGTGGAACTGGATGGTCCTGTGAGGAGCAAGAGGTCCCAGCTGCACACCAGGCCCCAAGCCCAGTGTTACAGAGCTGAGAAGAGAAGTTCCTATAACTTCAGGCTATAAAAACCAGTGGGAATTGTGGCTGAGTGACATGGAGGCTGTTGGAGATCCAGGTGTTCCTCTTAAAGGGCTGGTGCATGGACTTAATTGGACTCCTCCCTCTGAGTTCCAGCACTGGGGAAGCAGTTTGAGAGGATCCAGGGACATACTGGGAGAAACTAAATTGTCTGGCATCAGGGCAAGAACTGCGGGACAGCTTTTTCCCAGACAAAAGTGCTGGCAGAGCTCATTGTTCCTCTGCTGACACACACATACACACACACACACCACACACACACACACACACACACACACACATGACTAGCAGGTGCCATATTTGAGTCTCCATCAACCTGGACCTTATTTTTTATTGCTAAAAGTATTACAAAGGGTATTACATATGTGTCCTTTTTGCCCCCCCGCCCTTAACAATCCCCTGGCCGCCCCTATCCCCCAGCGTCCCATGTCCATTGGTTATGCTTCTATGCATGCATACAAGTCCTTCGGTTGATCTATTATTCCCCCCGCAACCCTCCCCTGGCTTCCCACTGTAGTTTGACAGTCTGCTCATCAGTTTATAATGGTTTTTATTATCCATAAATGAGTGAGATCACGTGGTATTTTTCTTTCATTGACTGGCTTATTTCACTTAGCATAATGCTCTCCAGTTCCATCCATGCTGTTGCAAATGGTAAGAATTCCTTCTTTTTTACAGCAGCATAGTATTCCATCGTGGAGATGTACCACAGTTTTCTAATCCATTCATCTACTGATGGGCACTTAGGCTATTTCCAGATCTTAGCTATGGTGAATTGTGCTGCTATGAACATATGGGTGCATATATCCTTTCTGATTGGTGTTTCTGGTTTCTTGGGATATATTCCTAGAAGTGGGATCACAGGCTCAAACGGGAGTTCCAGTTTTAGTTTTTTGAGGAAATTCCACAAAAAGAAATATTTAAATATTGCTATTCACCCTTCCTCTATAATAGAAGTGTCAACCAATTTCACGATTGACAATGACAGACCAAAACACACTTGAGGTGATTGGTACCAGTGAGAGCTTTATATGTATCACACATGTGTGAGTCAACTTAGCCTTATAGATATATAGATATATATAGAATAAACTTTCTTACTTAGACCTGCTTTCTGATGTAGCTAAACTTTTTCCAGCCCAGTGAAGCACCCCAACTTCTTTTTCAGGTATTTGTCAGCAACACAGCAGTAAATGTCAACACGAAGCAGATTATTATTGTAGATCATGCAGGGAGAACAAAGGGTAAAATATTTAACTGCAGCAGTGTTTGACTATATTTTGCACAGTGAGAAAACTTGAAGTCATTTTCAAGGCCCACTATTTCTTACTTCTTTTCAGTTGGGTCAAGTTTCTAAACTTTCTAAATCTCCATTTTCTGGCTAATGAAAAGAAAATGCGATTCCACTGAGTCTCCTATCTACCTACTCCAGAACTTCTGTGAGGATCAAATGAGACGAGGCATGGGAAAACACTTCACAGACATTTGGTTAAAGTGTGCAATGTTTGCACCTGCCTATAAAGCAAATCGTGTTCCTGGGCTGAAGAAACTGCAAAGAGGCTAGTCGTCGCTAGGGAGAGGAACCTGGGCATTGCTATGTGACGTCATTACTGGGCGCCCACAACCACTGTTTCCAGGGTGGACTGGGCTGTGGGCCGCAATTTGCACCATGGGGTCTCAGCAGCATTGCTGCGATTTCGTGGGCTGTTGCTCCAGGGTGGTGGTGGGGTCTGTGTCCCACTTGGGGAAAGCTGAGTGTGCTTTGTTGGCACCAGGTCTGTGGTGCTGTTTCTCTGTAAATGGCCAGTGTGCATCATGGCAGGTCCTGTGTTGAGCGTCTGCCTCCTGGTAGTCAGTGAGCATCACAGCGATCGGTCGGATGGACACTTAGCATATTAGCCTTTTATATATATATAGACTAGGGGCCCAGTGCAGGAATTCGTGCACCTTGAAAGGAACTGTGGGCTGCAAGGCTGCAGTGGGCACAGGATTGGGTCTCAGCCCATCCTCTGCGCCCCCACCCAGCCCCTCCTGCTGCGGCCCTGGTCCCCTCTCTGCCAGCAGCCCTGCTCTCGCTGCCACCAATCCCATGCACTGATGGTGCCAGCCTCACTCACACCCGCTGATGGTGTGGCGCGATTGGGGCCAGTGCCATCAGTGGGTACGAGAGGCGGCTGCCACCCCGATCACCTCTCAGGAGCAGGGGGAGGTGAAGAAGCCCTGAGGGGAAATTGGGGCTGGCAGCTGCCTCTCGCAGCCACTGATGGCACCAAGCAATCAGGACCGGCACTAGGCACTGGTAGCAGGTGTGATTGGCAGCTCCGGTGCTGGCGGTGGGTGCAAGTGGGGCCGGTGCCAGCAGCAGGTGCAAATGTTGGGTGGGACCATGGTGCACGGGAGCAAAGAATTTTCAGTAACCATCAGAGGCTTGCCCCGATGACAGCGACCAGTGCCCTTGGTCTGGCGACCCCCCTCAGCTGCTCCAAGATCCTGCTGTGGCTGACGCCCACCATGTTCTGCACACGCCCTCTGGTGGTCAGCACACGTCATAGTGACCAGTTGTTCAGTTGTTTGGTTGTTCCGCTGTTCAGTCTGTTTGCATATTAGCCTTTTTATTTTATAGGATAGGCATTACCAATGGACACAGACAAGAGGGTGGTGAAGGCCTGGGGCAGGGTGGGATCTGGGTGGAGAAGGAAATGGGGGTCAAA
>NW_006282815.1:180029-183297 GCF_000327345.1 Myotis davidii
ATGGGGGGGGGGGTAATAAGGAGGGGAAGATCAGTAATAAATATTTTAAAAATAATAATAATAATAAAAGAAAAAAGTGTCTGAGCAAGAAACAGGGGAGAGGGAGAGGAAGAAAAGTTGGGCATCATTGCAGGGCAGACCCATCATCCTGGATTCTTCCTTGTGGGTGGCACTGGCTGCTGTGCCTCAACCTGGAAACACTTTTCTGCCCTTTCTTTGGAAATGTCCTAGAGTTTAGCCCAGTAGGGACCCTGACTTCAGGCTCTGAGCCTAGGATTGCACACAAAGCTGGAGGGGGCTGATGGAGTGGGACCTCCAGAGCAGGATTGGTGAGGAGGAGTTTGACAGGGAATTTCTACCTGGAAGGCACCCTGGTGCCTGAACATCCCCTGCCCTCCCTTCCATGCCAGTGCTACTCCTTCCTAGAGAGGTAGTTGGAGTAGTGGGGGGCTGCTTGGGGCTGCAGTCCCCCTGCGGCTGCAGTCCCCCTGCCATTGACTAGTTGCATGATCTTGGACATTTCTAAGCCTTAGTTACTTCATCTGTAAAATGGGGATTGTAGCAGTATCTCTAGGTGTGTTTTGAAGATCAATAAACACAATTTATATAAACTGCTTAGCATAATTGGTGGCATGGGTCAGATGCTCACAACTCTTAGCTATTATTATGATTATTATTAATCCCATTGGGCAGTGCTTCTCAACCTAAAAAAATTCCACACTCCCTTGCGATAAGCATATAAACCTCAAACTCCTCCCTTTAATAGTACAGGATTGAAAATGCCAAAGAAATAAAAGGTTGAGGCAAAAAACCCAAAGCACTTATTATACAGAATATGCTTTTTCAAACGAAAGAGTGCTCCCCAACACAGCTGAGGCTCACTCTGAGGGTGTGGAATGTAGAGGTAAGAATAGCTTGGCCTGGACTTGTGGGTCCCTCAAGCCAACCAGATAGTGTGTTGGGAGGGGTGAGGGCGGGAGAGGGACCCTCTACTCTAGCCTGCCTGCCTACTTGCCCCAAGAGGCCTCTGGATCCCAGCCCAGCTTACCAGCTCCAGGGCAATGCCTTTTAGGGGGCAGAGGGAGCTCTTTCTAATACAAATACCTTTGGACCCTCCAGTGTCAGCTGGTGTCCCATTCTCATGCTAATACAGAGAGAGGTTGGGAGTAGCATGAAAGGGACATTGCTGACTATAGGAAATCTACCTCCTGCCAGGCCCTGAGGACAAGACTTTGTCTCCTTTCCAGCCAAGCCTCCTAGTACTCACCACCACATACTCAGCACAGGGTTCCAGCCCGATAGTTTTGACAAGTCTTCTGGTGAGCTGGGTGGGTTCCACAGTACAGAGTCCATAGGCTGGACAACTGCCCCTTCCCAATCTCCCATGCAAATATTTGACAATAAAAATTGCTTCTACCTTACCCCTCTTCTGCCCCTCTTTGTGAGGTGCTTTATGCATTGGAGTTATCTCTTGCAACCCTCACCCGGTAGCCCATGGAAATGAGACTCGCAGAGAGTGGTACTTTGTCCCAGACCTCACAGCTGTGGTACCAGGATCCAAATCCAGGTGTGTGTACTCTAGGACTCCAGCTTGAGGCCTTTTGGGTGGTGATATTGGAGATCTTGTGAGTGACATGATGGCATCAGGGAGGCCTGGTATGTGAGGGAGGTGGGGTTCACACAGGCAGATCCAGGCCCTCACCCAGAAATGGTGGCTCAGGTTCAGTAGGCGCCTCCTCCAGTGCTGAATTCAGAGTTTCCAGCTCAGGCCCTCCTGGGGTTCATGGAGAAGCAGAAAGAGCTGTGCAGCAACTCTTTTTAAAGGGATTGAGAGTCTTCAACAAAAGAAAGGCACTTAAAGCAAGAAGGTGCTAGCTAGCATAGTGGATCTCTCCATTCCAGCAACACATCTCTGTTCAATTCTGCTTCCAGCTGTGCTGGCAGTGTCCTCCGCCCCCCCCCCCCCCCCCCAAACCCCCCCCCCCCCAACATATCCCTGAGACGGTTCACTTTCTGCCTCAGGGTCTTGTCCAATGCCAGGGAAGTCTGCTTGACCCCTGAGCAAACATAGGCTGAAAGTGCAGGGGAGCTAACACCCCCAGGCCAACCCTAAGCCAACTGGGGAATAGGAGCCAGTGGGTAGAGGGTCCCCAAAGGAGAGTCATTCTGGGAATTTTTCCTGAAATTAAACTCCATGGTCCCCAAGGGAGGAAAGAAATAGGGTTGGTGATGCTGGATTGGGGTTGTTGAGGGAAGTTGTTGGGGGGTTTGATGGGAAAGCCATTTTGCCTTAATTGTATTGTGCACATTAAACCAACAACTCCAGGAGCAAAAGGGTGGGTAAGGTAGAGTGGAAAGATGCTGGAATGAACTGGTTATAGGGGTTTGGAGGGGGCAGCTGAGGATTCAAAGAGGATAAAGGATGGGCCAGACAAGGACACCCCATCCCATTTCTTGCCAATTAGAACATAGAGAATGTGGTAGGTAGAGGGTGGGAACTGGGATGCTGCTGAATTGACCATCTATTAAGTGCCAGGCATTGTGCCAGATGCTCTACTAGATCCCACACACTTATAAGCGGCTTTACATGCAGCTCCAGATACAACCCTTATAGTAGAGCTTTGAGGTGAACACTATTGCTATCATAATTTCCCACAAGGGAACAGCACAGAGAGGCCAATGACTTGCCCAAGGTCACACAGGGTTTAACAACCCCAACCACCCCAGCTGTGATGAGCCTAATCTCTACAGTGAAGAGGATGGGAGAACAGAGGCCAGACCCCTGGTGAAGGATGGAAAAGCCATTTTGGAGAATCTATGAGTTGACACAGACCCTATCCATGAAGTAAGCCAGCCACCCAGTAATGAACGCACTGATTTGTTCCTTCCTTCCGTCACTGACTCTAACATCTGGACCTTCTTAGTTGTAAAGACAGACTATGGAAATGTCAACTGGGAGAACCAAGATGGCGGCATAGGTTAACGCCGGAGTTTGCCGCCTCGAACAACCATTTCAAAAGTGAAACTAAAAGACGGAAGGGACATCATCCAGAACCACAGGAACGGTGGCTGAGTGGAAGTCCTACAACTAGGAGGAAAGAGTAACGCATTCGGACACTCAGAGGAGGCGCAGTGCTGAAGTCAAATTCTGAGGTGCGGAGTGCGCGGTTGGCGTTTTCAATCGGGAGGGAGTCGCAGACTCTGAGCTCCAGATCCGGGAGAGGCTTTAGGGGCACAGACTCAAACGGGAGAAGCAGGACTGTCTGGT
>NW_006282815.1:184112-186145 GCF_000327345.1 Myotis davidii
TGCCAAGAACCTACAACCAAGATTACTTTATCCAGCAAAGCTATCATTCAGAAGTGAAGGTCAGATAAAGAGCTTCACAGATAAGGAAAAGCTAAAGGAGTTCATCACCACCAAACCAGGATTATATGAAATGCTGAAAGGTATCCTATAAGAAGAGGAAGAGGAAGAAAAAGGTAAAGATACAAATTATGAACAACAAATACGCATCTATCAACAAGTGAATCTAAGAATCAAGTGAATAAATAATCTGATGAACAGAATGTACTGGTGATTATAATAGAATCAGGGACATAGAAAGGGAATGGACTGACTATTCTTGTGGGGGGAAGGGGTGTGGGAGATGCGGGAAGATACTGGACAAAAATCGTGCACCTATGGATGTGGGGAGTGAGGGCAGGGGTGGGGTGGGAACTGGGAGGAGCGGAATTATGGGGGGAAAAAAGAGGAACAAATGTAATAATCTGAACAATAAAGATTTAATTAAAAAAAAAAATTGACAGACTATGGCCTTGTAAAAGGGGATGCCCTGGGCCCTTCATGCCAGTAGGAGGAGGACGAAGATCTCTGAGAGGATCAGTGGTATCAGAAAGGCTTCCTAGAAAAGTGTGGCTGGAACTTGGATGTCTACTTCCTCTCTCCGTATCCAAGTTGCCTTATTTGGAAACAGGAAATGGCATCCCTGCCCTTTTCTTCCTGTTAGGGGCCCCTGGGAGGATCCGGGAGCTCCATGCTTTAGAATTTGAGCATCTGAGGGTGTGCTGGAGAGTGATTCAGATTTTTTCAGGCTAGAAACAAAAGAAATCAGAGGGTTGTGAGGAAACCAAGCCAGGAAGACTGGCCCTGAGGGGGCAGATCCATGGCAGAGGCAAAAACAGCCTGGATTTGGGGGCCTAGAGTTTGTTAGGCCCCAACCAGAGACAGTACTCAAAGCCCTGGTGCTGACTGGCAAGAAAAGATCTGGAGACAATGGTCTCGATAGAATGGAACCTGAAGGCATCATCTATATTATAAAAAGCCAGTGGCCGTAATGCCAGAATGACCCAATGACCAGTCACCAGGAGATGCATTGATGGGCCCTATGGCGGTGGTGGGTGGGACTTTGGGTCTCATGCAATTTCGCAAGCTAAGCCTTTAGTCCGGGGTGGGTAAACTTTTTGAGTTGAGGGTCACAATGGGTTCTTAAACTGGACCGGTAGGCCGGAACAAAAGCATGGATGGAGTGTTTGTGTGAACAAATATAAATTCAAAGTAAACATCATTACATAAAAGGGTATGGTCTTTTTTTTTTAGTTATTTTATTCATTTTGCCCACGGCTGCTTTAGCGTGAGGACAAGAGAGCCCCCGTTTCCACCCAAACCTGGGGCTCAGCCCTAGTGACAGGAGAGCACAACAGCCGCTGTGGGCAGCTAGTGAGGGCGGGCAAAGCTGCCGAGCCCCGGCCCCGGGGAGCAGGCAAGCCCCAGGTCAGCCTGCAGACATACATATGGTCCAATGGTCAGCCCCTTGGGTAGAGTGCAAGATCTGCTGCAGTTGCTGATGGCAGCCACCAGGTGGCACAGGAGAGTCCAGCACAGGCAGCTGTGGCCCAGTGTCCGGCTTGCTGGCCAGGAGGACATGGGAGCCCTGGTCTCAACCACAACTCTGCCTTAGCCCTCCATAAGCAGGTGATCTGCAGGGAGGAGGGGTGACAGGCATAAGTAACAGTTTACAACGGGCGTATGGATGGGGCAGGGGTGGGGTCTGCCTCCCACATGCCAGGGGCAGTTGTGCCCAGTGGGGAAGGGCAGCAAGGATTCCAAGCACCCAGTTGGGCACTGGCACTCAGAGCAGGAAACCAGCTGAGCCTCAGCCTATGGGGCCATGGGGGCACAGGACCAGGGCTCACCGCCCAGGTCCAGGACCCACCTGCCTGCGGCCCTTCCTGGGTGACGGTATTGTCAGGCCCCACTCCCCAGTGGCAGACCCACGTAGACTCTGGCCATCTCCTACCCATCCCATAGGTGGGATCACTGCTTGCACCCCCCTCCCTGCC
>NW_006282815.1:186646-188189 GCF_000327345.1 Myotis davidii
CGTTATCTCCCGAGGGGTCCCAGACTGTGAGAGAGCACAGGCCGGGCTGAGGGACCTCCCCTCCCCACCCCCGGAGTGCACAAATTTTTGTGCACCGGGCCTCTAGTAAATATATAAAAAGCCAGCGATCAGAACGCTGGAATGACCAGAATGACCAGAATGACCAGAACAACCAGTCACTATGATGCCCACTGCAGCTGGCCAACCAGCCCGATCAGGGGCGGGGCTGGCCAGCCAACCTTCTGTGGCCCCTCCCCCTTGCTGGCCCTATCCCTGATCGCCCTCCCACCCCCAATCAGGGGTGGGGCTGGTCAACATCCCCCATCCCTTTCTCCCTGCCAGCCCAGCCTCCAGTTGGGCCCCATTGGGGCAGGCTAGCCAGACCCACCTGTGTATGAATTTGTGCACCAGGCCTCTAGTCAAGAATAACTGGAATGAGATCGTTAATAGCTTTGATAACATGAACCTCTTAGAGTCCCTCCTCTGTGGTATCTATGCCTATGGTTTAGAGAAGCCCTCTGCCATCTAGCAGTGAGCCATTCCTCCTTGTATCAAGGGTTATGATGTGATCGCTCAAGCCCAATCTGGGACAGGAAAAACAGCTACTTTTGCCATAAAGATTCTGCAGCAGATCTAAAGGCTACCCAGGCCTTGGTCCTGGGACCCACTAGAGAATTGGCACAGCAGATACAAAAGGTAGTCATGGCTTTAGGGGATTACATGGGTGCCTCTTGCCATGCCTTCACTGGGGATACCAACAGGCAGGCTGAGGTGCAGAAGCTGCAGATAGAAGCTCCCCATATCATGGTGGGCACCCCAGGAAGTGTGTTTGACATGCTTAATCGCAGATACCTGTCTCCCAAATACATCAAGATGCTTGTACTGGATAAAGCTGATGAAATTTTAAGCCGTGGGTTCAAAGACCAGATCTATAACATATTCCAAAAGCGCAATGGCAACACCTAGGTGGTATTTCTGCCAGCTACAATGCCTTCTGATGTGCTTGAGGTGACTGAGAAGTTCATCAGGGGCCCCATTCAGATTCTTGTCAAGAAGGAAGAGTTGACTCTGGAAGGTATCTGCCAATTCTATATCAACGTGGAATGAGAGGCGTGGAAGCTGGAGACATTGTGTAACTTACATGAAACCTTACCATCACCCAGGCAGTCATCTTCATCAACATTCGAAGAAAGGTTGATTGGCTCACTGAGAAGATGAACACCTGAGGCGTCACTGTCTCTGACATGCATGGAGATACAGACCAAAAGGAGTAAGATGTAATCATGAGGGAGTTCCGCTCTGGCTCTAGCAGAGTATTGTTTTTTTAAATTAAATCTTTATTGTTCGGATTATTTCATTAGTTACTCTTTTTTCCCAACATAACTCCCCTCCACCCAGTCCCCACCCCACCCTCCGCCCTCACTCCCTACCCACTGTCCCCATCCATAGGTGCATGATTTTTGTCCAGTCTCTTCCCGCATCCCCCACACTCCTTTCCCGCACAAGAATAGTCAGTCCATTCCCTTTCTATGTCCCTGATTCT
>NW_006282815.1:189631-190885 GCF_000327345.1 Myotis davidii
TGGAGAGAAAGCTGCCCTAGGTTTCTGAGCGATGCCAGACAGTCCCGCTTCTCCCGTATGAGTCTGGGTCCCCAGAGACTCGCCCGGAACTGGAGCTCAGAGCCTGTGACTCCCGATTGAAAACGACAACCACACCCTTAGCCGCCAGCCTGCTCTGCATGCACTCTGCACCTTAGTATCTCACTTCCGCACTGCGCCTCCTCTGAGTCTCAGTGTTTTTCTCTTTCCTCCTAGTTGTAGAATTTCCACTCAGCCAGCTTTCCTGTGGTTCTGGATGATGTCCATTTCGTCTTTTAGTTGTATTTTTGAAGTGGTTGTTCAAGGCAGCAAACTCTGGTGTTTACCTATGCTGCCATCTTGGTTTCTTCTAGCAGAGTATTAATCACCACTTACCTGCTGGCCAGAGACAGTGATGTGCAGCAGGTTTCTTTAGTCATCAACTATGACCTTCCCACCAACAGGGAAAACTATATCCACAGAATCGGACAGGTGGACATTTTGGCCGTAAGGGTATGGCTATTTATATGTTGACAGAAGAAGACAAAGGACTCTTTGAGACATTGAGACCTTCTACAATAGCTCCATTGAGGAAATGCCCCTCAATGTTGCTGACCTCACCTGAGAGGGGCTGGCTTGCTACCTCATCCCAGCTAGGGTTCTCAGTCCTTGGCAGGCTGAGGAGGAGCAGGAGTGGGGGAGGGAAGGAAGCCAAAGGGTGAACATCTTGTCTTTCTTTTCCTTTGAATAAATGTCATTTTTTTAGGCAAAGAAGGAACCATGAACAATTTAGATACCCTTTTCTTTGGGGTAGGCTCATGCCCCAGGTGCCACCTCTTCTCCCAAAAACACTGACCCACTTCCTTAATCTAATCAACCTCCAAATCCCAGAAATTCCCTGTTCCTCTGAAAATGACTCAAGGGGGCTATAATGTCACTCACTCTCATTTATTGGACCAAATCTGGAGGGAGAACCCCTGAGTTAGATAGTGGTTGGAGGTGGGGAGGCAAGAGAGAAAAAATAGTAGCCATTTTTCACATTGTTTGTTCAGGAAACAAAATTCTGAATGAAATTACTTGGAAATTGAACCTTTTTTTTTTTAAGATGAACTCAATAATCTAAGATCCCCTCTCTTTGTCCAGAGGATTCCAGTCTTATCAGATAGGCATCAAGGATTCCAAGTCAAACCACTGCATCTTCCAGGCTGAAAAGGGGTGGGGTAGTTTCTCAAACCCTCTGTGCTCCCCTTTTTTTTC
>NW_006282815.1:191413-192811 GCF_000327345.1 Myotis davidii
TATAGAGAGAGAGAGAGAGAGAGAGAGAGAGAGAGAGAGAGAGATCGGTCAAATCATTTGTATGCATGTATTTCAGTGCTAATATATTGTACCATAAAACATGTACAAAGTAGTAATTTTAAAAGGATAATACAAAACACCCCAGTGGATTTTTTGAGTCCCCACTGGAAGCAGGCATGGTGCTTTGGTGACCACTTCTTGTACCAGCAGCCTGCATACATTGTAGTGATTTAGGCAGCAGCCTCTTCAAAAAAGCTTCTGCCAGGGCTGATGTGAGAGGATAAGCTCCAGGGCCCCCACATGGGAGCCAAAAAGTGCTAATGTGGGTGACTAAACCATCTGTAATCCATTTGGAACAGCAGCCATGTCTAACAGGTGTGATGACTGCTCCTCAAATGGGAAGTTGGTCAGGGAGGCAGTTGGTGGGACATATTCCAAGGGCATGGGGTAGGCATGTGCAGACTCGCTCTTGCTATTCAGTGTCTTTTTGCTGCAAAAAGTGCCTGCCCAGTGCAATGGGTCAGTCTGCCCCTTCCCTGCTCAAACCCACTCTCCTCTTCTGCCTCTGAATCAGCCTCTTTTGTTCTTCATAATCTCCACTTGGAACAAGTCCTCCTATTTGAATCTTCCTCCCTCCAAGCTGTCTTCCTCTCTTCCTCCCTTTCTTTAATCTGTTAGTAGCTGTGCACTAGCTGTCGTTCTGTGTATGGCATGGAAAGTGCACCTGTTGTTTTGCTCTCCCAGCATCAGTTTCCCTTCTTCTGGAAACCATAATCATCTTCTCCTTTTATGAAATTTCCCCCATCTCATTTCAGGCTATGAGAGTTGGATGGTACTGCCCTCACTCCCATAGTTCTAAGAATGGGCACATCACCCAGGCCTAGCCAATCAGAGTCACATTGGGGGTCACATGATCCATCCCAGGCCACTGGAACTACTGGGAAAGAGGTACCCTCCACGGTAATTGCTAAGATGATAGACTGTAAACTGGGAACACAAGGGGAGGTGGCACAGACAAAAGCATGTGGATTCTTGAGGACCTCAGTCGAGACTCTGGTTCAACTATACCTGAAACTTATTAACTTATTCCTTTATGTGAGTCAGAAATTCCTTTGTTTGTGCTTAGGCCATTTTGAGGTTTTTTGTTTTTGTTTTTGTTTTTGTTTTTATAATCTAGTAATGTGCCTGACAGTTTTGAGCAAAACATTCACAGTCTTCTGTGGTGACCATAAAATTCTTCCTGCAAAGAGCACTTGCCCTCTCTGGCCTTCTCTCTACACTACAGCAGACTCAGCATCCTGTGCCTGACTGTGGCCTGTAAGGCCCTCAATGACTGACTCTCCTCACCAACCTGACCTCCCCTCCTGTCCCTCTCCTCTTCTCTCAGCCTGTGGGAAC
>NW_006282815.1:211214-211735 GCF_000327345.1 Myotis davidii
GAGTTAGATAGTGGTTGGAGGGGGGGAGGCAAGAGAGAAAAAATAGTAGCCATTTTTCACATTGTTTGTTCAGGAAACAAAATTCTGAATGAAATTACTTGGAAATTGAACCTTTTTTTTTTTTAAGATGAACTCAATAATCTAAGATCCCCTCTCTTTGTCCAGAGGATTCCAGTCTTATCAGATAGGCATCAAGGATTCCAAGTCAAACCACTGCATCTTCCAGGCTGAAAAGGGGTGGGCTAGTTACTCAACCTCTCTGTGCTCCCGTTTCTTTACCTGTAAAATGGGCTATATGAGGAGTAAATAACCACTGGATACAGGACCCAGAACACAGCAAGTTCCATATAATTGTTAGCTATTAATTATTTACATTAGTGGACCCCAATCATTTCTGACAGCCCACTCCATATATATATATGCTTAATCGCAGATACCTGTCTCCCAATCGCAGATACCTGTCTCCAACCTGTCTTTTGCCATAAAGATTCTGCAGCAGATCTAATAGGAGAACTTGTATA
>NW_006282815.1:211824-223122 GCF_000327345.1 Myotis davidii
TCCCTGCTCAAACCCACTCCCCTCTTCTGCCTCTGAATCAGCCTCTTTTGTTCTTCATAATCTCCACTTGGAACAAGTCCTCCTATTTGAATCTTCCTCCCTCCAAGCTGTCTTCCTCTCTTCCTCCCTTTCTTTAATCTGTTAGTAGCTGTGCACTAGCTGTCGTTCTGTGTATGGCATGGAAAGTGCACCTGTTGTTTTGCTCTCCCAGCATCAGTTTCCCTTCTTCTGGAAACCATAATCATCTTCTCCTTTTATGAAATTTCCCCCATCTCATTTCAGGCTATGAGAGTTGGATGGTACTGCCCTCACTCCCATAGTTCTAAGAATGGGCACATCACCCAGGCCTAGCCAATCAGAGTCACATTGGGGGTCACATGATCCATCCCAGGCCACTGGAACTACTGGGAAAGAGGTACCCTCCACGGTAATTGCTAAGATGATAGACTGTAAACTGGGAACACAAGGGGAGGTGGCACAGACAAAAGCATGTGGATTCTTGAGGACCTCAGTCGAGACTCTGGTTCAACTATACCTGAAACTTATTAACTTATTCCTTTATGTGAGTCAGAAATTCCTTTGTTTGTGCTTAGGCCATTTTGAGGTTTTTTGTTTTTGTTTTTGTTTTTGTTTTTATAATCTAGTAATGTGCCTGACAGTTTTGAGCAAAACATTCACAGTCTTCTGTGGTGACCATAAAATTCTTCCTGCAAAGAGCACTTGCCCTCTCTGGCCTTCTCTCTACACTACAGCAGACTCAGCATCCTGTGCCTGACTGTGGCCTGTAAGGCCCTCAATGACTGACTCTCCTCACCAACCTGACCTCCCCTCCTGTCCCTCTCCTCTTCTCTCATCCTGTTTGAACCACATTGGCCTTCTTGAAGCTTCTGAACAAATGCAGGGCACCTCTACACACACACACACACACACACACACACACACCTTTGGGCCTTTGCACTTGTTGTTCCTTCTGCTGTTACAGCCCTCAGGCCTAGATGACCCTCAAGGCTTCCTCTGTGACTGCTTTTCCATTTCATCTCAAATGGCACCTTTCCTGACCAGCCAGTAGCAAATAGCAACTTCCCAGTGCCTCATCACTCCCTATTGCTTTAGCCTGCTTTACTTTCCCATAGCACTTGCATTTAATTGCTCATTCATTTACCTTTTATCTCTAGATTATAATCTCTATTAGACAGACCTTTGCTGTGTTCACTGAGGCATCCCCAGACCTAGAACTGAGGCTGCCACACAGTAGGTGCTCAGTAAATACTGGGTAAATGCATGTGCCTCTATTCCTCTCCCATGCCGCTGAGTTCTGTCTCTCCCTAGCCTGGACCCCCAGGAGAGGGGCTAGGGCTCCTTCTCCTCTGGCTCCTCCATCTTTCCCACCAATCAACTCACCATATTAAAGCCGCCAGCCCCTTCCATCCTGCATTCTTCTTCCCAACCCTACTGCAATTGTAACTACCTGCTGGAGGTGGGAGGTTTATCTTCCCCATCATCTAGCCCAGTGATGGCGAACCTATGACACCCATGTCAGAGGTGACACGCCAATTCATTTTTTTGGTTGATTATTCTTTGTTAAATGGCATTTAAATATATAAAATAAATATCAAAAATATAAGTCTTTGTTTTACTATGGTTGCAAATATCAAAAAATTTCTGTATGTGACACGGCACCAGAGTTAAGTTAGGGTTTTTCAAAATGCTGACATGCTGAGCTCAAAAGGTTCACCATCACTGAATTCTAGCCCCTGCCTGACCCATCCTAACTGCTCCAAACCAGTTTGTTAATGAGCCTCCAAGCAGCACAGGTCAAGGCAGCCCCTTGCAGCAGACCCAAGTCAGTTGTGAAAGAGCAGGCAGTTCATTTGCTCCCTAATTACCAGCCTCACTGTGGACATCCTCAGAAGATGCCTCTTTCCTAATTAAAACAGCAGGTGAATTGCAGACTCTGGGCAGCATCCTGAGCTTCTCCTGGCAGGAGCCAGAGGCAGGCAAAGATGTTTCGTTAGAAAAGAGTTAGGGAAGGGGGGGCAGTCATGGTACCCACCTCCTCCTAGGAGAGCTATTGGGAGGCCTGCAATTTAGAGGCACAATGAAACAGCAAATACTAGAATGAAATAATTAAGTCCCTGATCTGCCTCTCCATCTCCCAGCTGAGGCTTCACCTGGCCACTCCTCCTCCCACCAACTCTTTCCTGCATAGTCACAGGTCCAGCTAAGAGGCAGCTCTGCTAAGCACCTGCTCAGGTAATCTTTTGCCCTCCCTCTATCTTTGGACAGGTTGGTGGTGGCTCAGGCACCAATCCTTCCTGGAAGAGATAATATCTTTGTCCAGGCCAGCCAAACTCAACATCTTAGGGCTTATTTGGCTTGTCGGGGTTGCTGCCTGGGACATAGCCCACTTACTACATGTCTGATACTCATTTTCCCCATTTGATCTTAGTAATAGAACCTCAATTTTATTCCAGGTAGCAAGATACTCAGCTAAAAGACTACATTTCCAAGCCTCTCTTGTAGCTAGATTTCACCAATCAGAAGTCATAGGATGTACTTTCAAGAATATTCCTTAAGAGGAAGATAGATGATACATGTCCTTTTGCACTATACTTCTGATTTCTACTTCTTGATTAAAAAGTAGAGGTGATGGTTGGAGCTCAAGCAACCATTTTGGGACTTCAAGGATGAAAGCTGTATGCCAAGGATGGTGGGTCAAAAGATAGAAGAAACCCAGATCCCTAATAATCATGAGTTGCTATACTGCTTTGGACTACTTAAATCTAGACTTCTCCTTTGAGAAAGAATAAAGCTCTAATCTGCTTAAGCTAACTTTAGTTGGGTTTCTGTTACTAGTAGCTGAGTGAAAATCATAATTAATGCAATAAACCCTTTGAAAATGTGATAAAAGATGGGACTTCACTCTGCAGGCACATATACCTGTATGAAGGCACAGGCATGTCACACACACACACACACACACACACACACACACACAATTTTGCACACGACTTTGTTCTGAGAGAGGTAGTCACATTCTCTAAGTAGGGACCCCAACCATCTCCCCCATTCCCCACCCCAGGCTTTAGTCACTGTGGCTCACTGCTTCTGGGGCTTTGGGACACAAAACCACCTAGAATTTGGCACCTAGAACCTGCTTTATTGACAGTATTTTTGCTTCTAGTGCTGTGAGATCAGATTTCTGTATCAGGGGGTAGACGAGAACCCAGGACCTGCCTTAACAAAACCCTGGGGAAACTAGACTCATATAGCCTAGTTTATCATCAATACAGACAGGATAAAATCTGAGTCCATGGTGGGCCATAACCATGAGTTGTTCAGGATCTCAGAGGAGACGGTGGCCTGCAGGAATTAGAGGGGATTTCCTGGAGGACGAGGGAACTCTGGACCTAGAAGGGCCAGCTGAGAGCAGCAAGCTATGAGAAGGAGACATTGCGGGGCAGGGGGTGGGTGTGGGGGGTGGGGAGGGAGCAGAGGCCACCTGAAGGCAGAGGCTGAGATGATGCTTACAGCTAAGGGGACTTTGGCTTCTATGTACACAAGGGACTCAGCAGGAGGAACGTCTTTACCTGAAACTAGAGATAACATTACTGAACCTTGGTGGGAGATTGAGGACTATGAATTCAGAATCCCTTTGCCTGAGAACATCAGTGAAAACCTTGCCCATGGGCCTGGCCCGAGGCACCTGGGCCCAGAGAGCACGGGGCCCATTTCAGAGACAGGATACTAAAAGTCTCCATGCTCCTTTCCTCCCAACCCTACTCTGCACCCAGTGCCTCTCTGTAAGCTCTGAGGAAGATGAACTACCCGGTTCTAGTTCTTTGCCCACCCACTGACTGTCAGTGCCTCTGGGAAAGGGGAGCCAAGGGTCTAAGAAAGCAACCATTACCTTTACCTCCAGGCCTGGGTCTGCCATCAGTTCTCTTACACGAGTTTCTTCCTCTCTCTCTCTTCTCCCACCCATAGATCCCCATGCTCCGAGGCTCTCAAAGAATTCATGGACTCTGACATTCAAGGCCAACTGATTAATGCCATTCCTTCCAACTCCGGGAGAAATCTGCTCCAGTGCAACCTGGGCCAGTTCAGAGATTCCTTCTTCCCATCCTAACTGCACTGAAAGGCCTCCTCTGCTCACCTGCTCTTCTTCCCTCCTCCACCCCTCACCCCAGCCCACTGGTGACTGAAGTCAGAGAGACATAAACAACCCACGGTTTCCAATTAATATTTAATTGCAACTTGAACTTCTTAATTGCAGCTGAAATGCTATCGCTGGTGGAGGCATGTTGGTGGGGGTGGTGTGGGGTGACCCAGTTAGAAATGCTTGGCCTCTTCTGGACCAGGCACTGAGCCAGCAGAGCAGGGGTCAGAGGGCAGTCTGAGCCTGGCTGGGCGCTCTGGCCAATTACCCCAGTAACAACATCAGAACAGTTACATCTTGGGCCCCAGGCCTGTCCCTTTGCAGCTAGAGGCCTGCACGTTGACCTGGCCTCTATGGAGGGCTACCTGAGAAGTCCCATTTGTCAGAAGTCTCATTATGGCCACAGAGGGTCCTGACAGGATGGCACAGCAGGCTCCACTTGAGGTCAGTTAGGGCCCTCTGCTGGAGCTTTCTGGGGTGGGAGGCCTTTGGGGTCCCTCACAGGAGACCAGGGCTATGTCCAGGGAGGCCCAGGTTCTGCAGAGGTGGCGCAGGTGACTGAGGAGCCCTTAAGATTGGAGCCTAGACTGTACTCAGCTGGGAGTGGGGATGCAGGGCAAGGTGGAAGTGTTCCTGATTCGTCTGAACTGAGAGCTTTCCTGAAATGTAGGACTTATGGTGCTAAAACCAGGAAAGTCTCAGGCAAAATGAGATGAGTTGGTCACCCTAATTAGAAGCAATTAGCCCCTTTGACACCACTAGTTTTAGGGAGTGATAGCTATTCTGAGGGTCCTCCTGGGTGGTACAACCTCCTAACTATAGGCCATCTCTTCCTTTCTCCTGGGACAGGCCAGTAAGCCAGGACAATTGGAATGGGGACACTGAGACAGATAGCTGAACTAACCGGCTGAGCAATTTACAACAGACACAGAAGGTCCCCTCCCTAGAGATAACATCTAGGCCTCAGTTGTATTTCAGCTCCAGGCCCAGAAAAGCACAAAACCAGGTGAGTGAAGCCAGGACCAGCTACAAGACTAACAATCCCCTACCCTGACCATGACCAATCAATGAAGACCATAATCCTGAAGGAGCACACCTAGAAAACTGATGAATATTCTACTAAAACCCACCCCTGAGACCTCTTCTAAGATTCCCACATCAAGACAAGAACCCAGGGCTCATTCTCCCTCTGGGGAGCAGCCCACACCATTCCCTTCCCCTTCTTTCCCCCACAGGCCTGCATCTCCTTAACTCTAAGGACACCATGAGGCTTGCAACCAGGGGAGCAATGGGCAGCAGCAGCAGCTCATCCCCTGAACCTGTCTCCAAGGCCCCCTTGTCTCTAACTTCCCAGAGAGCTAGGGCAGCCTAGCTAGGCTTTCCTGTTGCTTCTTCTACACCAGGGATGGGGAACGTCTGGCCCATGGGCTGTATGAGGCCCGTGAAATCATTTGGTCTGTCAAGCCAAGGCAACCACACGCAGGTCTCAAAATTCAATAAATCTAAGAGCTTTTTTTCATAGCAACATAAATTTATATTAAGTGAAGTATATTAAGTGAATGATGTTATAAATATCCAAATGGCCCTTAGTAGAAAAAAGGTTTCCCACCCTTCTTCTATGCTAAGTCCTTTCTTGTTTTATTGTCCCCAGCTTTAATAAACAGTCCCTCATAATCACCTGGACTCCTATCGTGAATTTTTTTCTGCATGAAGAACCCACACACTACAGCCGGCCCTAGGCTGACCCACCAGGGGCCAGGTTCTATCTCCAGTAACCCTCCCATCTCTGGCCTCTTGACCTTTAGGGCCAACATTGTGATCCATGGGGTCTATTGGTGCCATTTGTATCCTTGGCTAGATTCATTCATGAATTCTGCCCAACCACTGTACTTTGCCCACTTTGTGGGTGAGACAGACTCTGGCCCCTTGACCACAGGCAGCTTGATATTTGATCTGGAGTAAGGCATGTGCCTGGTTTGAGCCTCAGTTTTCCTATCTGCCTTCCCAGGAGTGACCTGGGAAGGGCTGTGGCTACGATGAAGCTTTCCAGGCTAGGCGGGGTCAGGATGGACAGGGAGGGCCCCTGCAGCTTCTACTTCTGGAAAAGCTCTCAGAGTGGGAGAGATAGGTCTGTGGTGGGGCTGATGTCAAGGGAAGGAGCCAACTAAGAGGTCACCTGCCCCTTGGCTGGCCACTCCCTCCAGTATTTGCAAACTCTTGCAGGAGGCTTTATTACCTGACTAGTGGCCTGGTACATGAAATTCGTGCACGGGGTGGGGGGTGGGGGGTTTGTCTCTCAGCCTGGCCTGCACCCTCTCCAATCTGGGACCCCTTGGGGGATGTCCAACTGCTGGATTAGGCCCAATCCCACAGGGGATCCCTCTTGCAATCCAGGACTGCTGGCTCCCCATTCCTTGGTCGCTGGAGTGACCCAGGAAGCCAAGCCTTCTTGCCCACTCTCCGGCCAGCTCTGTGGCTCCAGCCAGCACCGTCATCTTTGTCACATCAATTTGCATATTCCCTCCTTATTGGTTGTGGGCGGTGCCATCTTTATTGTGAAGTAACAGTTAATTTGCATATTACTCTTTAATTAGATAGGATACCTGCCAGCTAATGACAACAGAAAACCTGCAAGTTGGCTTTCCTCCCTGGCTACCTAGAAGCCTGCATGGAGCAGCCAGCAGTGGTGGGGGTGGAGTTGGGCTTCAGTAGGTCAGGGAGAGGGGTTGGGCCTGGGGTAGTAACTACCTGGGCCAGGGCCAGGGACACAAGTGGTGGGAGGATTGGGGAAAGTGGGATTTTCTGGGGAGTTCAGGGAAGGTCCCATGGGCAAGCTCTGCCTACCTAGTAAGCCAACTTTGGCTCACAGTCACTCACTCATTTCTTCATTCACTCATTCATTTAACAGAAACTGACTGAGCAGCTGCCATTTGCAGGCTCCATCCTGGGCATTGAGGGAATCTCAGGAAGGAAACAGACAAGAATACCTGTCCTCGGAGCACCCTTTTTTTCCCCAGGTGAGAGTCTCCCCTGTAGTATGGCTCCCAGACTGACCCTCTGACTAGGCTCCTCTCTGGCAGCACCCCAAGTTCTCCACCTCCAGTTCAGGTGTGCACCAAGGCAAGTAAGTGGCCTGAGGCTCTGATGAAGCCAGGGACTGAGGGGCTGTGGAGCCCATGGAGGGATGGACACAGGGCCTGACTGTCCCTTGATATCATTCCCTTAATCTCCCTGTACTGAAAGAGGCCAAAGCTGCTTTGCCCTTGTCAGTAGCCCTCATCCCAGGGTTTACCAAGCATCTCAACAGGAACCCTGTGGGATGCCTCAAGTCCCCAGTTCCCTCAAAACATTCCTGTCCTGGTCCCTTTCCTTCAGGCTGTTCCTAAGTGTCCATGAGACTCAGGGACTAATGAAGCAGATCACAAACACATTCATATGTATCCCCCAACCACATATTCTGTAAACGTACAGGCCTCCAAAGCGCTGCCCTTGAGGAGCCTGAATGCAAGTGGGGAGAGGGGTCTGGGTTCTCACAATAGTACTATGTGAGCATTGCACCTAACATTAAACCCCTGTGACATGGTGGGTGTGATTCTTGGCACTTAATGCATATCACCCATTTATTGCTCATGAGAACTCTAGGGAGTAGGTTCTATCATGTCCCCATTTTACAAGTGCAGGAGGTTCCTTCACTTGCCCATGATCATCCATCTAATGGTGAGGAGCTTACACACAGCCCAGGGGCTCTAAATCCCACACTGTTCCCTCCTGATGGGCAAACAGGGAACAGCAGGGCAAGGTTATGACAAGCAGGAAAGACAGCAGTCAGTTCCTCAGTGCTTGGAGGGGCGAGGTTCCTGTGGATGGGTATTTTGCAAAGATGCCTACAGGAGGGTGCTCCTCAAGGCAGAAGCTGGGCAGACCCCTGCTGTTCACCCCTCCCAGCACAGGGCCCTGCACAACCTCTACTCTCCAGGAAGGCTGAATGAAGGAACACCTTGTAGGTCTCCCACCAGCCCTTTGGGGACCTGTAGTTTGGCCAGAGATGAAGAGCAAGGGCATTGTCAGGACAGGGATTTGAATGAGATGATGCCTGGCAGTGAGGATGATTGGGGAGCATTCCTAGAGAGGAGCCTTGGAAGGGAATTTCCAACTTGGTGGGGAAGGGATGCTGAGGACCCAGGGGCTAGTGTCGAATTGAAATTGTCTGGCTCATGCAAAGGGGAGATGCTGGCAATTATGCTGCTATGTTGACCAAGAGGTAACCTTTGCTTTGGCCTGACTTTGGGAATAATTGGGCTAGAAGGACCGTCACAGATCAGAGGGCTGAATCTGACTTGTGCGAGTGGGAAATGGGAGGTCCGGGAGGGAGGGCAGCTGGGAGGCCTCTCTACCTCTAGGGGAGCAATAGGCAGAATGCTTCCAACCATCCAGCAGGAACTCTGAAAAGATAAATCTCTGAGAGAAGCCTAAACTAAGGCCTAGAAAGGACAGAGGCTGACCCCCACCCCTGAGCCTTTGACCGCTTGTTCTACCTCTCACAGGCCAGCCTCCATCCTATTCCAGATATTTGCTCAGCAGCTCCCAGCACCACAAATGACCTCCACCCTCCTTTCCATCTCTCTACATCTCTCTTATATTGGCTGGGCCTTTATCTATGGCTTGGCCCAGCTCCAAGTTCTACTTCCTCCAAGATGTCTTCAAAGATCGCCCTCACCTGCTGACCCCTCATTTCCTCTAGGGGTTCTCAACCTGAGTCTGTTCTGATAAAATTAATGGGATTGTGTGAAATCAGGGTTTCTTCCTCTGTCCTTTCACTGGCCTGCTGCTCCTCCTCTGCCATGCTCTGAGCTCCCTAAGGGCATGAGCCTGTGGCAGGCTGCTCTCCAATCACACCTCCCCAACCACCTTGCCCCCACAGCAATCATGCTGGAAAAGAGAAGGCCGCCAAGCCCTGGACTATAGGGGAAGCCAGAGATGGGCCCCTGCACCCCATTCTGCCCGCCCTTGTCACCTTCATGGACAGAGAAATGGCTTTAGGCACAAGATCAGATGCCACCTAATAACTATGACTTCATCCACCACCTAGACCAGCCTCTTCCCAAGCCCTTAGTGGATCATCTCATGGATAGACAAGCACATGTGGGTATTAGACCAGAGCCTTTAACACTAAGGCTCATTCATCTTCTCTTACATGCCTCAAGTGACAGGCTGCTCACTACCAGTAGCATCACTTCATATCTTGCCTGGGTGGTTGGAACCTGTGTCTCTTTAGGTCTGCAGTGCCTGGTGCCAGAGGTCCTGACACAAGGCCCAAAGCTGGGTGAGCAGAACAAAGGCTAGGCAACTCATCATCAGCCACCAGGGCACGGGACCACCATTGGTGCTCTACTCTGGCTGCTAATCCTTCTGTCGGGGACCACATGGCCTGCCTGCCCTCCCTCTGCAATTTTCTTCTTTTCTCTTCCCCTCATCCCCCCACTTCCTTGTATCTAAGGATTGCATGAGTCACTTCACTTTGAGCTGCCAGACGTCAGATGCAGTTGGGTTTGAAGTGGAAGCCAATTTTTCCTCTTTATTCAAAGAGAGCTCAGGGCTGAGGAAAGTGCCCTACGCTGACTGTCACCTGGATTTCTCAGGGGGGGGGGGGGGGGGTGGTTGTGCCAGCAAGTCACCTCCTGAGGTTCTTTCCATTCCCAGCTTGAATGTCTTCCTGCTGGCACCAGGCAGGGGGCAGGCCAGCTCCATGCAGTCCAGGGCATGCTCAGTCACCCAGACATTCAGCATAGCTGGTCTGAGAGGAGCCTGAGGCCCAGGGCCAATTCCCACTCCGCCCAGAAAGTGCTCAGTGAGAGCCTCCTATGTCCCAGCTCCATGCTGGAGCTGTGGGATGGACAGGAAAAATAAAGAAGCCCTTGCCTTTAAGGGATTGGCAGTCTGTTTGGGGAGACAAAATTTATACAAACAGTGGTTCATGGTTTTTAGCTGAACTGTGCTTCTACCTTCCACACATGACTTCATTTTGTTCCCACAACCCGTCAACATGGGTGTTATTATCCTCACTTCACAGACAGAAACACAGGGCTCTGAGAAGTTCAGTGACTTGTCCAAGGTCACATGGGCACTGCGATAGAGTTGAGCCCTGACCTGCAACCATTGAGCCCCAAGACTCACTATCTGTGGTCAAGTTGGAGAAAAGGCAGGGACAGCTCTGGGAGGAGGGGCCACTGTCCTCTCTCCCCTAACTGAGCCAGCGCTGTGCTCCTCTGCCGGGAGAACATAGAGGTCTTGAGCAAGTCTTGAGGTGCTTGGCAGGCCAGAGGTATTGCATGGCAGAGATCTGAAAGTGGGCGTTGGAAAGGCTTCTTAGTTTAAGTTCCTTTGAAAGCACAACTTGAGACTAGGATGAAGGGGTCGGTGGTATACTTGGGAGGTAGAAAGAGCGAGTGGAGGGAGTGAGAGAAGAAAGGCAGAAAAGCTGACAAAAAGGAGCATCAGCAGAAAGGCCAAGAAGGGGGTGGGGCTCTGCTCCCCCAGCACCTCCCAAACTGTTTGCCTTAAAGATGGACGACTGGAACAAGTGACCCACTGGCTCCAAACCCCACTGGTTGGGGGCTGGCCCAGCTGATGTTCACTCCTCTGCCTTCCTGTATGTACTTGCTCATGAGCCCACTTACACCTGTGGCATCAGAAAGATAGTGGAAAGATAAATTTTAGGTGCTTGAGGTGAACGCTGAGCTGGCAAAGAACTGTCCATCCTTAAATGCAGTTGAGCCAAAGTGGCTTCTGCTCTAGGGGATAAGATGCATTTTGTTCTGAGCCATCAAATTCTGGGCCTGCCTCAGTGACTCAGAGGATATGCTTTATTGAGCAGTCCCAGCAGGTGCCTAGCTGGGTGCCCTGGAGTACAGTGCAGAGAGGCTAAGAAAAGACACAAAGGAGTGACGAATAACACATCTACCAGCAAAGCTATTATTTAGAATTGAAGGTCAGAAAAGAGCCTCACAGACAGGAAAAAGCGAAAGGAGTTCATCATCACCAAACCAGTATTACATGAAATGTTGAAGGGTATCTTTTGCTAATTTAATTTATTTTTAAAAAATTCTTTATAGATAAGTTATTACATATGTCTCCTTTTC
>NW_006282815.1:231245-241835 GCF_000327345.1 Myotis davidii
GTGATTAACTACCCACCTGGCACTTAGTTAAGGGGTTTTATTCCCTAACTTCAGAGGAAAATCCCTACCTGGGGAAAACACCTTTCTCGGAGAGGTGACCTTGGTTAAAACACATAGTGCCAAGAAGGTGAGCAAACATATTAAGAACAGGATGCCATATATGCCAGGTCCCTTGAAACAGCAAGGATGGACCGGCTCCCGTCACTTTAGGTCTCTGAGTTTGCAAGACCACCATGCAGGTCTCCTCTGAGTTTGTCAGGTTAGCATGTGGCCCCTTTCGTCCACAAATTGAATTTAAAAATAAAAAACGAACAAGGAATCTAATGAACAAAATAAACTGATGAATAAAATAGAACCAGAGGCATGGAAACACGGAACAGACTGGCGAATCTCAGAGGTGGGGGAGGGGGGGAGGGAGCGGGGGAGGCAGGAAGAGATTAACTAAAGGACTTATATGCATACTAGTAGATGCATTACCCATGGACACAGACAATAAGGTGGTGAAGGCTGGGGCAAGGCAGGAACTGGGTGGATGGGGATCTGTTGTGGGGAGGGGAGGAAGGGGAACATTTATAATAATCTCAGTGGTAAATATAAACTGAAAGATACATCTCTTCCTTTATGGGATACGGTAAAAACCACAATACAAGTTTATGGAGGGACTGTGTCTTTCTTACACAGGATATTTTCCCCAAAACATTTGGCAGTCTGAAACCACTTCATTCCAGCCATAAGTAATCAGTGGAAGAGAAGGGTGGAGAGAGACAACCGATGGTTTTATGAGCATTAGCAGAAAGGCCAAGGTGGGGGTGGGGCTCTGCTCCCCAATAAAGATTAAAAAAAAAGACACCATGTACTCTTAATTCATTTTGCTGATAGCATCAATTGTCTAAGAGTCTGCCTTCCCTGCTGGCTGGCTGGCTCTTCAAGAGTGAGGATCTAATCTGATCTCTGCCCACAGCTCCCGGCTCAGGGCCTGGTACAGAGGAGCTGCCAGGGAAGCTGCACTGAAAAAATTAGTGTGACTACCCAGCCTGTGCTCAGGGTGCCAAGGGTGGACTGCAGGTCCCTGGGCTCATCTTCAACTGCCCTCGGTCTCAGAGGAGCCAGAAATGAGATCCTAACTGACTAGCGCCTCTGCTCAGAAAACCATCAGTTGTCTCTCCCCACCCTTTCTCTTCCACCGATTACTTATCTCTGGAATGAAGTGGCTTCAGACTGCCAAGTGTTTTGGGGAAAATATCCTGTGTGAGAAAGACATTCTCTCCATAAACTTGTATTGTGTTTTTGATCGTCTTCCATAAAGGAAGAGGTGTATCTTTCAGTTTACATTTATGGCTGTGTAGCTGAAAAAAAAAATCAATTCCCTACTCCGCATTTTGTCAACCAAACTTCCCCAGCAGCCTTTCTGTTGGGCCAGCAGACTGATGACCAGAGTTCAGGGTTGGAGGCTCCTCAGCTGAACAGACAACCAGGAGGAGCCACAGGCCGAGCTGGCTGTGGGCCTGGCATAGACTGGCACAGCAAGGGACCGCTTGTCTATGCTTGCTTCCCAAGCCAAATCAGAAGGCAGATGTTGGCTGAGAGAATGTAGCTGGTCATCCAAGCAGAGAGAAGGCAGAGAAACAGAGGCAGCCCTACCCTGCACCAGCACCCTCCACAGGCCCAACACATCTGCCACCTCCTACATGAAGCCTTCCTGATTGCACAGAATAAATGGAACTTCTCGATCTGCTAGCTTCCTTGCTGGAACCAGATTGCTTTCTGTCTGCTGTGGGGTCTTTTGGAGTTATGGTTGCCTGGTAGTTCAGAGCAGAGTTCCCCCATCAGAACGTTCCAGTTCAAATCCAAACACCTCCCTTCCTCACTCTCTGACCTGGGCCAAGTTACTTCACTTTTTAGGGTCTTGGTTTCCTCAACTGTCAAAGAAGGGGTATTTTAAGGATTAAATTAGATAGCCTGACTTAAAACTATTAACACCATTTACTGCTTAATTTTTTCATAGTACTTATCACCTTTTAATATCCTGTTTCATTTGGCTCAATGCCTTTCTGCCTTCTCTTGAATATAAGCTCCAAGAGGGCAGGTGTGCCTGCTTCCCTCACTACCATGTGCCTGGAGAGGAGGGTGGATGGAGCCATGTGGGAGGGCTGGCCCAAGAGAGCAGGAGGAGCACGGGGCTCTGAGTCAAGTACAGTGAATGTGGCTCTCACTTCTAGCCTTTCTGGAATCTCCAATATGACGTTTGGGGCAGGGAATGCTCCATCCAAGGCCGGAGGTTGGATGGAGGTTGCCCATGAGTCTGTTGCCAGCACCAAACTGGAAGCCCTTTGGGGACACAGACCATGTCTTGTCATTTCAGGGTCTCCAGTGTCCTTGCCCATAATGGACCCTCTTGGGATTTGAGGGGCCAGAGAACCAATGCTTCTAGGCTCTGACGAGGGTCGCTTTAGTCCAACCATCCTGGCTGGTGCTGTTCTGTGAGCTGCCCAATCTCTCCTGGATGTCAGCCCGGTGAACCAGGCCCAAGTTGCCAACACACGCCTGCACTGGCTCGGTCCACAGCTCTCACTTGCCTCAGCTATCTGGTCATAGTTTGCCAGACAATGCTCTGACTGCAAGGTGGGGTGGGGAGGCTGCCAGCTTCTGTGTCTGGCAGAATATGGCTTGATTTCTGGAAAGTGACACTGGGCCAGATCCAACCTCCTTGAGCCTCACTTTTGGCATCTGCACAATGGGCAGGGGTGGAGACTGTGAACAGGAAGGGAGGTCTCAGGGATGCACCCTCCCAGCAGCCCTTTGGCTAAACACAAGTCCAGCAATCACTCTCACCAACCTCAACCTTTCCCAAACCCTTTCTCACCTTTTATTTTGTCTGATTCTCACAAATACATGAGAAACCCACCAAGAGTTATGCTCATTCTAAAGATGAAGAAACTAACGCCAAGAGGCAAAAACTATGCCTGATGATCTCCCAGCAGCCCGGGGCCAGGCAGACCAGGTCTCCTGCCCACCAGGCCTCCCCTGGGACCAGCTGCAAGGTCTTGAGGGCAGCAGCAGGTCCTTGGGGACCTCCCTCCTGGCCCCACAGGAGGGGGGGGGGGAAGGGCTGTTCTCTCTCTCCTCTCTGCTTTTTAATTGCTTGTAAACAGAGCTGCCGGCAGCGGGAACACTCAGCCGCTGCTGGTCTCATGACTGGAGGCTTATTTGTTCACAAGCTCCTGAAAGCCCTCAGACTCATATTTTCTCACTCGGGCTTCTGCTAAACGATGCCACAGACTGAGCTCTTCCCTGCTGAAGATCAAGTCTGAGGAGTGGGGAGCTGATTTCTGGGTTTATTTGTCATGTTGGGGCCTAGCAGAAGCCACGCAGGGGATAAATTAACAACGGAAAGGGTAATAATGGCCAGTTTGGTGTTTATTTTCTGGTGGTTCCCTCCTCTGATGGGCCCGCCATGCTCCCTTAGTGCATCCACAGAGGGAATCTTCACGGGAAAATTAAACGGTTCCACATTTAAGATGGAGCAATCAGCCTGTGCTGGTCGCTGTTTAGCACTTATGGGGGCTCATGCCATCTCAGCTTGATGGAAGAGATGGGGAAGCCTCAGAGCAGCCCCCCAACATGCACACACAGAAAAACAGCCTGCTGCGTCTCTCTGTGTAGAATTATGAAGTTCCGGCAACATTCTGTAGGAGATTGGGTTCACCTGGGAACAATCAGGGAGGGCTTCCTGAAGGAAAGGGGGCATCTGAGTCTGACTCATAATGGGCCAAATGCAGGGACAGATTCAGTGCTGTTATGAAGGAGGGAAGGGGGGAGAAGGCCAGAGGGCGGGCTGGAACCTATTTTGGAAGCTTAAATTGTTGCAAAATCTCTACTGAGATGGGTTCTGCCCCAGCAAGTAAGGTTTGGGGCAAATAAACGAAGGGCTGGAGCTGCTGAAAGGGTGCGGGAGGAGACCCCAGCTCCTGAAAGCCCTCAGAACATAAGAGTCTCTAAGTTAGTAACTGAGCCAGAAGGGTAAGGCCTGTGAAGGTCAATCTCATGAGTATAAGGTCATGAGGGCAGGGAGAGGGGACAAAAGAGACAAGCGGAGAGGGAACTGCCCTGTGTTCAGTGCTTACATGTGGCAGGTGCTTAACACATGTTAATTCTTGGCTCTACCTTTCACTCTTGGGGCACACGTGGCTGCCTTGCTCCCCTCAGTGCCCACTAGGGCCACTCCTTCTGGTGTGCACAAATCTGTAGATCGGGTCCACCCATTCACCTGTCCTCCCACCCACCAGTTTCCATCTATCATCTACCCCTTCGCTCACTCACCCAGTTAGCCAGTCCTCCTCCCACATCCAGCCACTCATTCAGCCAGTTCCCCACACATTGGAAATATAGGCAATGGAGCACCGTACAGTGACTCCTCACCATCAGCCTGCCTGGTAACCTGGAGGCTCCTCAAGGTGGTACTACCTCGGGAGGTACCAAGGACTCGGCTGCCAGCCTTAGAGCTGCAGAATCTGCTTTGGGGAGCCGGTGCTAAGGAGATGGATCTCTCTGTCAGACTCACATTTACCAAGCTCACAGGGACTGACGCTTGTATACATACCCTGATGCCAACTTATTAATTTGTAATAAGAAATGCTACTCAAGTGGAGAGGATGTTTGCCTTGGCAGAACAGAGTCTCTCCCAGTAGACAAGCAACATGGGAAGTCAAATTATCATCAGAGATGCTGGCTTAGTAATTCACGGTGAGAAATAGAACTTCCGAGGGGTCTATCTTATCCCTTAAAAGCATCTTACAAGAGAAGATCATCAGAAGACCCCTGGGTGAGCTGGTGTTGGGCAGGGGGTTGGCCGTGTGATTTACTGTCTGATGGCCTCATGCATCTGCCTCACTCTGGGACCTGATCTGTTTCAGGCACCCTCTACCCCAGGGGTCAACAAACTACAGTCCACAGGCCCAAACCAGCCACTTCCTGTGTTTGTACAGCTTGTGAGCTAAAAATGGTTTTTATATTTCCAAATGATTGAAAATAAATGAAAGAAGAGTAATATTTCATGGCATGAGGAAATTACATAAAATTCAAATTTCAGCACCCTAGATAAAGTTTTAATAGAACACAGCCGATTCATTTGTTACCTATTATCTATGGCTGCTTATTTGTTACAACCTCCGAGTAGAGTAGTTACAACAGAGATTGTGTGGCCTGCAAAGCCTAAACTATTTACTATCTGCCCCTTTCTAGAGAAGTTTGCCGGGTCCTGCTCTAGGCTAACCCGTCACCCATCTGTGGCCTTTATATCTTTAATGAATTTCTGTCACCCTTCCACCCTGTTGACGTGAGATTATCCAGACATCACCTGGATCACTGAAGCTGCCCCAGTAGACCAGTAATGAATTTTTAGCCAACCTCTTGGTTCCCGCACACACATTGGCACATCATGAGCACGGTGTGAGGATGTGACCAGCCTCGCCTGCAGGGGTTCATTGGCACCTCCAGGTACTAACAACACAAAACACTTGTTTTCATCTTTCTATTTACCGACTGTTCCCCCATTCACTGCCAGCCTACAACCCATCACCTCTTCACCTGCCAAGCCAGTCTTGTTTGTCCACTCATGGTATCACCCACCCTTCCATCTCTTGAACATCCACTTGAACATCCCAGCCTGTAGTCTAATCAGGTGGGGTGTGCCTGTTGTGCACATGCATGTATGCGTGCACGAGCTCGCATGTGTGTGCGTGTGTGTGTGTGTGTGGTGGATGACTGTACCACTCAACAAACTCCGGATGTGTTTGAGACTTTAATCAGAGGTTAAAGGCCGATAGGAAGGTCATGGTCTCTACAGATGGCGGTTTAGGTAACCTGAGTCAGGCTGTCTGTCTCCAGGGAGAATTTCTCTGATTGAGAACAAACAGCACAGCTGCAACCCTGTAGCCTTCCTCTGCTTTGAGGCTGAGTATCTATCCTCAGGAGTTCTTACAAGGCAGCTGTGTGGGAGAGAGAGAAACAAGAGAAGAGAAGGCTAGGGAGCGGGGAGAAGGAAGGAGACAAGGAGCTGAGGAGAGGAGGGAGAGGAAGAGAGAGTCATGCCCTGTTGGAATTGTTTAGGTGCCACTGGCTCAGGGCCCATTGATTCATTCTCCCAGAGCTCCTTTGTCTGGGCCTGGGTGGTGTGAGCAGGCTTGTCTGGGTGTGCCTGGGGGTGGTGTGGGCACAGCTGGGCATTCAGTCAGCCAGCACCTGGGCACTGCCTCCCATAGTCCCGCCCACCCAGCTAGGAACTTGGCTTTCTGGCTCCCCTAGAGGGGCTGGGAGACTGTGCAGGATTCAGCCTGAGCTTTAGGGGCACTCAGGGTGACAGGCCCCTTAGAGACAGGAGAAAGGGAGGGTCTCTGTAGTCGATGGTGCCGGTCTCGCAGCCCTGGAGGCCAGCTCTGGATCCAGCTCAGCTGGTTCCCCTTGGCCTTAGACACCGGACCCAGGGCTGAATGGTGCAGGCCACACAGAGGTGCCTGGGCAGAGTGGGAACTGAGCCACAGTGTCTGAGACCCCAAGCCAGGTTTCCAGGGGCCGGAGACAGAGAGAGGCTGGAATTAAAACTGAGAGAACAACCTTTGAAACAAGATGTCAATCATTGCCTTTCGGGCTACTGGCATATATCTTTAAAGCTGGAAGCATCCATTCATGGATGGAGAAGCCAAGGCCTCAAGTAACAAAGAACTAAGGACATGGTCATGATAGACCTTGGGCCTCCTGACCTTGAGCCCAGAGCCTCCTCCCTGTAGGGAGGCAGCACAAGGTAACAGTGAAGCCTGTAGGTTGCGATGGCAAACAGATGTGGTGGCTTCACTGCCCACCTCCTCTAATGGCCACTGTGAATCTCAGTTGCCTCTATAAAATGGGAGTGCTAAAGATAACTGAGCTCATAGGTCATTTGAGGAATGAAAGAGGCATCCTTGTAAAGTGCCTGGTGCATAGTAGGTGACTAATATGTGTTAACTATTAAAAAGTCACTACTGTGTGTTAGACCCTAGGGTTAGAGACTTGAATAAAACCTTCTCTGCAAGGAGACACCAGTTTGTGGGGAGAGGTTTGGAGTCACCATCAGAGGATCCAGGACAAGATGTGGGTCCTGTGGCATCAGGCAGAGAAGGGAATCAGATGGCTTTGCAGAGATGGGAAGTGCACAGACCCTTGAGGGCGGATAGTTGTACAGCAGGCGGACAAGGCAGAAATTCAGGCAGAGGTGGCACAGACAAAGGCAGGCAGGAGTGAGCCCCTCCTGGGCTCGAGGCTGCTCGCTGGGCAGCCATGGAGGGTTTCCCCTGCCAATTAAAGGTCCCCATTTGGCCTCCCATGGACCTGGGCTCCTCACTACCCTTCCTCCCGGGTGAGCTCTGGGAAAGGAAATGGGCTTAATTTTTGCTGAAGCCAAACAGCATTTTGGTTCAGGGAAAAAATAATTCTGTAATGAGGCCCCACACTTTGCCAGAAGGGACAGAAGTGGGATATAAGAACAAAGGGGGTTAGCCCTGGATGGCATTCTCAGTGGTTAGAGCATTGATCCACACACTGAAGGGTCATGGGTACGATTCCCGGGCAAGGGCACATACTTGGGTTGCAGATTCAATCCCTGGCACTGGTTGGGGTGCGTACAGGAGGCAACCAATCTACGTATCTTTCTCACATCGATGTTTCTCTCCTCTCTCTCTCTCCCCTTCCCCCTTCCCTTCTACTCTCTACAAAAATCAACGTGGAAAAATATCCTCAGGTGAGTATTAACAACAACAAGAAAAGAATAAAGAAGGTTAGCATGTGTGGGGAACCTCCTTCACCCCTCTAGGAAACCTCCTCAGCTTTCACTCGTAGGCACACACATAGACACCCTCCCACCATATACTATCAGCAGCTACTCTATGTCACCACTGAGCACTCACGTCCAGGCTCAGTCACATACTCACCTCTGAGCACATGCAGACTCCCAAACTGTGTGTGTGCGCACGTGCAAACACACACATTCTCACACTCACACACAGACTCACACACACACTCACACACACACTCACACACACTCTCACACTCACACACACACACTCACACACTCACACACACACACTCACACACTCACACACACACACTCACACACTCACACACACACACTCACACACTCACACACACACACACACACACTCTCACACTCACACACACACACTCACATACTCACAGACTCACACTCTCACACACACACTCACACACTCACACCACACACTCACACACTCACAGACTCACACACTCACACTCATGCTCACACTCACACACACTCACACACACACACACACTCACACACACACACTCTCACACACACACTCACACACTCACCCCCCCACACACACTCACACTCATGCTCACACACTCACACACACACACACACACACACACTCACACTCACACTCACACTCAGGGCTATCCTGAGTGTTTCTTCAGGCCACTGCTGTTTCTAACCTTCTAGATGCTAGGGAACAGAGAGATTGGGAGGCCTGGACCCAAAGTGACCCGAGACTGCTAGTTGTCACTGCCTGTTTCCCCCCAGGTTGGAAGGCATAGGGATGCCCCTGCTCATTCCAGGCTATTTGCTGAGCACAGAAGGACTGGGAGGCACCCCCTCTGATCCTCGTTCACTCAGAGAGTTGGGAGGGGCACCCAGGGGTCGTCTGTGGCCAGAACCCAGGGGAGATCCTGTGGGAGGCAGTAGAGTCCAGCAAGTCTGGTTTTAGGGGCCCGAAGACTAAATAATGTCGCTGCCAGGTTCTCTGGGGATGTAATTGGGTCTAACGGTCCTTGACTAATCTGTGTTTATCTTCCTCAAACCCCTGCCATGCTGCCTTTTTCCTGCCTCATGACCACAGCCCTGAGCATGCCCTCAGCCAAGACAGGCTCAGGGAGGGAGGAATGAAGGCAGGAGCAGGAGTGGAGGCCCAGAGCCAGAGCCAGAGCAAGAGGCCACAGCAGCCAATCTCCAGTTTCCAGAATTAAATTTAGAAAATCTGGACTCTGCTTCTGTCTGTCTTCTTGCATCTCCTGTCTCTCCCAGTTTCAGTGAACTCTACCAATGGATGAACATCGCCCTGTGCTGGGTTAGAAAGGAGGCATGCCATCCCTCTGGCAGGGGCTGGCTCACACTCATTACCTGTAACAGCACAGAGCAGACTGAACCGAGGCTGCTAGGTTGTGTTGGCTATTTTTATGGGTGAAGGTGTGATGTCACAGGTACAGGGACTTTCTTGCTCCCAGGGGCACTGGCAGCTGGGAAGAGGGGCCATACCGGCTTAGCTCTACTGGTTCCCATTAGTGCTGGTCTCCAGGGTCACTAATAGCTTTTTCTTTCCAGTGCTTCCTGACCTGCAGGGGAGGAGAGTCAAGTTTTTCCTGACACTGGGGTGCCTAGACCTGCTAGAGTGCTCTGGAGACAGTGTCGCCAAAAGAAGGGAGCCTGGACCAGTTGGGGAAATGAATCTTCCCCACAGTTGCCCAACCTGAGTGCCATGGAGATTCTGCCATGAGGAGGGTCTGGAGTGGTGCAGTGGTCAGGGGAGTCTTAGGATGGTGAAGGTTTAGACAAGAAGAGGGGCATGTAGAGCTAGATGGGGGGCAGTGAGAACCAAAGGCTAATACTTCCTGAGGGCTGACTGTGCGCCAGGCACTAGTCCAAGTGGTTTTGCAGGACTGAATTTACTTTATTCTCACAACATCTAAGGTACAGAGAAGTTAAGTAACTTGCCTATAGTCACTAGCTAGTAAGTGGCAAGGTTGGGATTTGAACCCAGAAAGTCTAGCTCCAGACACTAGGCTTATAACCACTCTGCTCTGTGCTTATGAGTGGAGGGAGGGTCTGGGACAGGAGGAGTTGGAGAGGTAAGGGCATGGGAGAGGAGTTGAAAAGGCACTTAAATGCCAAAGAGAGGATTTCAGAGCTGATCCAGTGGGTGACTGGGAAGTAGAAGTGACAGTCTCTGTATGTAACATACCTGTACTTCTTTCCCACCTAAAGCACCCCCTCTTCTGGCTTCTTCCAGCTCAGAGGAGAGGAAATATTATCCTTATCTAATAAAAGAGAAACATGGTAATTGGCGTACGACCGCTACCCTTCCCATTGGCTAATCAGGGGCGATATGCAAATTAACTGTCAGCCAAGATGGCGACCAGCAGCCAGGCAGCTTAAACTGAACATGAGGCTTGCTCGCTTCAGTGACGGAGGAAACAAATTTTCCCCGCATGCCTTGCCAGCCTCTCAGCCTGCAGTTTAAGAAACATTGTAACAAATAGAAGCTAAAAAAAAACCCAGAAACCAGCTTTCAGGGAGCTGGGATCTCAGAGCTGGAGTTGATACAGAGTTTCGAGTATAGAACCGAAACAAACCAGATACCTACTTTCAGCAGCGAAGGCCTAAGAGCTGGAGCCTCAGAGATAAAGTTGGCCCAGAATTTAAAAAAAGAAAAGAAAAAAAGGAGCGATTGGGAGCTTCCGTCACCTGCCAGCCTGAAAACAGCCCTCACCCAGACTGGCCAGACACCCCAGTGGGGACCCCCCGAC
>NW_006282815.1:242271-252506 GCF_000327345.1 Myotis davidii
TGCTCTGAGCCCGACCAGGGGCTGCACCTAGGGATTAGGCCTGCCCTCTGCCACCCGGGAGCAGGCCTAAGCCAGCAGGTCGTTATCTCTCGAGGCGTCCCAGACTGCGAGAGGGCACAGGCCAGGCTGAGGGACCCTCCCCCTCCCCCCAAGGGCACAAATTTTTGTGCACAGGGCCTCTAGTAGGTAATATAAGATCTCCATTGCTTTGTCTGCTTAGCCCCTCTTCCTGCTTCTCAGGGACCTGCCAATCACTAAACCACCCCACCTCAGCCCCGCCTCCCACCCCAGTCCCCACCCAAAGGGACAGGTACATAACCCAAACCTGGCCAATTCATATCCTTCCCTTAGATTTAAACACCTAGAACCCAATAAAAAGCAGGGAGCTCTTGGCAGAGGGAACCCTGGAGCCCGGGGACAAGGTTCTGGCCAGTGGAGAAGGCTAGCATGAGGAAAGGAGGCTGCCAATCTCTGCCAGCAGAGAAGAGAGGCCATGAGGGGGGCTGTGGTGTAGGAGTCTCATCCAGTCTCCATGGGGCCTGCTGCTCTCCACCTTCCCCAACATTTAGTTTTGGGGTTTAGTAACTGGCTCAAATCGATGTCCATCGTTTGTCACCAGGAGGGACTGAAAATGTAGAATTCTGGAGGGGAAGGGACCTCGGGGAGCTTCTAGTGAAGTGTCTGTGTGGAATTTGGGGGCCCCTGATAGGCATCCCCTCACTTTTCCCAAGATAGGGACTCACTAGGTATGTTCTGGTCCAGGTCAGCCTGGCAATGCAGTGGTCAGGGTGAATTGAACACAGTCCCCAAGGCTCTCAGCCTGGCAGCTAGACAGGCCTGTGGACAGTGAGCACCCAACATAGCAGAATGGAGAGTGGGCTGTGGGTAGGTGCTGCACCCCCTCCCTACCACCCCAACAATGGGAGCCAGGGGTAAGGCCCTATGCCCTAACCCAGGCTATCTCCATACAAGCTTTTAAGGGAAGAGGGCAAGACTAGTCCTGGGTCACTCCACTTCCCAGGTCAGCTGCTGCACTGGGCAGAGAGCTCTCTCTAGGCAGAAAATGTTTCTGTCCCATGAAAAATAGTTAGAAATAAGTATTTCCTAAATCCGAGAACCAAATGTTGGAGATCCAAGAGCCAGTGTACCCAGTGGTCAGTGTGAGACCATATCATATTAGGTATGGTGTAGGTGGGAGTGTAAACGATCTCACCTTTCAGTCTAGTGATTGTGCCTGGGGATTTGGGCCTGCATTTCCTATGCCAGGGCTCTAGCACAGTGAGTAAGGGAGAAGAGTGGGATTCCGGCCCAGAGGGAGTCCTTGGTAGACTCCACAGCTGACCTCTGAGAGAGGAAGCTGTATGATTCCCAGCAACGTTATATCCTCATTTTCGGGATCTAGGGTCATTCAAGAGCTGTGATAGCAGGGGAACAAATCATGGCAACATGCTCCATTTGGCTTTTGGACAAAGTGAAACCCAAAGGGCAACTGACAAATTATGGCTTGGCCCCAGCCCTCATTGTGTGTGTACATTATGTGTGTATATGACTCGGTCGAGTGTGTACTTATGAGCACACATGCATGTAATCTGTATACATGCTAAGGCCTGCCTACATCTGCCCACATCTGCTCATGCAAGGGCCAGTCTCCAGCGGAGCTGAGAAGTTTGAGGATTCTGAGGCGTCTGAGGCTGGTGCTCCATCCCCCTCACAGCCCTGGCCCTGGCTTTCCCCACTCCCTAGCCTGCCCCCTCTGGCCTCCCCTCTGCACTGTTTCCCCACAAGATGCCTCTCTTGACTGACAATTGCCCTAGTAGGTTAAATAACAGGTTATAAAGAATACCATCTATAAACATGGCTTTTTCCTTAAGGCTTTATTAACCAGATTTGGTATTTCTCACAGTCTCTGGAAGTTACTGTTTAGTAAGAAAAATATTGGAACATCTTCACCTATTGTATAAGTTTCCAGCCCTAGGGTGTTTGGTTCCAGGTTCTTCCCACCCTGGCTCCAATCTCACGTTTCTGCCTCCTCAGGCCTTCCTAGACCCTTCTCTCTCCCCAGATAGGAGAATAAAAGGTGGGAAGAAGTGACCTGGGGCCATGGGAGTACTGAGAGTTGAGTTTCTTGGGTTTAGTCCTGTCTCTGCTTATAACTGCTTTTGTGACCTTGCATAAGTTCCTACCTTTATTTGGACCCATTTTCTTCCCTTTAATTTGGGTGCATGAGTCATCCTGGGAGACTGTCAGTACCTCCAAGGGTGACTTTTGAGATTCGCAAAGAGCTTATTTGTTTTAAATCATTGTATTAGATGTGATTTGTTTTAAATCATTGTATTAGTTTCCTGTGGCTGTTATAACAAATGACCACAAACCGGGTAGCTTAAAACAACAGAAATTTATTCTCTCATGGTTTGGGGCCTAGAAGGCTGAAGTTAGGGATTTTAGCACATCAGCACTCCCTCCAGAGGCTCTAGAGGAGAATTCATTCCTTGTCTCTTCTAAGTTTTGGTGGCTGCTAGCATTCCTTGGCTTGCCTCCTTATCTCTGCCTCCATGGTCATATTGCCTTACTTCTGTGTATGTCGCATCTCCCTCTGCCTCTCTCTTCGAAGGATACATGCGATAGTATTTAGGGTCCACAAGATAATCCAGGGTAATATCCCCATCTCAAGATCCTTAATCACATCTGCAAAGACCCTTTTTGCAAATAAGGTAATATTTACAGATCCCAGGGATTAGGACTTGATATCTTTGGAGGCCATTATTCAGCCTACTATAACCATAGCATTAAATTCATTTAAAAATGTCACCCAACACTAAAAGCAAGTGTGAGGTTTTTGTGTTTATCAAAGGGAAGGAGGAGTTTAAAAGGGTTGAGAAACAGTGGAAAAAATGACCTGTAAGGATCCTCCCGGTCCTATCCCTGTGCAATTCTGACTACCACATGCTGAGGGAAATGCAAGTTATTGATTTTCAACCAAACCAAGTAGTGACAGTCAAGGAGTGACATTCATTGCCACTAGACAAAATTGATCCCAGGCACATGGCGATGAGGTCTTCCTGTGGATGAAGTACTGTCTAGATCTATGGGGATCATGGGTTCAGCTGAGGACCCATGATTGCAGGGTCATGACACTGGCTGTTTGTTTCAGAACAGATGGAACCCAGGCCAAGCTGGAAGATTGGGTGGAGAGGCCATAGTAACAGGCTTTTTTAACACCCCAGGACTCTATTCCATTGTCAATGCTCCCAGTCGGCCCAGGTTATGCCCACTGCACACCCTCACCATGGGAAGATGATAACCTCTCAGACCATTCCAGATAAGTCTGTAGACCCCTAAGCCTGTGACTTGCAGGAGAGGATGTGGGGGGAACCCAGACAGGACAGAGAATTGTCACCATGGATCACTTTGCTTCCCCCATGCCTACCATGCCCCCCCATCCCTGCCTGTAGCCTCACAGCCTCCAGGAGCCACAACCAGGGCGTGGGTGGGGAAAGATTGGTGTCAGACACTTTTATTTATTTATTTATTTATTTATTTATTTATTAAATCTTTATTGTTCAGTTTATTACAGATGTTCATCTCTCCCCCCACCCCCTCATAGCTCCCCTCCACCAGTTCCCATCGCACCCCAGGCCTTCACCACCCCCACACTGTCCTCGTCTATAGGTGTGAGATCGTTGTCTTATCTCTTCCCTCATCCCCCACACCCCCTTCCCTCTGAGGATTGTCAGTCCACCCCCTTTCTATGCCCCTGATTCTATTCTATTCACCAGTTTATTTTGTTCATCAGATTTTTTATTCACTTGATTTTTAGATTCCCTTGTTGATAGATATGTATTTGTTGTCACTTTGTTGTTCATAATTTTTATCTTTACCTTTTTCTTCTTCTTCCTCTTCTTAAAGAATACCCTTTAGCATTTCATATAATACTGGTTTGGTGTTGATAAACTCCTTTAGCTTTTTCTTATCTGTGAAGCTCTTTATCTGACCATCAATTCTAAATTATCGCTTTTCTGGGTAGAGGAATTTTGGTTGTAACATCTTGCTATTCATCACTTTGAATATTTCTTGCCACTCCCTCTGGCCTTGATTCTTGGGACCCTCTAGTCTGCTGTTGGATCTCTGTATATTATATTTTATTTCAGTCAGTGTATGCTTAATTTCTGATTGGTCCTTTTTCATATCCTTGAGGGTCTCACTACATTTCTCAGAGGTTTCTAGAAGATTTTTGAGTAACCTTATAACCGTGGTTTTGAACTCTATAGTAGTTTGCTTTCCTCCATTTCTTTCATTTGTGACAATTTTCTTTGTCTTCACATTTTGGCTGCTTTCCTGTGTTAATAGAGTGGCATTGTGTGCTAGGTGTCCTATAGGGCACAGTGGCTCAGCCTCTCCAATCACCTGAGGTGGACACTCTTGGAGCACCCCTTTTTGGGTGCACAGTCTTGTTGTAGATAAGCCTTGATTGTTGTAGGTATCACTGGGAGGAATTGACCTCCAAGCTGTGAGGACCAGCTGTGTCTACAATGGAAGAACTGCTGTGCTGGAGACACCCTTATGGGCAGGGCTTGCTTCAGTGGGGCTTTGGTGTTCACTGAGTCTGCCCCTTGAGTGTGCCACTTATGGATGTGAAGAGTTGTAATATGGTATGGTCTCACACTGACAACAGTGTACACTGGCTCTTGGATCTCCAAGGAGGTGCAAAGTCAGCCACTGCCTGAGGCAACCCAGCAGGAGCTACAGAGAGATCTGCAGATTACTCCTCTTTGTTTGGGGTTTGGAAGTGCCCAGATGAGGCCCAGCTGTGGAGCAAGGCAGACTGCTGAAGCTGAGCCTTGGGCCTTCTTTTGGAAGCTTTGGAACTCTCACCCAGCTGCAGTTTGTTAGGTTTTAGGCTGCAAAGGACAGGCTATTCATATGCAAAAGCCGCTGGGTACAGCTTGGGTGGGGTTGTAAATTGGGTGGGGCAGGGTCTCAGGGAATCACCAGGGCAGAGCAAACAGCAGTGGCTGCCAGTCAGCCCTGCACCAGGGAGGTCCCCGCGTCTCAGCATCCTGAGCCCCCACACAGGAACAATGATCGCTGTAAGCATCTCTGAAAGCCTCTTTTGTGTTCCAGCCCAATGCCAGACAGTCCAGTTTCTCCCCATATGATTCTGGGTCCCCAGAGTCTCACCCAGAACTGGAGTTTAGAGCAATCAGGAGCTTTTATCTTCCTCCCGATTGAAAAAAACAATAACACACCCAGTTGCCAGCCCGCACCTCCTTACCTCTACACCTCCTACCAGTCTCAATGTGCTTTTTTCTTTCCTTATAGTTGTAGAACTTCCACTCAGCCAGCTTCCCTGTTGTTCTGGATGATATTTGTTTTGTCTTTTAGTTGTAGTTTTGATGTGGTTGTGAGAGGCAGCAAGTACACGTGTTTACCTATGCCGCCATCTTGGTTCTCTGGTGTCAGACACTTTTAGGCTAAAATCTTGGCTCTGCCATATTTGCCTGACTTTTCTTGGGCAGATTTAACCTTCCAGGGCTATGGGCCTGGGAAGTCAGAGAAGGGGAAGCTGGGCCTAAGTGAGAGTTCTGTTGGATCAGCTTGCACTCTGTCTTGCCCACTCAGGGGAACTGCCCGAGGATAGATGAGGAAGTAGGAACATCCTAGTGTATGAGGAGGTCAGGCTGAGTGAGCCTTCACTCTAGGGGAAGGCACAGGAAGGATCCTCCAGCCCAAAGCAGCACAGGGGGATGGCCAAGCTCCCTGCACACTCATTCCCTGCTTTTCTCTCCAAGGCTTCCAGCCTGGTTCCCTTCCTGGGCCTGCTGTCTCTCCTCCTCTCCCAAGTGAGGACTGAGGCCCCAGTTCTGTTATATGAGGTGTGTAGATCCAAACAGAATCTGTCTGGAAAAAAGGCTCAGAGGCAAGTCAGGCCAGGTCAGGGTAGAGAGGCAGGTTCTGGGGCCAGGATCTGGGCTCAAAGCCAACCTCTGCATTCACTGTCTCCCTGAGCAAACCAGGAACCCTCCAGGGCCTCAGGACTCTCCTCTGACCCCCAGAAGAATGAACACTCCATGAGGCTGCACCAGCTAGGGTTCTAGTGTCCAGGGATGGGTGCACACAGCTGGCCTGCCCTGCAGCTGCCCCAGAGAGCAGGCTCCTGGCCTGGAGCCAAGCCCAGGTGATCTCCATCTTATTTTCTAGGTGTTTCTCTGCCTCTGGTTCTCTCTCCTGATATCTGCTTTCTTTTCTCTCCCTCCTGGACCCTTGAAATCCAAATTATATAGCTGTCAATCTTTCCTTTTTCATTCCTTTCTCTCAACTCCAACTGTCCACACCCAGTTAGCTCCATGGCCTGCCACACTTTTCACAGAAAGAGCTCTCATAGCTGTTCCTTTTGGCCCACTCCCAAAGTTGCCACTCTAGCTGAGACACTCAAATGGCTCCTCTTCACTCATTGCCAAAACATTGTCCCCAAATTCCATTTCCATCCTGTCCTCACAGTACAGTTCTCTGGCAAGTCAAAAGCAAACCACTCCTGTTGTTACTCAGACGATCTGTCCTCTGTCTGGGTTCCCCCCACATCCCTCTCCTGCAAGACTAGGAACAAGGAAGGGATGGATATATGGCCTATCAGAGGTGGCGGGGTCTTGGGTTTTCCCCGAGTGCACAGATGAGGGGTCTTGGGCTTTCCCCGAGTCTGTTGGAAGAGGCAATCCTGGGACCTGAGGCAGAATTGTAGCTGGGGAGACCCAGGAAATAACCCAGAGGGTGTGCTAAGACACAGTGGCAAGGGAGTGGGTATACAAGGACTCTGGTCACAACCAGCAGAATCAGGTGGAACAAGAAAATTTCTACATCTAAAGCTGTTTTCTAGGGTCATCAATGAAAACTGGGAAGGCCTCCCATTCACCAGGCCCAGTGCTGGGCTTGTGCTCAGGTGTGGGAATAGGAGCCCAGAGGGCTGAAGAGGGAATTTGGAGTGGCGATGGTTAGATTCTGGAGGAGGAGAGAGGAACCACAGAGGCTGGGGCTGGGGTAAAAAGGGCCCAAGAAAGATCCTGCTGAGAGTCAGCCAGACAAAGAGAAGTTCTGGAGACAGGTCCGTAGAATGTTTCTGGGGTATGCAATATAGAGCCCTCCTTATCTGCTCTGTAACATCTTTAGTAAAATCTACATCTCTCACTAATGCTCAGGTGAGTGCATTGCTTGGGAAAGTGTGGAGGGAGTTGGGTTTCTTAACTGGATGATCCTGGTGGGGGCAGAGAAAGGCACTGAGGGTGCAAAGTCAGGAGAAGGAGACCTGAGATAGAAAGCCCTGGGAATTCCCAGAGACCTTCTATACCAGACCCCTTTTGTGATTGGGGGACATGAGAACAAAGCAGTGTATGGTCTACCATTCCTGGGCAGAAATGGATGGCTAGGCCCTAGAGGAGGGTAAAGGGTTACGTGAGTGAGTGTGTATGTGTGCGTGTGCAGAGAGTGTGCATGTGAGCTAAGAAAACTGCATTGGAACCTTAGGCCTGCAGAGATTTAATGTGACCACAGGTCAGTGTAAGCTCCCACCTCCCATATCCCTGAAGAAAATGCTGCTGGAGTATCAGTGCCAACACAGCTGTAGCCACTGACAGGGACTAACTCCAGCAGCCTGCCAAACTGTACACAGCCCTGCAAGGGCATGGACACTCAGCTGCAGATCACAGGATGCCTTTTCTGGGCCACAGTTCTCTGGTTTCTTCTCCTTGAGGCCATAGCACCAGGATCAACCTATATATTGGACTGTGCATGCACCCCTGGCGTTCTTGGTTTTATCATAGGCAGGAAGCCCTGGGAAAGGAAAAACACAGTCAATGAGGGTAGAAAGAGGTTATTATGTAATTTTATTAGTAAAAGGATGCAATCTCATTTTGCACTTCTCCCTGTGGAGAGGACATATAAGTTGTTGTTGCCTTAACTCTGACCTCACTTAAGCAGTATATTCCTGGCCTGGGAGAGGCAGTTGGAGGCTCTGCAACCCTGACCCAAGAACCTGTGGGGTCCTTGAGGCAGCACAATGTGATGTATCAATGAGGAGAGTCAGAGCATTGAGTCTGGTCTTTCTGATGTTTTCTTCATGTTTCCAGAAATTTAATGGTGCTTTGCAATGTGTAATTTTTTCATAGTCCAAAAGGTATGGCCTGGCTTTTCAGGGGTGTACTAGGCATGCTGAATCCTTTGCCCAAGAAACACTAGAATGTTTATGTTAGACAATTACCATCTGTGGCCATGATGATGCCACCGATTTAGGATTGGGATGACAGACTCCCCCCAGCTTCAGAACATGTTGTAGGCCTGGTGAAATGCACCATAGGCTGAAGACAACTCTAGACTAAGTCAGGCTAGGCAAAATCTTGATGCTTTTCACAGGTGTGGCCAGTGCCAAGAGGAGGCAGGAGCCTGTAACAGATGCCTCTAGGACCGTGGTCAGCAAACTGCAGCTCGCAAGCCACATGTGGCTCTTTGGCCCCTTGAGTGTGGCTCTTCCACAAAATACCACAAAAATACCACAAAATACCACATGTGGGCGCGCACGTACAGTGCAATTGAACTTCATGGCCCATGTGCAGAAGTCGGTATTTTGAGGAAGAGCCACACTCAAGGGGCCAAAGAGCCGCATGTGGCTCGTGAGCCGCAGTTTGCCCAGCTGCAGTTTGCCAACCACTGCCCTAGGAGATCTCATCCTTCCTGGTTCTATCCCCAAAGAGATTTCTGCTGATGTTGGCCATTAGGCATAAAAACTTAAATTGAAGTTACACTGAAAAACAATGAACTATAGTTACTGAGAATTCAGTGTGTTTTAGACTTGGGCTAGAGCCAGCGGTTGCCAACTGGTGATCCACGGCCCACTGGTGGTCCATGAGGTCCGATAGGTTGGTGACCACTGTTAGACCCCTGGATCCAATAGCTAACAAACAGTCATGGTTATTGTGTTGAGATGAACCACATGAAATTGCCCATTTTGTAAGTCAAAATGGTTAAACATTGGATATTTCATGTGTTTCAATTAATACTTGAGAAGCTCAAAGATAGGTGAGGGAGACAGATAGGTAAAGGGGCAACTGGAATATACTATGACAAGCTTGGATATGACAAACACAGGGAGCTACAGAAACCCCAAGGAGAGAAGTAAGCCTGAATCAGGGTATCATAGAAGGTTTTCCAGAGAAAGTGGCATTAATAAAAGCTGAAGGATGGGTAGGGGCAGCCAGGCAAGGATTGGGACAGGAGAGGAGATGTGGGGAATTGTAGGGAATATGCAGAAAAGCCCAGAGACGCAAGAGAACATGGCATATTTGAAGACCTGGTGTGGCCAATGCACTGAGTTCAAGAAGAGGCCTGGTGGGAGGTGAAGCCTGAGAAGTAAGCAGGGCAGGATAAGAAAGGGCTTCCATGTTAGCACATTGGATTGGACTTCACCTTAATGTAATGAGGAGCCACTGGAAGTTCTAAACAGACACTCTATAAAGATCTAATTTCCAGAGTGGAGGCAATAGATCAGAGGAAAATACTGGAGGTGGGGCAACAGTTAGGAGGTTCTCAGGGTGAGAGATGGTTTTGGGTTGGACATGGGCAGCAATGGTGAATATGGAGAGGAAAGGAAGATTAAGAATGATTGAGTGGAGAAATGCCTGAACGTCTTCTATTATTTGGAGACTGAGTAGAGCAGAGACCATGCTTCCTCCTACAGAGATCCTCAGTGGAGTCTGCAACATTTTTTTCATACACTTCTCTCTGTTGTCAGAGAGAAATACATCTAAGAAGATGACTGTATTGGGGAGCTGGGAAGAAAAGTCCATGCATTTCATGGATTGGGCTTGGGAGCAATAGAACCTAGCCTTCCAGGAAATAAAATGCCATCTTATTCTCAGCCCTGGCCTATGACTGCATACCTTTCCTGTTCTATTTTTGCCTATCAGCTTCTGAAACTGGAGTTTCTGATTTTTTCCCATCTAAATAAGTCCAGCTACCCCTTATGCTTTTGCTGACTCAGTCTGGGCTCCTGATCACCTGATCTAATTCACCCTATGAAGAAGTTCTGGATCTTGCCGTGATCCCTCTCTAGTCACACCCCACCTTTTTTTTTTTTTTTCTATTTTAGAATGCCTACTTTATTTTTTTTTAATATATTTTTTATTGATTAAGATATTACATATGTGTCCTTGTCCCCACGTTCCCCTCTACCCCCCCCCCGCTCTTGCCCT
>NW_006282815.1:254112-255391 GCF_000327345.1 Myotis davidii
ACCCCATGAGGGAAAGCTGCCCTCAAAATCGCCTGCTGCCAGACAGTCCAGTTTCTCCCCGCATGAGTCCTGGGTCCCCAGAGACTTCCCGGAACCGGAGTTCAGAGCCGTCGGGAGCTTGTGACTCCCTCCGGATTCAAAAAGACCACCGCGTCCTCGGGTGCCAGCCCCTTTCCGCGCGCGCGAGCCCCGTACCTCTGCGCTTCACTTCTGCAGCTTCTCTTGTTCTCAGTGTGCCTTTCCTTCCTTCTAGTTGTAGAATTTACAGTCAGCCAGGCTTCCTGTGGTTCTGATGATGTCCGTATTGTTTTTCTGAGGTATTAATCAATTGTTGTGAGCGGCATTAATTTCCCGGTGTTTATCTCTGCCGCCATCTTAGTTTCTCCCACACCACACCTTTAACTCAGCCACGTTTTCCATGCTTTTGAGCATCCACTGGCTCTGAAAGTCTTCTATTCAAGGATAGCTGTGCTTGGTGAAGCCAAGAGGGGCAGAGTGATAACTACTGGCTCCTTTAGTCTGGGAGTTACAGACAAGCCCATCCCAGACCCAAGCTATGCGATAAAGCCTAATCACAGGCCTTTTATATTAGTATGGAAACAGGGTATTCCCAAACCAACATTGCCCTCCAAGGAGTGGCACTGTCCCTGATACTGGCTGGTACTTCCCAACACATACTGTCCTTGATGTCCCTCCTTTTCAGTTTCGAGGCGAAATTCTTAAACTAAGATCTAGAGGGATTATGGGAATCACAGTCCTCCCTAGAATCACCTTTGCTACCCCACTGAGGAATTCCTCTATGGCAGACAAAGTAGAAATGAAATGAAAAATGATTTGTGAGTGCCAGACACATGCTCTCATGCACTCACACAGCTTAGTTAGCTTAGCAAACACCTATAGCACTAAACTGTCTTTTAACAATAAGCAAAAAGGCATGAGAGTCGTTGCCTTTAGTTCAAGGACTGGCAAACTATGGCCCACAGTCAAATCTGGCCCACTACCTGTTTTTGTAAATAAATTTTTATTGAAACATAATTATATTCATTTGTTTCCTAATTGTCTTTGGCTGCTTTAGGTCTATAACAGCAGAGTTGAGCAGTTGCAGCAGAGACCATATGACCCACAAAGCCTAAATATTTACTAACTGCCCTTTTATAGAAAAAACATTGCCAACTTCTGCTCTAGTTATTCCATTTGGGGCAGATATTTGTTCTGAGCAGAATCCGATATTATTCATGACTCCCTTTATCCCTACCTTCCTTCCCAGATCAGGATGAGG
>NW_006282815.1:255536-265130 GCF_000327345.1 Myotis davidii
TACCTGTATATGTCCAACATCCATCATCTCTTTAAATTTAAACTACTTTTCTCAACTAGTAATTCAGTGGTGTTCTCTGTACTCTTTCCACAGAAGTTTCCTAAACCCACTCATCTTGGTCACACAGCTTTCTGCTCATCTTCCCCATTCCAAGCTAGACGATACCAACAGTTAACCCAGTATTCACCTCCAGGGGACTCAAACTTCTTTATAACCTTTCTCAGTGAGTTAGGACTTTGTCAGTTGCAAATTACAGAAACCTTATCCAAATTAGCTTAACTTTAAAACAAAAAGTTTTCTACAAAATCTAGAAGCTTATCTATGGCTCCCAGAACTCAGGTGATACCATCTGAACTCAAAAATATGTCATTTCTTGGTGCTGTATTCCTCAGTATTAGCTTCATTTGAGTAGGCCTTTACCACATGGCAGTCAGAAAGCTACGAACAGTTTCAGCTTCTCATATCTCTCAATATCTTCAGAAAAGAGAGATCCCCTTCATTATAACAACAACAACAACAAAGAACTGAGTCTCAGTGGCTTGGATGGGGTCATGTGATCATCTCTGAGACAATCACTGTGGCCAGGAGAGTGGAATATTGTGAGCGGCCTGGGGTGGATGTTGGGTAGGCAACCCAACTGGACAGGCAGATTTAGCCTGGCAGAGGAGGGTTTCACAGAGGAAAACGCTCCTACCAGATGGAGAGTGAATGGATGCTGACCTGACAAGAACTATAGAAAACATTTCACCTGACCTGCTGGGTCTGTATTACTTATCCCTCCGGATTTTTACTTTCTCCTTCTCTGCTGTCTTCTCAAGAGACTGTACCAACATTTGAGTCTCTTCCAGAACCACATGATAAAGCCTGTGCTTCCTGGGCTATAATATACTTTCCCTCTTACCTGTTCATCTACCCTCTCCTTTATCTCATAAGCCCTGGGGATGTTCAGCTCCCACCATCAGTTTCCCAAATGTCCCAGGTCTTCACTGTGTCTTTGCACAGCCCATCGCCTCTGCCTTTCTCACTTTGTCTGCAGGAGGCACTTCTGATTGATTCTCTGGGTCAAGAATCCTGTCCTCTGGGAAGCCCCCTCCCCTCTAGAGTAGAAGACAGCATCTCTACTCTGTTATCACTGCCCCTGCACCAATGTCTTGCTATTCCTCTGATCCAGCAATTACCCCCACAGGGTGTATCTTTGTCTTCTCTTTTAGACGATGGGTTCTTAAAGGACAGGGACATTTTCAGGAAATGTTCGCTGAATGTACGCATCTTATCAGTGAGCTGGTCTTTGTATGACTTTTCCAACTCCAGACTTATAGAAACGCCAGTCCCTCTAAAATCCCAAAGGATTAATTGGAGACCACAGGCTTAAAAGGAAGATGAAGTCAATTAGACACATTACTAATTAATTCAGTAAATATTTAGTGAACACTTTATGTGCCAAGCAATGAAACCATGGGATGATTTGGCTGTTTCCAATCTCAAGAAACTCAGTTTATGATAAACAAAGGAAAATGTCTCGCCTTTTTATCACTCTCTCCCCAATACCTAACTTAGTATCTGACACATAGTCAATGTTTACTAAAGTCGCTGAACAAATAAATGAGTAAATGAGTACGTGAAGGAGCTAATGTGTTAGAAGGTGTAGCTAAGGCTCTGTCAGAGTGTGGGATCCAAAGAGACAGCTGGATAGGTATTGTTCCATTGTCTCCTGTATACTGAAAGTGCCAGGAACGGTACCAGTTGCTGGGGGTTCAGGGAGTAGGAGTAACCCACTGCTGACTCCATGGCCAATGCCCCCCATGCTTACAAGAGAGTGTGAGAATTGCCAAGCAGAGGTGGACTGAGAACTATGATAAGAAAATGTGGTGGGAGAACCAAGATGGCAGTGTAAGGTACAGACCTGTGCATGCTGCCTCCCACAACAACATTGAAACTACCAACTATAAGACAAACAGCTATCATTCAGAACCATGGGAAAGCTGGCCCAGTGTAAGCTCTACAACTGGAAGGAAAGAAAGAAGAGCATTGAGACTGAGCAGGATGTACAGAGGTGCCAATAACAGAGGTATGGAGTTGCACGCCAGGCAGGCTGCAACTGGATGCGCGGTTTTTTTCGATCAGAAGGGGTTACAAACTCTCGAATCCACTGAGCTTGTTTGGGGCAGGATTCTGAGATCCCAGACCCCTATGGGGAGAGGCGGGATGGCCTTGCAGCGGGTCGGAGAGTGAGGGTGGCTTTCTTGTGGAGCTGCTCACCAGCACTCGGGGACTCAGAGACGCGGAGTCACGGAGAGGCGAGGAGTCACGGAGAGGCGAGGAGTCACGGAGATGCCATCGCTCTTTGTTCCACCCTGGTGATTCTCGGAGACCCCGTCCTCCTCAATTTACATCCGCACCCAAGCTGTGCCAGTGGCACATAAGGAACCACCTGTGCTTTTGCAGCCTAACCCAACAAACTGTAGATGTCAACTCCTCGCATACATAAAGGACACACTCAAGAAGCAGAATCAGGTTTGGAGGAAGCCGGAGCTGGACCTGGCTGGGCCGGCAACATGGAACCACTGTACCAGCAAATGCACAAGCAGGTCCACCAGATTCAGTCTCACATGGGACCCTGGGAGACGGCAGACAAGCAGTCTGTGCACTTAGTAGAAAATGAAATCCAAGCAAGCATACCAGATATTCAGCCACCAAGAACGCCTGGAGATTTTGTCCAGCAAGAAGCCACCCAACAAAAGACAGAATGCCAAACTTCATGTTGACTAGTTAAAGTATGATGTCTAGCACCTGCAGACTGCTCTCAGAAAATTCCAGCATCGACGATATGCAAGGGAGCAGCAGGAGAGATAGCGAGAGGAGCTTCTGACTCGCACCTTCACCTCCAACGTGGAATGCAGCACCCCCTGCAAGGCTGTGACAGCCCCAGCAAGGCTGTGATGGCCCCTGTGAGGCTGAGACGGCCCCTGTGAGGCTGAGACGGCTCCTGTGAGGTTGAGACGGCCCCTGTGAGGCTGAGATGGGTCCTGTGAAGTTGAGACAGCCCCTGTGAGGCTGCGACGACCCCTGTGAGGCTGAGATGGCCCCTATGAGGCTGTGCCGGCCCCTGGGAAGCCGAGAAAAATACCACATGATCTCACTCATTTATGGATAATAAAGACCATTATAAACTCATAAAAAAGGAGCATGATGGTGAATAAGTTAATGAAGATTAAATTTTAAAAGGCATAGTGTATATGTTCATTACATTGTGCATAGTGCACAAAAAAATGAGGAGCAAAAGTGAACAGGTTGTTAATGAAAAGGAAGTAGCCACAGTTCATTTAAAAAAGGGCAGTGCAGCCACGGTGGTCCAGTGGTTGCTCAACCTATGAACCAGGAGGTCATTGTTAGATTCCTGGTGAGTGCACATGCCCAGGTTGCAGGCTCAATCCCCAGTGCTGGGTGTGCAAGAGGCACCCAATCAATGATTCTTGCTCACTACTGATGTTTCTATCTATCTCTCCCTCTCCTTTCCTCTCTGAGATCAATTATATATATCAAATGACTGACCATATCAAGCATTGGCAAGTATGTAGAAAAACTGGAAATCTCATACATTCCTGGTGGGTACATGAAAGTGAACAACCATTATGGATCACAATTTAGCAATTTCTTAACTCCAACATTCACTTATCCTGACTCAGACATTACACTTTGAGTTGCTAACACAAGAGAAGTGAAACATACATAGGTACATATATAGTACTATATACAAATATTCTAGCAGCTATATTTGCAGTAGTCAAACTGGAAGTAATCTAAATCGCCCATAAACAGATTAATGGATAAACAAATGATGTATCCATAGAAAAGGTACTCATCAGCAAAATAAAAAGAATGAACTATTCATATAAGCATCATCAAAGAATTTCAAAATAAAGAACCATGAATTAAATCAGAAAAAAATAAGCTTTTTATAAATCAAGTCATATAAAATCCTAGAAAATACAAACTAAGCCAGTTTGGCTCAGTGGCAAACTAGTCTATTATCAGTGAAGGTAAATCAATGATCCCCTGAAGGCCTGGGGAGGGGAAGGGCAGATTATAAAGCAGCATGAGGTAAATTAGGAGTGATGGTCATTTCATGATTATAAGTTTCATGGGTTCATATGTAAGTCAAAACTGAACACACTGTATATTTCAAATAGGTACAGTATATTGTATGTCAATGATACCTAAATAAAGCTTTTAAACTGGTTCAAAAAAATGTGGTGGGGGAGTGTAAAGAGGGGAAGCCAATGAATTTCTTTTTTTTTCTTTTTTGATTAAGGTATTACATACCTTATCGCCCCATTGTCCCCCACTCCCCCCCACTCATGCGCTCACCCCACTGTTGTCAGTGTCCATTGGTTAGGCTTATATACATGGATACAAGTCCTTTGGTTCATCTCTCCCCCTTACCCCCATCCTCCCCTGCCTTTCCTCTGAGGTTTGACGGTCTGATTGATGCTGCTCTGTCTCTGGATCTGTTTTTGTTCATCAGTTTATGTTGTTCATTATATTCTGGATTTCTTGATTGAGCAGTAGGTGTCTTTCATAATGAGATCTCTATGTTCTCAGCCTTTTCCAAAGTTTTCTGTGGGAGCCCCAAGAAAATACTAATCCATTTGATCAAGGAAATTATCATTCATATGAGGGATGAAACACTCATAAGACAGTAAGAAGAAAACTAGTAGACAATGGCTGGCTACATGCTAAATTCAAGACAAAGAAAGTCACAAAAGAGAGACCTCAGGTACATAGTGGTCCCAGGTGTTTGGGAAAAGCTTCCTGGAGGAGGAACATTCAGGACAGGAAGCTGTGGGGACTATAGACCTTTGAAGGTCTCCAATGGCAGGCTGGGGCCCTTTTATACAGTTACAGTTTACTCTGTAGGTAGCAAAGAGTCATTGAAGAGTATTGACCTGGGAGAGGTATAATTAGATATGGATTTTAGAAAATTTAATCCCATACATAATATAGAGATGAGGGTGGGAGATGGGGATGCGAGATAAGATCAAGGGGCACTAGCTTTGCCATAGCACCAGTGAAAAATCATGGCAGCCTCAGTCACATCCTTCAGGTGAGATGCCTGGCTCCCAGCAGCTGGATGGCCATCACAGACAGTTCCTTTCCTTTGGCACCTGGTCTAGTAAATATTTCTTGGGGGTTGCAATCATTCATTCATTTAACAAATATATATTGTTCTAAACCCAGGCCTAGGTACTGGGAATAGATCTGTGATCAAAACAATGAAATCCCATGTCCTTGTGGGGCTCCCACCCTAATAGTCATCTGTACTGCCAGGGAGAGAGGAAAGTGGTCCAGAATTGTGTTTCAGGGAAGTACATCTGGGAGGTTCTATTGGCAATCAATCCATTTCCCCTTCTCCAACTCTCTCCTATAGCCCCTTTGGCTAATAAGCCATGTGCTTCTTCCATTTTATCCAATTTAGTCCTGATCCCCAGCAGAGCCTAATGAGGTGGATGGTGGGGCCCATTATGCAATGATAATGTGTGGCCAGGACTCCTGGGATGCCCCTGGCAATGGCTTCCCTTAGGGAGCACTGAGGCAGGGGGCATGTATGGGGACATGCTGCTATTCATCAGGCACGGGGTTAGTAGGGAGGCCCTGTCTCAGGCCAAGGAGGCTTCCTCAATGCCTGAGTTGGTCCATGGGTCCTGGGGAGGACCACATCTCATCAAAACCAGCACTGGTATCCACAGAATGCTGATCAGACTCAGACATCAGGATCTAAGATGATACTGTGATGCAGAAAATACACAAAATAACCAGGCAGCCTTTATAATTAACTTCCGCTCCCTTCCAGCAGTCATTTGGAGTTAATGGTTTCTTAATTCAGTGCTCATTTTGGTGACTTTAATTTCCAATTAATTTTGCCGATTTTCCTTTGAGGTGCTCATGGTGTGATAGAAATTCCTGCAAGGTAAAGTCCCCACCATGGGGACCTGCATGGGGGCAGCTGAGGTCAAACTATCACCAGAAGGCTGGGCTCTACCTGAGTGCAGAAGTCAGAGCCTCCTGAGTCAAGAGGGTCCTTGAGGGGCATAGGGGACAGGGGAGAGCTGATAAAGTAGTGCAGGGGTGATGATGCCCTTAAATTTAGCTGGCTCTTGATGAGAGTGGGGTAGCAGAGGAAGCCCACCCCTGCTGGAACTATAAGGGATGCTTCAGGACTAGGGACAATGTCCTCCCTTCTGTCAAGCAAAGGGGGAGGGATTTTTTAAAATCTTAGTGCTCTGAGCCAGGACCATTGGTACCTGCCCAGATCCCCTTTGCTGGGCCTATGCCCAGCTGCTGCAAGTGTCAGCTGCTAATGGCACACAGCACCCACTTCTTTAGAATTGCCTTTGGCAAATGGAATTCACTTCTGCTGGGAGGCTCCACCCTCCCTGCTGCTCAGGCATCCGGTAGACATGTGCTGAGTGGTATAAGCAAAAGGCTGCTCTGTTGCACCTGTCCCTACCCCTGCCCCTTGCCACAGGGTGAGGCGGCCTCTCTGCTGTGGTTCCAGAGTATGCAGCCAGATGCCAGTTCTTACTTAAGTCTTTCTTATATTGTGTCCTTCTCCCTCCCTCCCTTTCTCCTTTGAGGATTGCTCCACAAATCTCAAGTTCCTCAATCTCTGTCTTGGGCTCAGCTCTGGGGAATCCAAACTGCAACAGTGCTTTATTACATTAAACTATTGTCTAGCTCTATGTTGTACAGATAATGTTCGAAGTCCTTTATAAAAACATTTCATTTTATCCTCATAGCAACCCTGTGAGGTAGGCATTGTTAGCATCCCTATTTTGAGATAAGAAAACTGAGACAGAGTGGTTGAGAGATTTGCCCAAGATCAACATAGATAGTAAGTGCAGAACAGGAACATGACCTCAGTCAAGCTGGTTGCAGACTCTGTAACCTTAACCATCATACTGCCTAACATGTAACCACTAACCCCAGCAACTGCCCTAGAGGCATATGCAACCGGAGGGATGAGGGATACCTTCTCCCGAGGTCTCTGTCAGGGGGATTCAGGCACAGGAAGTTGGGAAACCCTGCAGCTCTGGCTCCATGATGTCAGAGCACACTCTCCCCAACCACTCCAGGGATGTTACTGAGACTGATAACATGACTCAGTGGAGCCAGTGCTAGTGTGGAAGTCAGATCACCTAGGCTATAGAGCCACCTTCGGGACTTGGGACGAATAATTTTCACCAGCGGGTCTCTGTTTCATGAAGAGCCCTAGCTCTGAGTTTTTGGCTTTAGGAAGTAGAAACTTGGTGCTTCTCTGGTGATCCCTCATCAGAGGGTGAGCCCAGATGTCTGTCCATGAAAAGCAGGGAAGGTACATTTCAGGACCTGCAGGCATCAATGGCTTTGTCCCCAAGGGGTTGGAGGAAGGGTCATGGGGCCACAGAAGAACCTGGGTTGCAATGACCACTCAATGTCCATTTATGGAACACTCATCTGTCAAGCATTTGTCAGGTGCCAGTATTATGATGGGACTCTTCGCTTGTAAATCTGCAGGGGTACAATGGCGACAACTTCACAGCAATTGTCATCAACTCACTGACCCTTGCCCTATGTAAAGACCGCCCACCCCAACACACACAGCGATGATTGGAGTTTCCATGGGGTGCCTCCATTGTTCTGGGGTAACTGTTCTTTGCTATCAAGTGGGAGTGTGCCATGTTCTTGCTCTGCTGCCAGAAACTTTCTCAGTGATGCCCACTGCCTATAGAGCCACAGGAGAGGACTCCACTGCTGGCTCCATGGCCAATGCCTTTAATGACAAGGTCACAGCTGGCTGTGCTCCCAAAGATGCCAGTCCACAAGGGACCACGAAGCCTGCTGTTCTCTTTGACGCTCCTCAAAGGAAAAGAAGAGACCCCGTTCATTTCCTGAGGCAGGCCTGGAGTTGGGTGAAGACAGTGAGAGAGGGTGAATAGGAGCGGTGCAAATATTCTTTCCTTCTCCCCTGCCCTCCCCAACCCCCATCCTGCTTCCTCCTTTTTTTGACTTAACAAGACCATATCCAGGGTGGCCACCTCTCCACAGGCCAGGGAGGCAGGAAGGGGACAGAGAAAGACCCCGTCTGCCATCACCCTCTCTGTGAGTCCCAATCCCCTTCCACTTTCCCCCCAAAACCAGCCCTCACTAATGCCCGCGGCAACAGCTGCTGCCAGATCAAAGCATCTGGGAGAGCTCAGGACCAAGGCCTGTGGAGGGTGTCAGAGCCAGTGTGGCCATCACTGTAACAGATCCCAATCCCGCGCTGGCAAGAGCTGCAAAGTCCAGCTGGCAAGGGCTGTGAGTAAAAACGCTGCCTTTGTGGAGAAGGACACCAACTTTACTCTTGGAGCCAGGGCGACAGGTGGCATGTTGTGGCTGTTAGGGCAGCCCTGGAAGTCCCTCCTGGTTGTGCTCCAGCTTCTTTTCTCACCCTCTTCACTCTCCACAAGCACAGCTCTTACCACGCCCCTCTCCTGTTCAACAACCATAAAAGATTTTATAAAGCCCACTGGATGGCTCTAAACCACCTTTACTCATGTCACAGATTCCAGTTAAACCTAAACTTGCCCTTTGCTGCCAAGCCTCAGAACGTTGGCACATGGCATGTCCTCTGCGTGGAGTGCTCCACCGTCCTCTTTCCCACTGCGGAGAACCCGGGCCAACAGGCCTGTTACTAAGTCAGCCAATATTATTCCCTCCCCTGGTGCCCATGCTCTCCCCTGTCCCCATGGCCTTTGTCTTCCTAGATCCTGGGGAAGAATGCAGCAGAATTATTTTCATAGGGTTGGAAGGGACCTGAGAGCTTCAAGTCCTCCCACACCCTTCCCTAGATCAGTGATTCTCATATTTAGGATGCATCAAACCCCCTGAGAGGCCCACCATCAGAGTTTCTGATTCAGGAGGTCTGGAGTGGAGTCCAAGTATTTTCATTTCTAACAAGCTACCAAGTAATGTCAATACTGCTGGTTCAAAGACCACACTCTGGGAACTGTTGACCTAGATTTTGATTCAGAAGTTAACCTTGTATCTCTGTTTCCCCGAAGGACCCAATGCAAACACACCCACTCTCTGGTTTGGCTTTCATTGGTGGCTGTGGTGCCTGAGGGAGAGGCTGAGCTTCTAGGCACCTGCCATTCAGAGACCTGAGAAAGGTTTCAGCCATCAGTACTACAGTGAAGTCACTGACAAGAACACAAAGTTCTCCACAGGGAAAATAAGCACAGTGATCCATAAAGTAGCATGGTATAACCATCAGTAGTGGCAATAATAATAGTAATAACATGATTGTAATATAATGTCGTCTGCCCTAATATGCTAAATCCAGATTGACCTGAGCAATATAAAAGAATTACTGACGGGTCGGAAAATGGCGGAGGTATAAAGGGACGTGTCCTGTGCCTTCTCCTGGAGCAGATAAGGGTGAGCAGCTGAAACGGGTAGCATACAGCCCGAATAGGCAGAGGATTTTCAGCTGAGAGACTGTCTGCAGCTAGGAAAGACCGAGGACCCCCAGGAAAAAAAGGAACGGTTGGAGACTGCAGCTGCCTCCTTGTA
>NW_006282815.1:271169-278170 GCF_000327345.1 Myotis davidii
AACCCAGGGCAGGCCCCAGGCCTTGGCCACAGAAAGTACCAGCTGGAAGGCGCCGCCTATGAGCCAGGAGCCAGGCCTTCTCCATGCACCCAACCTGCTGGCACCTTGATCTCGGATTTTACAGCCCAGACATGTGAGGAAAACTCTTCCGTTAAAAAAAACCAAAAAAAAAAATAAAAAGAATTACTGACATACACAAATGCTCACAAAGTCTATCTTAGAAATACTTGGGGCCATTTGGAATATGGCAATGGTTATGACAGCTGTAACACCAAACTGCATTTGTACAAAGCTTTGGAGATTCTAAAGCACTTCCACTAGTTTGTTTGTTTGTTTGTTTGTTTAGCAGAGACACTGGGAAGTAAACAGACAGGCAAACTTCTTTGGTTTATAAAGGAGGCTCACATTTGGCAAATGTGGGTTGAGTACGTGTTATGTGCAGGTCAGTATAAGCGGGGACATGCTTATACTAAAATATTATTCATTGTTCATCAAGTTTAAATGGGTGTCCTGTGTTTTATTTGCTAAATCTGGCACCCTGACTGGGGGAGGAAGGAGGGAATAAAAAGAATAAAAAATGTTTCTTGCCCTCAGAACAAGTTCACAGCCTGGCAGGAGACGAAAGATCCCAGACAGATGATCAGGTCCATATGATCAGCGGGGTGAGAGCTGCGCTTCCCAAACTTGAATGCGTTCAGGAATCACCTGGGGATGTTGTTAAACTGCAGCTCTGCTTTAGGAAGCCCAGGGTGGGGCCCAAGATTCACATTTCCAACTACCTCTGGGCGATGCCATTACCACTAATCCCTGGCACACTCTGAGTAAGAGAAGGTGCGGAGGGAAGCTTAGAAGCTGTGGGAGCTCAGAGGAGGTACCTGGTTCCCTCTAGCGGTCTTCTTGGAGGATGTGGTACCTGGTGGGTCTTGGCTGGTAAGACTCAGGGGAGAAAGGCAGAGAAGGTGTTCCAGGTGAAGAAGCACCATTTGTGGAGTCCCAGTGGAGAAGAATTGCAGGTTAGGGAAGGGCAGGAGGGAACATGGATGGAGAAGAGGGTGTGAACCAGCAGGACTGGGCTCTGGGAATACAGAGATTAATCAGACAAAGTTGTTGCCATCTCAGACCCCCACCCTATCTCATAGGAGAGGAAGAGCTATAGACAGACCAGTATCATCCTATGTTCTGGTGCTGAGTTGGAGGTAAGCTCTGGAGTCGGGGGAGCCCAAGGCTTGTTGGATGAATGAATTTAATGTAAACTTAGTGCAGGGCAAAGGCCAGGCCCAGAGGAGGCCCAGCTGACACAATGACCCAGAGTCTGTATCCGAGGCCCTCACTCATTCACATCATCTCCACATCTTGGTCAGGATATCAGTGGCAGAGAAACTGGTTATGAGAGTAGCCTTGTATTCATGTGATTGGGTTCTGGAATCTGTAGTGATTATATGACCTTGGAGCACTTTAAAGTTACCAGAGCTGGGGTAGTAGCCCCCACAAGGGCTGTTCTAGTTCTTCATGTTCATCATAGCACCTAAGACAGAATCCATTCTCTCCCTCTTCCTTTGTAAATAGGTCATCTGTGTTTTAGCTTGGGACATGGCTTCTCAGAACAAGTCTACTCCCAGCCTCCTTAGATGTGATCTTGCCAATAGGGTGTGGTAGACATAGCCTGGGAATCAATCTGGGTGCAGTGCAGGAAGCAGGCTCTACTCTAGGCATTCCAAGTAAAATTGAACTTAATAATGAGGTGGGCACTTAAAAAGTCATTGGCAGGGCTGGAAACAGAAAGGTTGTGGGATACTGCTAGGATTTGTAGTCATGACAGCTACAGACCAGAGGCCAGGAAGCTCCAGAAAACCACTCCAGTGTTGCAGCTGCCCACAGACAGAAGGTGATCAGACAGCACACTGGATATCTAGCCACTAGTTGAAACTCCCATGGGCCAGAGGTTCAAGACCAGCTGCGTCCACTGCCTCAGGAAGAATGGCCTCCACCTTCTTTCTGCCTTCCAGAGCCCACGTGGGTGAAGCTCATTGGCTGGAACTAGTCACATCCAGAATCCTAGTGTTAAAGGAGTCTGAGTCATTCAGTGTTGAGGCTTCTAGGCTCTGTGATAAAGCAAAAGCATAGCAGGGCAGGACAGAGCAGGCCAAATGCCCCTGGGCAGTACTCACTATCACCCTTCCTGCCAGCTGGGATGCAATGGGGACAGCACCATCCTGGGGTGGCAAAGAATCACACTAGAGGTCTCAGGAATGCACCGGGAGCTGGGTGAGAAGTAAACTTATGTCATGTTTAAGTCATTGTTTCAGCAGCCAACCCTGTTCTGATACAGCACCACGAAGTATATAAAATGAGGCCTCAGAGATGTCACTTCCAGAACCTGTGGTGTTGACGGTACTGGATATCGCTTCTACCTGGCTATGGGGGCCGCAGCACTCAGCACTCTATCGACTGGCAGAGCAGTGTTTAGGGCCGTGGGTGCTGGTGCCAAATGCGGACCATTGAGTCTATGCGAAGGGAAATTGAAGTATGCCCAGAGGGGACGGGGTGCTGGGGAAGACTTCTTGTAGGAGGCGGAGCTGGGGATAGAGAGGAAGAGAAAAGCTTTCCGGTGGAGGCCATTTTCTGTCCCTTCCCCTGAGTCTCACCGACCAGAGAGCCGCCCTACCAGCTGTGGGGGCAGGAGACAGAGGTGTGGTGCCCAGTTAACCACAGGGCTGACCTTCAACCTGGAGCAAGATGGAGACTAGAGGGTGGCCTAGAAGGAATGAAGGGAAGGAGCTGGGCATTGCTCCAAATAGAAGAGACCTGTGTCTCTGAGCATTAGTTTCAAGACTCTGAAGACAAGGATGGGGATGGACTCACTCAAGAAATAGCCTCAAGTCATGTGGTAGTGCCTGATTCTGGCTTGCTTCCACCTCTGCCACACAGCATTCTCGCTTCAAACAGGGGTGTTCCTGACAGGCCTGCAGCCCGGGGGCACAAGGACAGGCACATGAGCTGCATGTCAAGCACTGGGGTTGGGCCACACCCAACTAGCCATTCTGTCTTCACCCACCTTTATAAAGAGGATATCATTGTGGGGATTAGGCCCCAAATGGCCAGGGTTAGGGCTTATTTAGGGTCCAGGTCAGGTCTGTCCAGGGTGAAGGTAGAGTCCAGGGCCAGGATTAGAAATTAGTCTTGGCCAGAGACCAGCCTGTGCTGGTCCAGACTCACAGCTTAAACTGTGACAAGGACCACAGCTCAATCTAAGGCCAGTGACAGGACTTAGTCTGGGACTGGTGTCTGGCTCATTTTTTGATGGGGAAAGTGTTGACCCTTGTGTGTGACCCGTGTGTGAGCTGAATTTCATTAGCTCCTTGGACAATAAGCCACAATGAAAGGCTGTCAGAGTGTGTAATTTCTTCATTTGTATCATGCTTAGCCTTCAAAACCATTTTACTCTGAGCCCTCTCTTTGCTCTTCCCCAAAACTTAGGGTTAGGCCCTTATCCCCTCTGGTGGAAGAGGACCTGCAGGCACAGAGAATTAAAACAAGCTTCCTTCATTCTCACAGCAAGTTCAGGAGAAGGAGTCAGGCAAGAAGCCAGTTGAGCAGGTGCCCAGCCCAGGGCAGCCTAGTGGACGCACAGCTTCCTGCAGTGATTTGGAGAGAAGCCCCAGGTCACCCTGAAGCCCACAGGCAGGCGGCCGGCTGGAGGAGTTTGGCAGCAGTAATGTCCTGGATCAGAGCCTTGGGCCACAGCCAAGGCAGTTTAGTTGGGGCAGAGGGTGAGGGCCGAGGTTTATTCAGCCTGTTCTACAGCAAGCCTGGGGGCAGGTGCCAGCAATTTCCCAGCCCTGAGTGATGGAGTCAGGAACCACCAAGTGTCCAGGAAGGACAGGGAGCCCCCCACCCAGCTCCTCATGGGCACGCTCAGCTGCTCAAGGAAATACAAAGTGATGGTAAGTGACAAAATTGAAAATGTAATTATGACAGATGGGACCAACCAGCAGGAATGATAAAAACTGATCCCCGGGCTCTGAGATTTAAAGTGAGGTCACAGAATGACCCCATCTTGGCCACACAACCAGCAAAGAGAAGACAAGAGAATGAGCTTGAGGACAGGAGCCAAGCTCTGTGGAGGACAGTGAGCAAGCGGCTTCAGCTGCACTGCACTGATAGAGACTGGGGTCAGATGTACTCTAACCTAAAGGTGAGGGTGCTTAAACATTGGTGTAAGTGTGACATAACCTCCTTTTTCCAATGACATGTCTATCCCTCCTGGACAGGCTTGGTCACAGGGCTCTGGGTAACAAGACCCCTCCAAGATCTGTGGGAATAAGAATGGCTCCATTATCAAATGAGAAGTCCGCGCAGGTGGAGGCAGATGGCATTTGGGAAGAGGGCAAGAGGAAGAGGGCTCAGTGTGTAGCAAGTCCCAGGAGCTTCCTGCAAACAGAGCTGGAGAGCAGGCCGCATGCAGGTGGACATCACAATGCTTGGCCCTGGCAATGTGAGGAGGTCTCTGAGTGACTCCTTTTGCTCCTTCTGAGCTTCCTTCCCCTAGGTCAGACCAGGGGCAGAGCAGGCACGGTGGCCGCTCCTCAGGAGGAAACAGCAGGCTGCCTAGCCCTGGGCTCTTTGAGGCTCTGATGGAGGGAAGCCTGTCAAGTCCATGTGGCAGATGGGATTCCTGGGATCTGTGGAAATATTCATGCAAGAATTGGGAAGCTTAGCACTGACATCTGGAGCAGACTTGTGTTGCCAACTACTGCTGAGAGAGCCGGTTTAGCTTTACCATGAAGGACTGAACTGGCCAGCTTCATTGGTCCCCATTCTATCAACCCCTTCTGCCAGGGCTCTGTGCTGGGCAATGGTACAGGAGAGAAGGTGGCCTCCTTATGCTTCGTGAGCTCCCAGGTTGGTGGGAAAGAAGAGACTCTAACTCCAAATCAAAGTAATCAAGGTAAGTTTCTATTTATTGAGCATCTACCCTTTTCTAGGCATGGGCAGGGTAGGCACTCACTGTGGAGGTTAAAAAGTTTATAGTTGGCTGGGAATTGAGGCATAGAAGCAATTAGATATAAGTGAAATAGTCAGGTATTAACTCAAGGTCACACGTAGTTCAAATATTAAGTGCACAGGAGCTAGGGGAAGGAAGAATTCGGTATAGGCCAGAATAATCAGTATAGGCTTCTTGGATGAGGTAGAATTTAAATCTGACCTTTGCAGGATAAGAAAGAATGGCTTGGAAGATTAGAGGAGGGGAATGCATCCCAGGTGGGCTCAGTTTATAGTAAACATGTAGAGATGGAAAAGAGTATTCAGAAAGAGAGTTTCTGAACTTCAGCTCAGAGCTAAGGTCAGGGGGCAGAAAATAGATGCTTGGTGATCCCAGCAGGTCCAAGGCCACTTTAGGAACAAATGTTTCTCTGTGAAAGGAGCCTGTGCCCAGGGATGAATTAATTTCCCCAAGTGGACAGATACATCTCCAGGAGGTCAGTCCAGATCTGAATGGCCCTGTAGTCCTCAGTCTTGGGTTTGTGGAGCAGGTTACACAAGTCCTGACCTCCTAGGCCACAGAAAATGAAACCAGATTGGAATAAATGATACCCCTCTACTGTGCTGATGGTGAGGGATCAGTCATTCCACCCTCCCCATGTCCAAGAAGTGGAGAGATGCAAGTGTTGGGAGAGGAGGCCGGTGCCTGTGCACTTTCCTTCCACCAGGAGCTGGACCATGAGCTCCTCTGGCTCCAAGGCTGACCCTGCAGTCCTGTGTTGCCAGGGAAGATGGAATGGAGATAGTTAGATCCTAACATCTCTGGACCATCATTCATCACAGGACACACCTTAGTTATAGGAACTGAGCATAACACAGAGCAGGCACCATCCAAGAAACTGGAGACAAAGAAGGAGCACTGCATCAAGCATACCACCTGGCTGTCCGGCACAGGCCGCACATTTAGGCCTGCAGCCAGAACACTGGAATGTAAGGTCAGGATTTATCAGGGGAGTTAAGTCACAATGAATGCCACTCTTTTTCCTTTAAGGGACAGTCTTCCTGAAACATCTCTATCTCCCTGACTTGCCATTCCTAATAACCCAAGACATGTGTGTCTGCCCACCAGCAGCCCTTTTCTGGGGGTGTTTTCTCCACGATCTCCCCTGATTCCATGAGTCACCCTCTCACCTTGGAGAAGCCTCTGCCTCACCTGGGAGAACAGGTGACCAGAGTATACTAGTAAACTGTATGGGGAGGAGGAGATAAGGTCCCTTTTCTGACCTACTTGACCTCCTGGGAATGTGAGTATTCCAGGGGCGCTCTCGTCTCTCACCCTTGCTGGCCCTAGGAGAACAATGGCGATTCTAGGTACCAGTTGTGTTGCCTTGGAGAAGTAATTTTCCGCACTTGGGACTGTCACCTTCTCCATTAAATGACGGGATCAAATTGGATGAACCCTAATGCCTCTTCCACTCCAAAACTGGGTAAGCACAGGTCCTGGAGGCTTCAGCTCATTCAAGGCAAAGCCTGGCTAAGGGTTGGCATTCCAGTGTTCCAGAGAGAAGCCAGAGCCAAAGACCAAGGCTGGGCTGTGAAGATGACACTTAGTCACCCTCACATTGGGGCATCCCATCAGGAGCTATTCTCTTTGATGCTTCACTGCTGGCTCCCACCCCATCTTTTCCTCTGCCCGCTTTCTTTCTCTCTTTCCTTCTCATCTGATTTATACCTGCTTGAACTTTGCCATCCTGTTTCCCACAAACTATTTAATTCAAACCATATTTTGTCAAACCAAAAATGGTCCCAGTGTTGTCCCAGACCCAAAGTCAGAATCTGAAGCCTCCGTTTCCGAATTCTGATTTGTCCTATTGTTTAACTAGAGGCCTGATGCACGAAATTCATGCAAGAGTAGCCTTTCCTTCCCCCAGCTGCCAGCACCTGCTTCCCTCTGGCACCCAGCGCCCGGGCTTCCCTCACAGCCCCAGCTTCGTCCAGAGGTCATCTGTTCTAATTAG